>NW_011494665.1:2568021-2578983 GCF_000754665.1 Bison bison bison
AATTGAGAGAATTCCCTAGCGGCTCAGTGGTTAGGACTCAGCACTTTCACTGCCATGGCCCGAGGTTCAATCCGTGGTCAAGAAACTAAGTTCCTGCAAGTCATATGGTACAGCCAAAAAAAGAAAGAATTCACAATTGGTGTTGGGTAAATGTCCCGATATCCCTTATGATAAAGAGGGGTAAATATCCCTATTTCATTTCATTGTATATTGATTAGTTTCTGCCTTTTGTGATCTAAAGTAGGTCCTCTTAGAGAAATAATTTCTGATAAAAATAATAACTTCTAACCGGATAGTTGAGTCGTTCGTTTACTCTCTAGTGTTTGGGGCTTTAAGTAAATCAGAGATTCCTTGATTGTCACAATGCCAACTGCAATTTTGGTAGCAGTTTCTTCTGTTGAAGAAGGAAACACTGCCTTACGATGACTCCCCTGTCCAATTGTACGCAGAACATTCATTTTTGCCCGGTAGGCTTATTCCAATCAGCCTGGTGTCATGGAAATTCTCGTTGCTCTGCGAGTTCAGTGGTGCTATATTGGAGGATCATTGTCAGGAGCCCTAACAGCATTTCCTTCCTGAGGAAGCTGAGCCCCTGCAGCTGAAACAATCAGACTGGAGGGGAAAAGAGGTTGAGGGGGGAGCAGCCTGGCTCAGAAAATGGGATAGGCTACCAGATACACAATGCCAGGAATAGCTTTGCTGTGTTCCCGAAGCGGGTGCTTGTGGATTAGACCTTTGAGCCTTTGGTGCCAGCTGTCATATACAACCAGAAACAGTGTTTCCAGCTTGGGGGGTGGGGGTGGAGGAAGAAACAGTTTTATTATTATTCTTCTTAATGTTTCCTTTGGGGAGGAAAGAAAGAGGAAAGCTTTCACATGTCTTTTTAGCCTTGAGAAGAGGTGAGTTTAAACCTCACCTTAGTGGTCTCACTCTTGGGCTTAAGCACTAGTTTGGCAATTTGGGGGCAAGCAGGGACTGGGCAATTTTTTTTTTTTTCCCCTTTTGGTCCAGGGCCTGATGACTTGTGTGTGTTAAGGATAAATGACCCAGGGGTGATGCACATTTAGCTGAGGGTTGTGAAGCTTCTGTGTGCTCTGCTAGAGTGCTGAAAGCTCTTCTGTTTGTATATAACAGTTCCAGGAGTGGCTGGGAACCTGTTGGCCTATGAATCTAGCTGAGATTGTTTTCAGTGGGGAGGGATCCCTCTGCTCACTCATTCATGTCTTCTCAATTTTGGTTTTGCTCCAGGACTAGTCAAGGATGCGTCCACATCATAGTGGCTCAGACCAAAGACAACAAGTACACCCTGAATCAGACGAGTGCTGTCTTTGGCAGCATCCCGGAAGTGGTACACTATTACTCCAGTGAGAAACTGCCTTTCAAGGGGGCAGAGCACATGACCTTGCTGTACCCTGTGCACAGCAAGCTGCACCAGGGTCCAGCCTCCAAAAGCCCCAGCGGGGCCTCTCACACCTAGGAGGGCATCAGCACCCAACCGGATTCTCAGGGGATAAGGCTGGACTGCACCGTAATATTTGGGAGGAAGCAGGACTCTTCATTTAGAAGTCAAGAAGTCTTTGGCCTTGAATCCATTCCATGACTCTTGGTTACTGACCTGTGCCTTTTCTCCTTACTAAGCAGTTCTATGAGAAACCGTAATTTACCAGTTGCCCCCACTCCCTGAGTAGGGTTGTCTATTTGGGGCGTGACCCTCAGGAAAGGTAAGTCAGGAGTCCAGAAATACTAAGGTTCTCCAAAAATGCACTAGTTATTCCCTGGGATACCTAATCTCCAAATAAACCAACAAACTTGGAATTTATATAAAACAACAAAAAATGATCAAACGGACCCAAAGAGCATGTAATATAAGACCCCTTCTTGGGGAAAAGCATGAACAGTGGAAAATGAGTAACAGTGGACACTTTGGAAAAAACTGCCTTTCTCTTTTGAGGGTCCTCGTTCAACTCCAGAGTCCATAAAAAGTCACGACTTTAGAGTCTGGCCAAAGGATTATTTTGTCGGCCAGCCTTCTAAGCAAAGTTTGTGTTTTCTCAATTTCTGTGGACTTTTTTGACGAATCAGTTATATAAGCATAAATAAGAAGGAAGATGCCCGTGATTTAAGAATCACCAATATTATTAAGCATTGGCAGTATTGCCATAATTCTGAATTATAGAATTAAGTTGCAGAATAAGATACACAACGAAGATTTCATTTCTGAGTTTTAACAAATCTGAAAATTTACAAAGCTCAACAATTGTTATTGAATAATAGAACCTCTGGTCTCTTTTGTTTGATCTTTGTCCATTTTAGTAGTTATTGAAACAACTGAATTTTTCCTTTTTAGCCCTAAAATTAGATATACTTTGCATTTTAGAGTAACTATATATATATATATATATATGGGGTCCCCTTATATATATATAGGATATGATTGTGGGAACTGGGTCTCTAAAACCTGCAGTTTCTCTCATGCTGTACAAAGCAGACTGGTTTGCACTATATTAAAATATTTTAAGAGACTGATGTTTTCTCTAACCTCTACTGCTTAAAGATATTAAAATAATATTCATAGTATCATTATCTTTATGATCTATTATGAACTTATATCACCAATGTACTTACTGTGAAAAAAAAAAAAAAAACTGTGGAAATGGCATACTGTGAGAAGGCTCCAGTGAGTGGCTCTGGAATGAAAACTGAGCAGATGTTTCTGTATTCTGGGGTTTGTAATTTGGTTCTTGAAACTGGTCCAGATACAAATGTGCTGACTGTCATCAATGAAAAGTTAACTTTTGTAACTAATGTTAAATACACAAAAAAATGTTGACCCAGTTAACTTTTAGGGAAACATATCCTTCTGGTTATTAGTTATCATTCTACTATTAGGATTTAGAGATTAGTAAATATTCACATCTTTATTCAGTTAAGAATGTACCCAGAGTTGTATGATCTTTGTTTTTAAAAATTTGAAAAGAACTTTTCCTCACTGGATCTCAATGATTTTATTAGTCAAGAATGTTCTGTTTTTTAAGTACTGATAGAATTTTTTTAATGTACTGGTGTATCAACTTGTCTTTAGTACAAGATTTTTTTTTTTTTTTTTTTTGCATCCATGGTTCCATTCACCAAATATTTATTTTCTTCCATATACAAATAATTCATTCTATTAAGCTTATTTTCAGTTCAGCATTCCAGAAATTAAATCTTGTGTTTTTTTTACTTATTCTACAAAGGAAGTTCAGCAGGTATCCCAATTTTACTAAATGCTGAAAACTTTGTAAAATGTTTCTTTGTGCACTAAATAATTTCTGGCCCATACCCAGCAACTGTGATGAATGTAATAATGAAGTAACATTTTGAAAGCAGACCTGATACATTAAGTATTTATTGAGCTTCTATCATAGGCTCAGTGTTGTGCTTTCTTTATACTGTTTTTCTGTGACAGTCATGCTGTTTTCTTTATATAATTAAAAGTGGAGATGTGGCGTTTATATATAGTCCAGTTCCTTCGCAATTGTACAGGAGGTTATAGTGACAAGAAACAGTAAATTCATAGAAGGGGGGCTAAGCTGCTATTTTCTTCCTGAAGTTGTGACACAAGCTGACAAAAGCCAGGGAATTCACAGCTGGGTGGTGGCACAAAGTACCATATGTTCTAAAAACAATTAGGCCCAGCAGGGTGTCCCTAATGGCTTCCTTGTTAAGCCTCCGGGGCCAGCTGATCTGAAGCCTTGTGACATGTCTCTCTGAGCTCTGAATGCTTGGGCTTTTTTGTCACTTTGTCCTGATACAAGTGTTTTCCTGTGGTCTTCATTCTCTTGAGTTCATTCAGTCTCCTGAAATATCTTCTGATTCTTTCTGGAGAGAACAATGTGTGTTCACAAATCTGTACTCATTCGCCTTGAATTTTAGCATCCATGGACCTTTTTACGACTGTCCTTGCCTCTTTATCACACTTTGTTTCTAAAAAATGCTTTGCTGCCTGTTAAGATGGGTTTATTATCTCGTTTCAGGCCTCTAAGGACAGAGAGTGAAGGGACATTTCTATTTACTTTGCTGCCACAGTTTTTTTTTTTTTAATCAGGATGAATTTCAACCACTGCAGATGGTATATTTAAATAAATAGGAATAAAAGAGAAATGTTGATACATGTACAAAAAGGTAAATACAAATATGCCTACTCTGTTCTGGGGATGGAAGTGTCCTTTGTAGTTATCCAAAGTATTTTCTTAAGAAGTATATATCAAAAGAGCCTTTCTTCTTTGCTGCTTTAAGTCTCCCTGTTTTGCTGAATAGTTACTCGTTTATTGACCTCTGCCACAGGGTGGGGAGTGTGGGCAGATAATTTATAGGGCCAGCCAGATGTTTTTGAGATAGATGGGAATATAGTCCATATTTTTTAATTGGGTCATTTTAACTATGTAATTACTCTTAATGGCCACTGTTAGTAAATCTTAATACTTAATTCAGAAGAACAGCTGAGCATTTGAGACATTCTTCAGTTGCTTTTTAAATGAGAGTAGCTTTTCTAGTCTATTAAAATGTCCTTTTTTAGTCAAAGGTTAATGGCTCATTTTTCCTTCAGTCTAGGGGGTATATATTTCATTTCCCTTCTCTCCGGATCCTTTTAATACAATATTTAGCAGAATTTATTTGATACCTTTCTCACAAATGTCTTTTATTCATTAGTTGTCTCTTTCTTATTTCCCATAACCAGCACTATCTTGGCCTTGTGATCTATTTAGAATCATTCTTTATTGTCTTCTCCAATTTTTGTACCCCGTTTACTTGGAGAAACTTGGCCTGCAGTGAACCTTAATTTTTCCCAGGTTAATTTCTGACCCTATAGGAAGAAAATGGTGGTGTGTTACTGCCATCTAATGGAGAGAAGGAAAACTGCAGTGGGAAAACAAAGCGCATTTAGGGCAGGGTTTTCTGAAGGATTTCTGATAAGAGTCCTTAGCAGGAAAATGATGACACAGCAGTTGCCATCTTGAAATCTGCCCTTTCCACAGGAAAGGTGATTTGCAACCTAATACAGCCATCGTCAGGAGGCCCCTGGACTATGGTTGGATCATGACATTTAGAGTCTGAAATGGTTTCTCAAAAGATCATGGAGACAAGCATCTCATTTTTGTCACATTCTTAACCATTCAGTTACTTTGGGGCCTTAACATTTTAAGTATCAACTAATACATAATGTTAAGTTTTGAAAATATTTGAAGATTGTATGTAATACAGGTGCCTATCTATAGTACTTTAGTAATTTATAGTATATCAGAAGGATTTTATTAAAATTTCTGGATGTATTGCAGTAGCCAACATAAGCTGCATGCCCTCCTGAAGATGGTTTACTCTGAAATGTAACTTTAAATAAACATTATTCTAAGAAAGTCTGTGTTTCTGCTTGAGTCAATTCGTGTTGAGAATCACCTCCCTTCATTAAAAAAAACAAAAAACAACCCTTTTCTGCCATAGCAGGGAGAGTCAGAAGTTTCATTTGCAGTCATCATTGATGAAATGTGTAAACAAACCACAGGTAAACATAACTTGTGGGTGTGGCCTTAATTTTTTTCCCCCAGTTCAGCTTGAGAGCTCTATGTTTTCCTTCCCACATAAAACAGTAACACTTGTTTTTGAAGCTTTCCTCTTTCCTCAGTCTTCTTCCTGAGTAGCAGTTGTTACATTTGTCCTTGCCCCTGACTAGGTATCTGAGCTGTGGCTTTGCTTTTGATCTTTGTTGTCCACATGCATGCGCCCAGCCCCTCTGTGGGGCATGGCGCTATGGTCTGTTGTGAATCTGGTTTTCACCCTCGACCAGGTGATTTCCACACCCAGCCATGGCTGAGAGCTGCCGTTGGAAGCAGCTCTTTAGAAACCCAAAGTCATTTGCGATTCTAGAAGCAGGCTATCAAAGTCTGTCTCCAACGAACATTTATATAAATTGCCACCAGGTGGTATAAGTGCTCATTGTTTTCTCCCATCTGTGTCAACAGAAAAGGGAGTTTGTTGAAATGTTTGCCTCCCTCATGTCACCAGAGCAATGGAGTGCTTGTTTTCAGAAATCAAGTTGAACACATTGTTTCCAACAGCCCAGGCTTTGGTCTGTTCAGCTTGGATTCTGACCCTGTGAAAGGCCAGGATCTAAGTAATGAGAATAAACTCTTGCTGTACACCAGGCGTGCTCCTGAACAAATGCTTTCTGTGCTGTATTATTCCACTTTAATCCTCCACAAGGCAGTGAACCAGGTGGTAGCCTCGTTTTTCAGATAAACACTGGGTCAGTCACGTAGTAAGTGATAGCCCATGGTGCTGCTGCTGCTGCTGAGTCACTTCAGTCGTGTCCGACTCTGTGTGACCCCAGAGATGGCAGCCCACCAGGCTCCCCCGTCCCTGGGATTCTCCAGGCAAGAGTACTGGAGTGGGGTGCCATTGCCTTCTCCATACTATCACTTAATATCACGAAGAATTAATTGATGCTTTTGAACTGTGGTGTTGGAGAAGACTCTTGAGAGTTCCTTGGACTGCAAGGAGATCCAACCAGTCCAACCTAAAGATCAGTCCTGGGTGTTTATTGGAAGGACTGATGCTAAAGCTGAAACTCCGATACTTTGGGCACCTCATGTGAAGAGTTGACTCATTGGAAAAGACTCTGATGCTGGGAGGGATTGGGAGCAGGAGGAGAAGGGGACGACAGAGGATGAGATGGCTGGATGGCATCACTGACTCAACGGCAATGAGTTTGGGTGAACTCTGGGAAGTTGGTGATGGACAGGAAGGCCTGGCGTGCTGCGGTTCGTAGGGTCGCAAAGAGGCGGACACAACTGAGCAACTGAACTGAACTGATACTGCAGTCCAGGTCTAATTGTGGAGTGGCTCTTAATTGCTCTACCTAGACAGACATCGGAGAAGGCAATGGCACCCCACTCCAGTACTCTTGCCTGGAAAATCCCATGGACGGAGGAGCCTGGTGGGCTGCAGTCCATGGGGTCGCGAAGAGTTGGACACTATTGAGCGACTTCACTTTCAGTTTTCACTTTCATGCATCGGAGGAGGAAATGGCAACCCACTCCAGTGTTCTTGCCTGGAGAATCTGAGGGATGGCGGAGCCTGGTGGGCTGCCGTTTATGGGGTCCCACAGAGTCGGACACGACTGAAGTGACTTAGTAGTAGTAGTAGTAGTAGTAGAGGACAGACATACCTCATATTACTGCGCTTCACTGTGATCTTTACAAGCTGAAGGTTTATGGCAAGCTTGGTGCTATTTTTCCAACAGCATCCTCTCAATTCCTGTCTCTGTGTCACATTTTGGTGGTTCTCACAGTACTTCAAAGCTGTTCATTATATTTGTTATGATGATCAGTAATGTTTGACATTACAATTGTGATTGTTTGCCGATGCCATGAACCATGCCTATATAAGATGGTGAACTTAATAAGTGTTGGACTTTCCTGGTGAGAAGTGACTAAGAATCTGCCTGCCAAAACAGGGGACACGGGTTTGACTCCTGGTCCAGGAAAATTCCACATGCCATAGGTCATCTAAGCCCATGAACCACAATTACTGAAGCCTGAGGGCCTAGAGCCCATGCTCCGCAACAAGAGAAACTGCTGCATTGAGAAGCCCCTGCTCACCGAAACTAGCTAAAGCCTTCCTGCAGCAACCGAGACCCAGTGCTGCCAACGATTTTTTTTTTTATATTTTTTAAAATAAATATGATGTGTTCTGGGGCTTTCCTGGTAGCTGAGATGGCAAAGAATCTACCTGCAATGTGGGAGACCCAGGTTCAATCCCTGGGTTGGGAAGATCCCCTGGAGAAGGGAATGGCTACCCACTCCAGTATTCTTGCCTGGAGAATTCCATGGACAGAGGAGCTTAGCATGCTATAGTCCATAGGGTCCCAAAGAGTCAGACATGACTGAGCAACTAACACTTTGACATCATTGTGTGTTATGGCTGCTCCACTGGCTAGCCATTCCCCCCATTACCCGCTCAGACCTCACATTTCACTTAAATATAGCAATATTGAAATTAGGCCTAATAGTAACCTTACAATGAACTCTTAAGAGTTGAAGTGAAAGGAAGAGTCTCTCACTTTAAGTCAAAAGCTAGAAATGATTAAGCTTAGTGAGGAAGGCACCCCTAAAGCCTAGATAGGCCAAAAGCTAGGCCTCTTGCACCAGTTAGCCAAGCTGTGAATGCAAAGGAAAAGTTCTTGAAAGAAAGTGTTACCCCAGTGAACAAACAAATGGTAAAGTTAAACAGTCCTATTGTTGATACAGAGAAAGTTTGAGTGGTCTGGATAAAAGACCAAACCAGCCACCACATCCTCTTAAGTCAAAGCCTCATCCAGAGCTGTCTTCAGCTCTATGAAGGCTGAGAGAAGTGCTGAAGCTGCAGAATGCAGAAGAAAAATTTGAAGCTAGCAGAGACTGGCTTATGGGGTTTAAGAAGAGAAGCTATCTCTAGCACATCAAAGTACCAGATGAAGCAGCAAGTGCTGATGTAGAAGCTCCAGAAAGTTATCCAGAAGATGTAGCTAAGATCTAATGAAGCTGGCTACACTAAACAACAAGTTTTCAGTGTAGATAAAACAGCCTTCCATTGGAAGAAAATGCCATCTAGAACTTTCATAGCTAGAGAGGAGAAGTCAATGCCTGGATTAAGATCTTTGAAGGACAGGCTGACTCTTGTTGGGGGCTAATACAGCTGGTAACTTGAAGATGATGCTCACTTACCATTCCAAAAACCCTAAGGGCCTTAAGAATTATGCTAAATCCACTCTGCCTCTCCTCTATAAATGGAACAACAAAGCCTGGATGACGGCACATCTGTTTACAACATTGTTTGCTGAATATTTTAAACCCACTGTTGAGACCTGCTCAGGAAAAAAGATATCTTTCAAAATATTACTGCTAATTGACAATGTACCTGGTCACCTAAGAGCTCTGACGGAAATGTGCAGTGAGATTAGTGTTGTTTTTACTCCTGAGAGCACAATACCCATTCTGCAGCCCATGGTTCAAGGAGTGATTTCAACTTTCAAGTCTTTGTCTTTAAAAATACATTTCATAAGACTCTAGCTGTCGTAGATAGTGATTCCTCTGTTGGATCTGGGCAAAGGAAATTGGAAACCTTTTGAAAAGGATTCATCAGTCTTGTTGCCAGTAAGAACATTCGTGGTTTGTGGGGAAGAGGTCAAAATATCAACATTAACAAGAGTTTGGAAGAAGTGAATTCAAACCCTCATGGATGACTTTGAAGGGCTCAAGACTTCAGGGGAGAAAGTAACTGCAGATGTGGTAGAAATAGCAAGAGAACTAGAATAAGTGGGGTCTGAATGTATGACTGAATCTACAATCTTATAAAACTTCGATAAAACTTTTTTTTTAAACTTTGGTGGATGAGGAGATGCTTCTTAGGAATGAGCAGAGAAGTTAGCTTCTTTAGGTGTAGCTGTTTCTTGTACTCCGGGCAAGGAAGCGGCAACGATTGTTGAAATGACAGTAAAGAATTTATAATATTACATAAACTTAGTTAATAAGCCAATAGCAGGATTTGAAAGGACTGACTCCAATTTTGAAAGAAGGTCTGCTGTGGGTAAAAAGCTATCAAACAACACTGCATGCTCCAGAGAAATCTTTCACGAAAGGATGAGTCAGTCAGTGTGGCAAACTTCATTGCTGTGTCATTTTAGGAAATTGCCACAACCGCTCCAACCTTCAGCAACCACCACCCTAATCAGGTAGCACCATCAGCATCAAGCCAAGACCCTCCACTAGCAAAGACTGTACAACTCACTGAAGGCTCAGATAATGGTTAGCATTTTCCAGCAATAAAGTGTTTTTTAATTAATGTATGTACATTTCTAGACATAATGCTATTGCACACTTAAAAGACTACAGTATAGTATAAACATAAGTTTTATATGCGCTGGTCAACCAAAAAATACACATGACTTGCTTTACTGTGATATTTGCTTTATTGCAGTGGTCTAAATCCAAGCCTGCAATATCCCCAAGGTATATATGTACTTCCCTTCCCTTTCCGAGATTATACCTGGAATTCTTCACCTTTGACTAAGGAGGCAAAGAGTAACAAACTAGCCAACTGGTGTTACTTAGCAAATAAAAAATAAAGTTAAAAAAAAAAGGTCACAAAAGCCAAGAAGAGGAAGCAACCCAAACGTCCAAGGGTGGATGAGTAGATAAACAAAATGCAGTGTATATATGTACAGTGAATATTGCTGAGCTTTAAAAAGGAAGGAAATGTCAACACATGCTACAATATGAATGAACCTAGAGGACATTCGGAGAAGGCAATGGCACCCCACTCCAGTATTCTTGCCTGGAAAATCCCATGGACAGAGGAGCCTGGTAGGCTGCAGTCCATGGGGTCGCTAAGAGTCGGATACGACTGAGCGATTTCACTTTCACTTTTCACTTTCATGCATTGGAGAAGGAAATGGCAACCCACTCCAGTGTTCTTGCCTGGAGAATCCTAGGGACGGGAGAGCCTGGTAGGCTGCCGTCTATGGGGTCGCACAGAGTCAGACATGACTGAAGTGACTTAGCAGAGGACATTATGCTAAGCTAGACACAAGAAAACAAATACAGTGTGACTCCAATTATATAAGGTACCTAGCACTGAAGAATGGATGACTTTGAACTGTGGTGTTGGAGAAGACTCTTGAGAGTCCCTTGGACTACAAGGAGATCCAAGGAGTCCATTCTGAAGGAGATCAGCCCTGGGATTTCTTTGGAAGGAATCATGCTAAAGCTGAAACTCCAGTACTTTGGCCACCTCATGTGAAGAGTTGACTCATTGGAAAAGACTCTGATGCTGGGAGGGATTGAGGGCAGGAGGAGAAGGGGACGACAGAGGATGAGATGGTTGGATGGCATCACCGACTCAATGGACATGAGTTTGAGTAAACTCCAGGAGTTGGTGATGGACCTG
>NW_011494665.1:2579083-2612618 GCF_000754665.1 Bison bison bison
ATTGAGGGCAGGAGGAGAAGGGGACGACAGAGGATGAGATGGCTGGATGGCATCACTGACTCAATGGATGTGAGTCTGGGTGAACTCCGGGAGTTGGTGATGGACAGGGAGGTCTGGTGTGCTGCGATTCATGGGGTCGCAAAGAGTCGGACACGACTGAGCGACTGAACTGAACTGAACTGAGACACAAGAAAACAAATACAGTGTGACTCCAATTATATGAGGTACCTAGCACCGAAGAATTGATGCTTTTGAACTGTGGTGTTTGGAGAAGACTCTTGAGAGTCCCTTGGACTGCAAGGAGATCCAACCAGTCCATCCTAAAGGAGATCAGTCCTGGGTGTTCATTGGAAGGACTGATGCTGAAGCTGAAACTACAGTACTTTGGCCACCTGATGAGAAGAGCTGACTCATTTGAAAAGACCCTGATGCTGGGAAAGATTGAAGGCAGGAGGAGAAGGGGATGACAGAGGATGAGATGGTTGGATGGCATCACCGACTCAATGGACATGAGTTTGAGTAAACTCCAGGAGTTGGCGATGGACAGGGAGGCCTGGCGTGCTGCAGTCCATAGGGTCGAAAAGAGTCGGATACGACTAAGCGGTTAAACAGAACTGAACTGAAAGTAGTCAAATTCATGGAGACAAAAAATAGAATGGTGATTGCCAAGGCCTGGGGGGAGGGGAGATGTGGAAGCTGTTGTTTACTGGTATAAAGTCTCAGTTTTGCAAGATGAAAACATTCTAGAGGTTGTTTACACAACAATATGAATGTACTTAACACTGCTGAACTCTATAGTTAGCAATGGTTAAGGCAGCAGATTTCATATCTTTTGCATCCATGCTAAGTTGCCTCAGTCGTGTCTGACTCTTTTCGACCTCATGGGCTCTAGCCCACCCAGTTCCTCTGTCCATGGGATTCTCTAGGCAAGAATACTGGAGTGGGTTGCCATGCCCTCCTCTTTATGTCTTTTACCTCAGTTTTAAAAAAAAATTCCAGTCTATATTATCTTACAGTGAAAATGCACCAGCAGACTGGACATCCAGGTTGTCATGGGTGATCAGTGAGTTCTCTCCCCACAGGTGAGCCCATGGACACAGGCGGGGGAAATGGGAATTAGGTCCACCTCCTGGACCACCCTGTGCTGGGTCTGACGGCCTTGGGCATTCTTTGCCTGCTTAAGAGAGGCTCCATCTATGGATCTGGTAGCCTGAAGTCCTCCAGGACAATTTAAGCTCTGATAATGAACGTGCAATTATAAATTAAGGAGACTCTGAACCATGGAGATCATCATTCCCAGAGTCCACAAGTAGCACCAGGATGACTTCCCCCATGTTGCAAATCATTTGCTGTGAGTCACTGTTACCACCTCAATTCAAACTTAAAACACTTCCTACACGACATTTTTTCAATGATTCCTTTTGGCTTCTTTAAGCCATTCTGAGTTTATTTTTGTGTATGGTGTGGAGGTGTGTTCTAACTTCATTGATTTACATTGTTCCTACTGCTTTCTGATTTGTGTGTATAAATGAACAAGATTACCAGTTTGGATGAACCGAAGGAAAGAGACAGTACCTGTGCACATAAAAGCCAACAGGGTGAGTAGAGGGGTAAATTAACAGTTTAGGATGTTAATATCTATCTTATATATAATAGTCATACACACTGCTATATATGAAAGAGATAACCAATAGGACCTACTATATAGCACAAGACATTATATTCAACATCTTATAATAATCTATAATGGAAAAGAAAAAAATATATATATATATATATAAAACTGAGTCACTTTGCTGAAACGAACACAACATTGTAAATCAACTATACTTGAATTAAAAAAAAAAGCCAAGCCAAGTAGTTAAAGTATCAACCAGTATACTGTGAGCGAGTGAGAATTGTGGTTTACATTGAAAGATCGTTAAGGAAGATGTGTTCGTACTCATTTTTGATTTTTTTTTGGTTGCTCTGGGTCTTTGTTGTTGCACTAGGGTTTTCTCTAATTGTGGTGAGATGGGGCTTCTCTTACTGCCGAGCACAGGCTCTAGGCATGCCTGCTTCAATAGTCGTGGATCGTGGGGGCCTCGTTAGTTTCGGCTTGCTCGCTCTAGAATCGGGGGTCAGTAGTTGGGGCACACAGGCTTAGTTGCTCTGAGGCATGTGGAATCTTCCCTGACAGGGATCGAACCCATGTCCCCTGCATTGGCAGGTGGACTCTTTCCACTGCACCAGCAGGGAAGTCCTTATTTGCATTATTTTAAATGGTATGTTTGCAAGTGAAGCATTCACCCTAAAGTCCTTGCACATTTAAAATGGAGAATGTCAATGCTTTTAAAAGATTCATATAATGAACCATTCTGTACCTATTACTCAACTTCAACAGTTACTGTCTCATCGTCAGTTTTGCTTTATCTATGATCCCCACCTACTTCTTGCACTTTTTAATTAACAATTTCTTATAGGCAGTCCAACCTGGTTGCACTATTCCAAATAGAGGGATTATAACGGTTTAGTGAAAAGCTTTCTAACTGTAAAAACATACAGGCTCATGAAAAAAAAATTTAATATGCATAAAAGAGAAAGAAGGAGCAAATCTGGTCTTCAGCAGCTTCCTAATGCTCTTAGAATGTCGAAAAACTGCTCTACACATTGCATGTCCAAGGCAGGTCTCACCCCAGGCCCTGTACCGTCAGCCTCCCTAGGCCACCCCTTCCACTGGAACCCTCCTCTGTTCACTTGCCCTGTCCCTTCCTTCCCTGACTCCCTAGACCAGATTAGTCACTTGGTTCCTGGAGACAGCAGGAGCATTTGCTCCCTAATTGCCTGGCTCAGTGAGTGAACTGACAGCATCTTTGGGAAGGGATTGGTTCCTCTTACATCCTGGCGTGGTGATGGAGTAAACATCCCCTGAAGGACTCAGCCCAGAGAGAACCACCTCTTCCAGCGTGGTGATCATTCACCCTTTCAGACACAGTGGACATAAGAAAGTTCACATGCCATAAATAAAGCACAGTTTGGGGGTTTCAAGGAAGTTCATTCAAGTATTGGTAGCACAGCAGTAAAGAATCTGCCAGCCACTGCAGGAGATGCAAGAGAAGAGGGTTTGATCCCTGGATCCAGATGACTCCCTGGAGAAGCAAATGGCAACTCATTCTAGTATTCTTGCCTCGGAAATCCCATGGACAGAGCAGCCTGGTGGGCTAGAGTCCAGGGGATCTTAAAGAGTTAGCCATGACTTAGTGACTGAACAACAAACAACATTAAAATATACACCAAGGAAGCAACAGAACACCAGATCAATCACTCAGAGTTCAGAGGAATAGATACGGGACTGATACAGAAGGAGGGGAAGTGGTTTGGTTTCTGGTGAAGGATCATTAACCGTAAGGAGCTATTTGCTGCCTCCACCTCTGCGGCCCATCTTCTCTGTGGCTCCTATTTTGTGAGCATCACTGAGGTCTGTTGGCCTCAGGGACACACCTTCATAGCTCAGACTCCCCGGGTCTCGGCTTCCGCACTGATACGTGTGATAAACCAGATGAAGACTCCAGGGCCATCTCCCCAGGAGGGTGAGTGGGCCAGGCCCCCACCCAGCACAGGGGCAAAGCACCTAGCCTGGGAAAGGGGGTGGAAAGGTAGGACTATCCTGGTTGTCACCAGGGGCTGAGGGGCCACACAGCAAGGGAAAGAGCACTGGCTTGGGGTCAAGCAGACCCAGGTTTAGGGTCTAGTTCAGCCTCTTACCCAGCTCAGGAGTCTTAGGCCACTATCTTCACCAATATGAGCCTCTGTGGTTGCATCTGTAAACTGGTGAAAACTTACCTCTCGTTAGGATGAGAAAGAATATCCTATTTGTGAAGCACATGGGGAGGGGTCCATAAATGGCTGTCATTATTATTAGCTAATCTTAACATGCCATCTCGACCAAAAAGGGACGGTGACCTTCTGGATAACCAGCAGGGCCAGTGGTGTAGCTCTTTGCTGTCCACAGGTTTTGTCGCCTGCTTAGGCCCCCAATAACGTGTTGCCATAGAACCTCACCTCCCATGCTGCAGTCTCCCTCACAGAGACCCTCAGAGCTGGCAGCACAGCAAGAGAAACTGAGCACCTTACACTCATGTAAACAGACGCCCACTTTTGTGATCTGGAGGGTCTGGGGTTGAAGCCTGGGCTTCTAGTAATTCCTGGACCCATCCACAGACATGATTGACTGAAATCTGAGGCCCCAGAGCACCCACCTCCTTATAGAAACAATCAGGGTCCACAGTCACCCTCAGGGTCCGTCACCACCTTCTTCAGACCCATCTGGAGCCCCTGCTGGTTGTGGTGACTCCAGTGTACACGTGTACCTGTGCTCTGCAGGGTAATGAACATGCTCTCCACACGAGCACGTGCTGCTGACACAGTCCTCCTCCACCTTTTCCCCCTCCCTTCATCAGTCACCGGGGACAGACCCTAGAATGTCCCAGTTACACTGAATGGGACATTTCATCATTTCAGAACCCTCATTGTTCAGCACACTTGCATTTAAAAACCCAAATAGGGGACTCCCCTGTTACCCCTGTGGTTAAGACTGTGTGCTGCTGCCAATGTAGGGTTCAACCCTTGTCAGGGCCCTAAGATCTTACATGTCACACAGCATGGCCCCCAAAATTCATTAAATAAAAAACAGAATTCAACTGTCCTCCCGATAAATTTCATTCTTTAAAAAAATCATAATGAAATATTAAAATGGACTGGTGGTTGCCAAAGGGGAAGGTTGTGGGGGAAGGAAGGATCGGGAGTTTGGAATAAGCATCTTAGTTCCCCAATCTGGGTCCTCCACAGTGAAATCAGAGTCCTAACCATGGGACCATCAGGGAATTCCCAGAAGCAAACTATTATTAATATATATATAGAAAGGGTCCTCCTGTACAGCACAGGGAACTATATTCAATATGCTGTATAAACCATAATGGAAAAGAAAATGAAAAAGAATGTATATATATGTATATAACTGAATCACTTTGCTATACAGTAAAAATTAATACATCATTGCAAATCAACTATACTTCAATAAAATAAATTTTTCAAAACACGATCAGCTGTTTTCTTTGTGGACATTCGGCAGCCTTACTAAGCATTTTGAAGTTACCTGAGAAAAAGAAACAGCCTAATTGAATGCTACATATTCCCATAGTGCGAGTGTTTGGGGATCTCACTGAAAAATCTCATTGTATTCATGTTTTGGATAGTCACTGAAAATTGCTGGTGTGAAATAAGATGTGGCTGAGGTTGTTTTAAGTAACACACATCAGCAAGAAGACCAGAAGTTTCGTAGAGAGACCAAGGGGTGGTCAGTATTTGAAGGATCGTGTAGGGCTGGCTCCCCTGCTCAGGACTATTTACCTGATGGCCACTCAGTCGGCTCACCCAGCCAGCCCGCATGGCCACCACGCTGCCTGAGCGGCTGCCAGGCCCCGCCCGGCCTTGGACACTGCTCGGACCAGCATCAGGCCTTGGAACAGCATGCTTCTGCTATGCAGGAGGGCACCGTGTTTCCTGCCTCGGGCCTGTGCTTCTCACAGACGTGGGGGAAGGCTTGGTGTCCTTCTGCATCAAAAAATAAGGAAAGCGCTTTCCTCAGTGGTCGTTCCAGTAACTGAGTGTTCCTTGCCATCCTCTACAGGATCCCCCATCTGCTCTCTCATTCTCTCTTCTGGAAAGAGCATCATAGCC
Source organism: Bison bison bison (assembly GCF_000754665.1). Taxonomy (NCBI): domain Eukaryota; kingdom Metazoa; phylum Chordata; class Mammalia; order Artiodactyla; family Bovidae; genus Bison; species Bison bison. The sequence goes on from NW_011494665.1 coordinate 2,584,802, forward strand.
TTACCATCCTAACAGTTGATGTGGTGAAGAGGGGGGGCCACCCTCTTCCCTTTCCTGCTCCTTACACTCACTCCCACACCCTCTGTGGGGCCCGCACAGCCAAGCCACCATGGGACATCTGTTTCCTGTGTCACTTTCTGCAAGACAGGGACCAACCTCCCAAGAAACCGTGGCCTCTTCAAGGATGGGCCCCATAGGTGCGGTTGATCGTGTGGCTTTCTTCTGATTCCCCGGGGGCTGGGGAGCCGCACAGCGGGGCCTGGCGCTTCAGCTTTCGGTCTGAGTTACACAATTTCCAGGTTTCCATGCAGTTTCCTCCTCCCCAGCCCTGAACTGTTTACACAGCAACTCTTATCCACAGAGCATTCACATGAAGGCTTTCCTCTGTTTGGAAGATTTGGGATGGCAGAGTCCCAGAGTTTCCTATGGAGGATCCTTTTCAATAGGGGACAGATGCAGCCTGATGATGGAGAGGTTCAGGGTTGACTTGTGATTCCGTTAACAGCCCCTGTTCAATAAACAGTCTTCTGATGAATAATGGCCCTTCCTTTTCCTCCCCCCAGGTCCATCACCTGATAATGATGTAAAAAAGCCGAAGCACCTACGCCCTTTCCAGAAAGTCCAGGGCTCATTTGGGGAAATAACTTCCAAAATGAAAGTCTTTGAGAAATTGCAACTTATTTCTTAAACTCACCTGATTTTTTTCCAGAGGTAATTTAATCCTGCATTAAGGAAAAGCTCACCCCCAAATGGTTCTCCTTGACTTAAATCCATGTTTCCTCACCCCTTTCCCCGAGTAACCATGCAAGTCTTTCCTTGAAAGGACCCAGGCGCCAAAGCATCATTATCTCCCAGGCATATTTTTTGGAACTTATTTATTTCAAACATTTACAATTTTCATTTTAAATGCAAAATAGCCGGTTAAAAGAAAAAACACTGAAAAAAATTATACTGACCCTTTGCCCCATATACAGACATCACCAGCCTTTGGTATTTGCTTTCAGATAATTAGGTTAAAAAAAAACACACCAAACTTAAAACTATTATTTCTCTCCAGAAAAACATAAAGTTGAGGTATTCTATTTAACAGATGTGTGCTCTCCATCCAAATACGGTTTCTCTATTAATTAACAGCCTTGCTACACGCTGTTCCAATCCTTTCCTTCTGAAGTAGATCTGCATTTGAGCATATGTTCATACATCTGACAATGTTCCTTAATCATCATTAAGGTTGCCATAGAAACCTGCTGGTGCTGGAGCCAGGCTACACAGAGGACGCGATGCTAGAAGGACCTTTCGGGGATGCTCGGGAGTGTCTGGCACAGAAGTGGAGCCAGCTTGGCAAAAGCCCCGCTGCCAACTGCTGCGTGGGAGCCTGGGATCCAGGCTCATGCTCCCAGGAACCACCAGTTGCCCCTGCTTCTCCAAATTAAGACAGATTTCTTACCAACTCAATCTGGAGCTGGGTGTCAGACTCCTCCCCAACTGGGGCAATCTTAAGTGCCTCTGATGAAGCGATATAGCCTAGAACCAAAGCAGCCAGGCAAGACATTCCTGAACATTCTACAGGAAACCCACAAACCATGACCACCCCCAGTCTGCCCCACTGAGCTCTGTTGAGCCGAGGTCTGCTCCCCACCAGGTGGGCTCCCAATCCGTTCCAGGAGCAGATCCCACCCCTTGTAATGGTGTGTCCTTCCCTCGGGGACAGCAGACAAATGACAGAGACTGTGGTGAGCCCAGAGCCTGGCAAACAAACTACCAAGGGCAAGGCTCCATCAGGGCAAAGAGCTTTCAGAGTTACCGAAGGCTTTGCAGAAACAGTCAACGCTACTTCCTCAACACTTAAAAACAAAAATTTTTTCTCATTAATGCTACAAGAATTAATGACCACTTTAACTGAAACCCTGAACTAGCATATTTTCAATGTTTCCCACCCAGCGGCATAAGCTGTCCATCTGTAATAAAAAATTGTCGCTGGGCTAACATTTCCTTCTGGCTGTGTAGCAGATTGCTACAGGTATTAGGTGAGTAGCATCACACGTGTGCTGTAGAAACACAGGTAAGAATGACCTGTGAACTGAAACACACATTCACTGACCATAGATTCAAAGACAGAGAGAGCATAGGGTGTATACCTATGTACACTGAGCAAGAGAAGACATATATTTTTCCTTCATCTATACTAGCTTATAAAAAAATAAAGGGGGGGGGAGGCAGTTCCGTTCAAATAATAATGAAAGCAATAACAATTTGGAGATCAAAGCTGCCTAGCTCTCAGCAATCATGAGCTATCTGGATTTCACATCTTCCACCAGCACCGCTGCCTGGCTCTGCTAATATTACACGTGGGTAAAACTTTGTCAAGAGTTAACTGTGGGCAGAGAATCATCCTGTCTCATGCAGATTCTCATTTTCTATATTTCCCTTTAACAGCATTTTTGCTGGTCTCAGTCACGAAAACTTGAGAGAAAAACAAAACAAAACCACCTGCCTCACTTTTGTCAACTTCAGATTAGTTGCCAAAGGCAGCAACAGAGTCTGAAAGCTACAGCCAAAGCCAGCAATGAAAGTCACCACGTCGCCCAACGTCATAACAGCTTGAGCCCGGCAAACAGTAAACAAAACATGATCATTTCTGTCCTTTTCCCACCTGTCTGGTGCTGGTGGTTGTTCTTCTAAAACAGGAGACTACTAGAAAAGTGTTGTGGTCTGGTACATTTTTAGTGGTGGGTTGCACGACAGATTTTAATCACAGCTTCTTTCTGGGACTTCCCAGGATACTTGAGGGTGCTTGTCTAGGTAACCACTAACTTACTGAATTTTCAAAGCCTAGACAGAAAAGTACACCGCAGTGGTTGGCACAGTGTCACGCCTCGACGTTCAGTCGATGCTCCAATACTCGCTGAACACAATCACATTCAAGGAACTAACTAAAAAGAGGAAGGCATCAAGGTTAGGATTTTTTTTTTTAAATGAACCTCGTCTGATACCGGAGAATTCATGGCTTTCAGTGGTGGGGATTTTCAGCTGACCTGCTGAGTAATCGTGGGACGCTGGCTTCCCAGCACTGTGACCTGGGAGCTGGACACCATTTCCTTCTCGACCGCCTGGGGGAGTAGTAACAAGCTGCCTTTTCCGCTAAATTAGAAAAGAGGCAGAGTTGTTTTTTCTCTCTCTCTCTTTTTTTTTTTTTACTTTTTAAGGCAAAAACAAAATTTAGAATGAAAACAGAGTCTCTTCTCTTATAGGGGAAAATCTTTTCTCGTCCTTTGTCACTTGATTCAGTTTTATGCTAAACAAAGTCATTGTGCCTTTCGCCTGTTATTTATATACCGACTCTCAACTAATACTGGATGCTCTACCCTCTGAAGATAAGAGAGTCAGCAGTTTTTTAAAAACCACATTAAAATCCATTCTTGCCAGGTTCTTTTGTCTTTTTGCATAAATATTATCTTCCCTGGTTACTCAGGCTCAGTTGAAAACAAAATAAACAAAGCTGGAGCGAGGCAATGCTGATTTCACAACTGGCAGAAGCCTTCCTGATGCCAGTTCTCCTTCTGGGGAACCGGGGAAGTGGGGGGACGGTGTGCAGAGGCCTCCAGCCCCCCTCAGCAATGCCACTACAGATAGCTTGGAGACCCTGCCCCACTCCCCTCCTTCCTCTCCTGAAGTCCTGGGATCCAAAAAGGGAACTCGAGCCAGTGCACTCGCTTCTGGATTCAGCAAGTGCCTAGGACGACCATTCACATTCAGAAAATGCTGATGAGGAACTAATTATAATTCCATTTCAAACCATCAGGCCCTGAGATACTGTCTGCCCCCACCTCAGCTGCGGGGGAAAGAAAAGCACAAGAGACCTTCTCCCACACTCAGGCCTAGAAAAAACGGAATTTTGAAGGCACTTGGGTTTCTAGAGTTTGAGCTAGAAGAGGAGGGTCAAGACATAAGCGACTTGGGGAGTCTGGCTAGAAATCTATCCCAGCCGTCTGAGGTTGCCGCTCCTGGTGGTGGGCGGGGATGCGCAGATGGCCAGTGGCTCATCCACACCAAAGCCCCGGGGCAGTCCCAAACCTCCCCAGTCACCCAGCTCTGCCCACCTGAGTGGCCAGTAGAGTCTTGACACCCATCTCTTCACGGGGGCCTGAGTTCACTCTCACCCTGTAATCAGGGCATTGGGGTCAGGGTGATTCAAAACTCAACCAACACAGCAAATCTTTTTTGTCACCCAGCATAGAATTTTCTGTGAGGCGCTTCTGTAAAGGTGAAGCCAGAGGCCCCGAGTACCTGAGATAAGCTGGCATGGCAGTGAGGAGCGACTTGTGCTAAGCCAGTCTATGTTTCAGCATCCACACAGTCCAGGGGCCTGACGCCCCAGGCTGCTAGGCCTACCCATTATCTGGGGAAGAAGTAGTCTCTGTTGCTGACGTCATAAGGGCTTCCAGGGCCCTTAGCATCCGGCCGGCTGTTCCTCGATGTGTTGTCAGATTCAAGGCTGCTGGGGGACACCGGTGGGGAGATGAGGGGGACAAGCGCTGGGGTAGGCTTGGGCCTCTCAGGAACCAGCTGGCCCAAAGAATACGACGGGTGTGCACTTGTCTTGCCTTCTTTCAGAGCCTGCAGTTTCCCCGTCTTCTTGAACCTTCACACAGACACACAAAGACAAACCACGCAAATGTTGAGTTCCTGCTGTGATAAACCCAAGAGAAAAACACCAACAGCTGGCTGCCCTTGTGGGCTGACACTCTTGGGTCTCAGCTCCAAGGATTGATAACTATTTATTCATTGGCTGCTTTTTGTCACCAGGAGCTACATAATCCTCTGAAGAGATATCAAAAATACCCCAAGGGAATAGGTATGCATGGTGGGTCCAATTTACCAATGGGGAAACTGAGGTTTTGAGTGCCTCTTTGTAGCACCTGAGAACCTAATTTGTTCTTTGTTCTGCTCCACTCAGACGGTAAAGAATCCATCTACAATGCAGGAGACCTATATTCGATTGCTGAGTATGTAAGACTCCCCTGAAGAAGGGAATGGCAACCCACTCCAGTATTCTTGCCTGGAGAATCCCATGGACAGAGGAGCCTGGCAGGCTACAGCCCATGGGGTCATGAAGAGTCAGACATGGACATGACTGAAAGACTAACACAACCATAGAGGCAGCCCAGGGGGACACGTTCTCAGTCTCAATCCATTTACTTAAAAAAAAGAGAGACAGTATTCTTTCAGTGGGGAAGGAAAAGGACTGTCCTGCTCCCTCAACACCCCTCCTTCACTTCTGGCTTCCAATATGCTCATAGTCCCCAGTTCTCCCTACACCCCTGGGTCCCCTCCCACCACACTGGCACATGCACACAGCCTCGGCCATGGGCACCACTTGGGCACGAGTGACTCATTTGACAGGAAAGTCGATGTTAAACAGGAAGGAGATAGACATCTCTCTGATCACAGCTTCGTTCACCCTGCTCCACTCTGGGCCCAAAGCCAGGGCTCAGTAACTGAGAAAAGTCACTTGACAGCCCAAAGAAAGATGAGATGGTGATAGCAATCTTCAAAGGTACAGTCAGGGCTCCTCCCTGAGTCGAGCGGGGCAGCCCATCTTCCCCCCCACCCCCGCTTCCCACTTTGTCACCTACTAACTTACTGCCCACTGACCCCAAAGGGGGAGCAAAGTGGTCTCTCTCAATTCTACCAAATGTCAGCTACTTCAGGAAGGGCTGGGAGGGGAGAGGGGAAACCAACATCAAAAACAAGGTTTGGGGATTTTCCTTAGGTTTCTTTTTATATCGACAGGCTATTCCTGTCCTTGTTATGATAAATAATTGATAGCTGGCTCCACATATGCCATTGGCTCTTAGCCTGTTATCCAAATGGAACAAACAGTCTGCAGAATGTGACTTGGGCTTCGCCATTCAGGCACTGCACAGGAAGAGAACACAGCAGGGCGCTTACTGGAGCTATGCTGGGTTCTTGGGTGGAATCCTCTCTCGTGAGAGAACTGAAGACAGAGTCGTTACACTCTGGATTTCAAAACATTCAGCCCCTCTGATCCAAGATTTCCACTTCTGGGACTGTACCCTCAGGAAAGCACATAGCCATGGAAAAAGCTTTATGCACAAAGATGTTCAACACAGTCTTGTTTATAAAAGCAAAACAACAGTCCAACCACCCAATAATAGGAGGTTGGTTAAGTGATCTTGGGTCTATGCATCTAATGGATAAGTGATGAAAGTGAGGTTTACAAAAAATTGTAATAATAAGAAGTGCTTATAACTAATGCTACATTTATTTAAAAGGCAGGATTCAGAGTTATGGATACAGAATAATCATGGCTCTGAGAAACAAACCCTGGTGGTCCAGTAGTTAAGACTCCTTGCTTCTTATGCAGGGGGTATAGGTTCAACCCCTGATTGGGTAACCATCATGCCACACAGCCAAAACAAACAAACAAGAGACTATGCTGAGGAAAAAGACTTGGAGAAAATTCATCTAAATGTAAAGCGCTCTTGATCTGGGTGTCAGCTGCATGGGTGTCTTTGTGGAAATGCATGGGACTGTACACTTATGACATCTGCACTTTCCTGTATGTTTGTCAGACTTTTACATTTTAAAAATTAACAGTCGCTATCTTTGCTTAATGTGTGATTTTTATCCCTTGCTTTGTTGTTGTTCAGCCCCCAGGTTGTGTCTGACTCTTCACAACCCCATGGACTGCAACACACCAGGCTTCCCTGTCCCTCACCATCTCCTGGAATTTGCTCCAGTTCATGTCCATTGAGTCAGGGATGCCATCCAACCATCTCATCCTCTGTCACCCTCTTCTCCTGCCCTCAATCTTTCCCAGCAGCAGGGTCTTTTTGAATGAGTCAGCTCTTCGCATCAGGTGAAGTATTGGAGCTTCAACTTCAGCATCAGTCCTTCTTTGCTATTTGTCAGTATTCACCAAACTGCCGATATTTAGGAAATAATCCTGTGTCACAATTTTTTTAAAGTTTCTATTGATGTTACTTAACCCACATGGAAAGCAGTCTCTGTCCTCAGATTTTTTCAACTGGATGGGTAACTGAGAAAGGTGAGCTTTCCTTCTTTTGAAATATTTTGAGGAGTGAATGCGACTTTTTCAGCAAATCACTAAGCTCAAAGGGGACTTAGAAACCTCTGAGCCTGTGGTCCGTCAAACCTGGCACTGCCCTGCCCTTGGCAGGTGTCTGAGCACTGCCTGGAAAATTTCATGGACAGAGGAATCTGGCAGGCTATACAGTCCATGGGGTCACAAAGAGTCGAACACAACTGAAGTAACTGAACATGTATGCATGCAATAGTTTGTTTTAAGAAAAGGTTCTGCAACTAAAAGAGATTTTTTAAAAACACTTTAAAAACTTATAAAACACTTATAATTAACCACGGAGATGGGAGAGTGTGATTTTAAAATACTGAAATGAAACAATACATTCAATACAAAATGATTTAAATCATAGGCATATACATAGGAAGTCCTCATCTAATAGTGCTAGCCATTCTAAATAAATGTGCAGAAAAGTAACTCTCTGCTATGAAAATCCTATTTTCCCAGTGCCCAATGGCATAAAACAGCTATAAATGGGGGGCACAGTGGGGCACAGGAAGTACAGTGGGAAGAATGGCCCTTTTAAGCTACAACATCCCTTTAAAAAGATAGTACACCTTTTTCAACAGCACACTTAAATTTTTAAAAATTGTCACTGATATTGATGGAAAAATACTTGGGAAAATACTGTGCTTTGCTTGAGACACAAAATAAATGTACTAAAAATAGAAAGATGGTGTCACAGGTGGGTGGGCTTGCCTTCCTCCATCTGCCTCTCATTCTATCCACTGTGATCATCTGGCCACCCCAGTGGTCACGGTGGCCTAACCATTTTGGTACCCCAGGCTCCCGCAGCATCTCTTGATACTCATTTTTTTTTTTTTTTTAGCTGCACTGGGTCTTCGTTGCTGTGCGTGGGCTTTTCTCTAGTTGCAGGGAGCAGGGGCTACTCTTTATTGCCATGCACAGGCTTCTTATTGCGGTGGCTTCTCTTGTTGCACAGCACAGGATCTAGGGCTTGCAGGCTTCAGTAGCTGTGGCACCTGGGCTCAGTAGTTGCGGTTCCCGGGCTCTAGAGCACGGGCTCAAACAGTTGTGGTACGCAGGCTTAGCTGCTCTGTGGCATGTAGGATCTTCCCGGACCAGGGATCAAACCCATATCTCCTGCATTGGCAGGGGGCTTCTTTACCACTGAGCCACCAGGGAAACCCCTACTGATACTCCTTTTTTTGACATGGGGGACTTTGGAAATAGTGTGATTTTTCACTGTTTGAAATTAACTGGCCTCTTTCCAAATAAATTAGCCTTATACAGGAGGATGGAAACTCATCGGGCTAGGAAATAAATAACTGCTATGTTTTCTGCACACGGCACTGTGCCTTCAGGGACTCTGGTTGTGCAGCAACCAGCCAGTGTACAAGCACCATCAGCACATTAGCAAACCAGGGCTGTGATGAGCGCTGTGGCCGATCCCAGCCTAACACTTCTCTCCCAGTGGTTAACAGCACAGCAGGAGAGCACCGCCTGTTAGCGGGGCCACCGGCCGACAGTGGACATATAGGACTAGGCCCACCTCTTAGCCGACTGCAGGCTGGCGCAGTGGGCAGGCACTCTTGGGACAGGACTCCTTGTCCTGTCTCTGCTATTAACAAAGTGTGTGTTCCTGGGCAAGTCAGCTTACCTGTCGTTACTGTTGTGTCATTTGTAAAACTCAAGAGTTTGACTAAATGACCCCTAAGGCCCTAACCAAGAAGTATAAGCTGTGAGTCTGAACCTTAGCCTCACCCTGACTAGCTGTAATCACCCTTCTTTTTTTCAGCTCTAATTTCCTCACCTGTCAAGAGGAAATCATAATCATGATATTTATTCTACACAGCCTGTGGTGGGTTATGCTAAAGACCTTTTGAAGCCCTAATGATAAAGAAATAAAGAGAACACAGAAGTACGTGTCTGAGGTAAGGCAAGGAATCCCTTAGAACAGGGGTCTCCAACCTCCGTGATCTAATGCCTGATGACCTGAGGTCAAGCTGATGTAACAGTAATAGAAATAGAGTACACAGAAATGTAACGCACTTGAGCCATCCTGAAGCCACCCCTCTACCCTCTGGTCCATGACTGTCTTCCACAAAACTGCTCCCTGGTGCCAAAAAGGTGGGGGACCACTGCTCTATAGGGTCTCTGGTGGATTATGAGAAAGTCCATTTGAAACCCAGATGATACAGATACAGAAAGAAGAGGTATCTGAGGTGAGGCAAAGAATCCCTTAGAAGGGAGTAGGAAGACCTCTGAAAGCTGGCAGGGCCCCTCTCTGGCCCAAAGATATAAAAGACTGAGTTCTTGACTCCTCCAGGCAGTTACTCTTTAAGAACCTTATCTTCTGCACACCCTTGGAACAGCTTGGTTGCTACTTCATTGAAAAATCAAAGCAAAAACAACCCCAAACACAGTGTGAGTTGTTATTTTCCTCATCTTCCAACCCAGACCACCTTGGTGGCTAAGTTATTTCAGGGTCACTGTGAGACTCCAATGAGTGGAGTCTCGTGGAGCACGTGGAAAGCTGTCTGCTAAAGTCTTACCCGTCCTTCCCAAACACCTCAAAGACCACCTCTCACAATCACGGGGTAGAATCTTTGCAAGTTACAAACAAGGGAAAAGACAGGAAAAACAGAAAGAAATAGGATGGAATTTCTCCTCTCCTTATATTATTATTGGAATTTACCACCATCCGAAGCCAGAGCCCAGCCTCATTTCCTTTAGGGCTTCAGCATATGCAAAATTGCCAGTTCCTGCAGTAAAATCGTGAATACTGGAAGTTTTCTTTATTGCCCATTCATTGGGAGCTCTGTTAGGTGACTTCTCTGCAAGCTTGGGAATGAATGGCAACACCAGTGACTAAGTGGAGACAGACTTGGATGATTAGGCATGGCACGGCAGTGACCAGAGTGCCAACCAAGCCCTCACCAAGACTGGAGGGGGGCACCAGGATAGGACATTTAAAAATGACCCACTACATCTGCTTATTTTAAAACACAGAATATCCCCAAGGAGGTAGTCTAGCCAGGCACTTCAGAGTTACCCGTGCACTTCTGCTGCGGTGCTCCTCAAGTGGTACTTTACTCATTTTAGTCTGTGGCTCTTAGGAGAGGAAGGGTATGTTCATGTTGCAATCTCAGAGCCTAAGGTGTTTCTTCAGTGTCTAACACACACTTTCACAACCAGGCTTTCCTGCCTCTTCTGCTCCCTCTCAGGCTGCTCCTTTTCAGTCCCTTTCTCAGCTCCTCCTCTTCACAATATTCCAGTTGTACTCCACAGATGACATTTTTGGCCCCATCTTCTCCCATGGCCCCAACTACCATCTGCCTGGTGGCGATGATCTGAATGGCCTCCCAAACTTGCCCACTTGGGGTTTCCCCAGTCGTACCAAGATGTAAGCATTGTTTTTCTACTTGGTTGTTCTGCTTAAGCCAGAAACTTAAGGGTCAGACTTGATTCCTTCCTCTCCTTCATCCTTCCCATCTAAGCTGTCATCAGATCTTTCCATTCTACCTCTCAAATATATCTGGAATCCACTCGTAGCTCTCCAACCCATGGCCACCATCCTAGCACTGGCAAAGCTAGATGTGAAGCCTGAGAATGCCGCGGGGCCACCCCGGGGCCCTTCTCACCTCAGGATGATGCCGATGCAGAGGAGGGTCCCGAAGGCCAGGCTTCCTCCAGCCACCAGGAATGCGGGCAGTGGTACCGAAGTAGAATCTTGCACTAGAAAAAAAAAAAGTAAAAGGGAGAGGAAGAAGAGGAGGAAGAGGAGCAGAGGAAAGAAGGGGGAAAAAAAAAATAAACCACTCAGCAGGTGCTGCCAAAACCTCAAAAGAACCTCACCCCTGGAGGAGGAAACAGCTCTGCCTGGCAAACTTGTCAGTGTTCTGGCCAAAGCCAACTCTAGAAGGTCTCCCCCAGCACAGTCTGACAGACCCCAGGATGCCACCACTTGGCAAGAGATACACCTCCAGCTCAGAGCTTCTGAGTGCCTGCGGCCAGCCACAGACTCCCACTCACTTTCAGAGCAGCTTTTCTAGTGGCACTCAGCCGGCCCCACGAGGCACGGGGGAGTGCAAGAAGCAGAGCCTCAGGGGACCTCCTTGACAGCAGCTCCTGGAGGCGCGGATGCTTTAAATCAAGTGTCTGGGTGCAGCTGTCCCCACCGGATCATCACTTCTCACCTGTTTCCCCAGTTGGTACGCAAGCCCCAGCCATCTGAATTTCAGTCCATCTTTCTCACGCATATTCCCTCTCCTGTACCCGCGTTCTCTTCTCCCCTAGAATGCTCATCCACCCTTGCTGCACCCTTTCCCCTTGGCTGGCCAGTCCCCCTGCTTGGCCTTTGAATCTCACATGAGATGAGAAGCACTCCCTTTGAGAAGTGATCCTGCTCCACGCTGGCCCGCCTTGCTTACTCCCCCAGCTCCACCTCCAGCCTAAACTCCCTGAAAGCAGGGACCATGTGTGTCTTTTTCACTTTCAACATTCCAACTCCTCACGTGGTGCCTTGCACAAAGCAGGCCCATCTAAATATTTCATTGAATGAATGTGAAAACAAACTAGCTTCACAAACAACCATCTCCTTCCAGAGAAAGCTCCTTCCCCTGGCTGCCAGAGACAGACCCTGGGCTAGACAGAGAGTAGTCTAAGCTAAATCACCATTCCCTTCTGCTGAAAATGCAGACACTTACAGTCTCATGGACTTCGGATTCAGGCTCTTCCACCCTAAATGGTACCCACTGCTGATAAAGATGGGATGCCAGTCATCACTCCAAGTGTCTAGTAGATGCAGGCTTTGCCTTAGCACTGACCACAAGGGCCGGTGTCTCCCAGTGTGTCCCACGTCTCTTGGCAGAGACAGGCATTTCGTGTACGCTTGGCTTACTCTTTCACTAATACTTCATCATCTTTTGTATTTGTTCCTTCCTTCATTCAACAAATATTTACTGAGTGTCTGTCACGTGCCAGGCTTTGTTCTAAGCCTCAGGGATACAGATAATTGGATGACAGAAAGACTCCTGGCTTCCTGGATCTTACAGTCTAATCAAGGGAGACAGACAAACAAATACATATCTAATAAGATGTCAGCACTGACAAAGGCAATGATGGAAAATAAAGCATAGAAAGGGAAGCGTGACAGTAGAGGGTTCTGTCAAATTGGGTGATTGGGAAAGGCCTCCCTGGGCAGGGGGGTGAGGGGGGACATTTGAGCAGAGGCCTGGATATATGAAAGGGCTGTCCAAGGGGAGGTCAGGGGAAGAGCATCCAGGCAGAGCAAGCAGTAGGTGCAAAGGCCATGCGGTGAGCATGTGTGGAAGTGAGGAAGGCAGAGCAGATGAGCAAGAGAGAGGAGGAGGTGATACCTCAAGATCAGGGCCTGACTTCGTGGAGACTAGGGTCTTTGTTAGGTCTTCAGCTTTTACTCTGGGAAACAAGATGGTGTTGAGCCAAGAAGAGCTTAAATTTGTGTTTTAAGAGTCATTCTGGCTTTTGGCTGGAAAAGAGTCAGTTGGGGGTTAAGACAAAAGCCAGGAGGGACATCCAGTGGGTGAGTGGCTGACTCCACGTCCTCAGTACAGGGAGTCCGAGTTCAAGCCCTGGTCAGGGAACTAAATTCCACATGCCACAACTAAAAAGAATCCAGGTGCCACAGCTAAGACCCAGCATAGCCAGATAAATAAATAAATATTAAAACAAAAGACTAAAAGCCAACAGACCAGCAGGCAGACCCTAAAGTCCTCCTTGAGAAAAGACAGCAATGGCTGGGCCAGGTGTTGGCAGTGGAGGGGTGAGAAGTGGTCAGCTCCTGGACAAACCTCAGGATACAACTGGCAGGGCCTGCTGGAGGACGGGACATGGGATGAGGCATAGCAGAGGAAGCCTGTCTCACCTTCCAGCCTCAGCAACCCAGAGGAGGTATTGTCTTTACCGAAATGAGGAAGAAGGATGAGAACAGATTTGGGTTGAAGAGGCGGGGAGGCATCAAGCATTCTCTTTTAGACACGTCAGGTCTGAGAGTTTTGGTAGGTATCAGGTGGACATGTCACCTAGGTAGTTGGATACACCAGTCTGGCTGGATCTTCATGGGAAGGTCAGAGATGGGGCTGTACATTTGGGAGTCATCAGCCCATAGACGGTCTTTAAAGACACAGGGCTGGATTAGACAGATCATTGGTGAGAGTGTCTAGAGAAGACTCAAGGGTTCTTCCTCCACTGTATCCCCTGAACTGCTTGTTGCCCCAACCTCCTGCTGTCCCACCCACACCATTCATTCAAATGGCACCTCCTCTGTGAACTTTCTATGATTCCCTCAGGACTCTAAATCCCCTTTGCTTTACCTATGGCTCCCTTTTGGCCACATTCCACTCTCTGCTAGTTACCGCTTTAGTCTTTGCCAGAGCCTCCCCCCTGGATGGTAGACTCCGGGACAGCAGGGATGGGTTCGACTCCAAGTTCCCAGCTGTGCACGCAGAGCTTAGCCCCAGGTGTTTGGCAGGTCCCCCTAAGTTCACTACACTAGGTGGGGCTTTGCAATAGCAATGGCAGGGCATGGGCAGCCAGGCATGGCAGGAATCTGCCCAGTTAAAGGTATGGAAGCCAGGGACTCCCTCAGAAAGCCCAAGAACCATCAGGTGAATGCGTTCAGCTGCTGAGCCTCCAGAGTCTGGACTCCATGAGTCCCATCCATATATTAATAGTAAAGCAAACACAGGACCTGGGATCTTTCCCTTTCCTTTTTTGGGGGCTGCGCTAGGTCTCGGTTGCTGTGTGACCTCTTCTCCAGCTGTGGCAAGCGGGGGCTACTCTCCAGCTGTGGTGTGCAGGCCTCTCGTGGCAGTAGCTTCTCTTGCTGTGGAGCATGGGTTCTAGGGCACTTGGGCTTCAGCAGCTGCAGCATGTGGGCTCAGCAGCTGTGGCTCAAAGACACTCGAGCACAGACTCAATAGTTGTGGTGTCCAGGCTTAGTTTCTCTGCAGCATGGGGGTTCCTCTAGGATCAGGGATCAAACTCATGTCTCCCCAGTTGATTGGCAGGGGGATTCTTTACCACTGAGCCACCAGGGAAGCCCTGGTTGGGATCTTTCTTGATGGAAACGTTACTAAGTTTCCCTAGTCTTGCAGGTATAGGCAATCAGAAGCATTGGAATGAAGGCCTTCCCAAAGATTTATTTCATTCCTCAAAAGGGTATTTCAATACAGACTTTAGTAATTTTGTTTGTAGCACATTCATTTGTATTCTGGGCCAAATGTGACGTTGTTTACTGATTTATCTTACTCTTTTTACGGTCCCTTCACCATATCTTAGCTAACGATATCAAACTTGAAAGTATAAAGTAATAAAAGACTATTTCTGCCATCGATCCTTTTCATTAAGCAGACCAGCCCTCTGCCAACACTTCCAAAAAGAAAGGACTTTCTGCAGAGACAAGTTCTTTTGTGCCCCATAAGCAACAGAAACTCAAAAATATCCAGTCCTTACCTGGGAGGCTGGTTGTTTTTGCAGAATCTTTGGAGAAAATATTTTCATTATCTTCAGTAGTAGTAGGTGCCTAAAAGAAATATTCCTCACTGTGAGCCTCTTTCTGCAGATTCCACCATCGTTCAGGACCCAGCTCAGACACTATCTCCTCCTTCACCTCCTGCCTGATCCACCCATGGCAATCCTTTCTCCAGCTCATGGACCTCTCCTTGTCTGACCCATCACTCTCAACTTACTTGTATCTATAGCTCACCTACTCAGGGTAGGGATTTCTTCCCACATGTCTCTCCACCAGGAGCTTAAGGGCACACCCCTTCCACAGAGGAGATACTCAATAAGTAACCTGAAACAGCAGATGTATTATGGGTCTGGTGCCAGGGCGTGGGTACTACCACTTACTGGGAAAAGCTCAGGCTAGAATCTTGGATCCACTACTTACTAGTTATGGAAGGCAGCGGAAATTTCTTAATCCACATGGGCATCAGTTTTCCTCCCTTGTAGGCATGACCATGGGCTTCCCAAGTGGTGCTAGTGATAAAGAACCCGCCTGCCAATGCAGGACACATAAGAGATGTGGGTTCTATCCCTGGGTTGGGAAGATCCCCTGGAGAAGGACATGGCAACCCACTCCAGTATTCTTGCCTGGAAAATCCCATGGACAGAGGAGCCTGGTGGGCTATAAGAGTCAGACATGACTGATCAGTACAGGCATGATCATTAGGGCACCCAAATCTTGGTGATCATAAAGGTCAAATGAGGGAGGAGATGCCAGGCTTAGAGCCTAGTGAGGCGTGGCAAGTTCTCAGTGTCAGTTCCCTCCACCCTCCAGCCCCGTGAGTGTGGGCTGCACCCTGGAGCTGTTCCCGCTGGTGCCTGGACAGTCCTGCATCCAATACGGCCAAGATGCAAGACCCTGGCTCTTCCCCATGCTGCCCAGCTCCAGGAGTGGCTGAGCCTCCCCGCTTAGCATTGACGGAATTAAGGACCAGGAGATGAGATATAGTTGAATGGGAAATTGGATTACACAAGGATTTGTTAAGCAGCTTCAGAAGTAATCCTCTTTTCAGAAAATTATGACACCAGGAGTCCATAGGGGAAGAGCACAGATACACAAGCTAAGCTATCGGGATGCCCAGAGGTTCAGAGATGAAACAGCAGCCCCCAGACACACAGCTGCTCAGTGAGCCAGGCCAGAACCAATCCACACTTTACGTGGCCTATATCACTGGGACGAGAGAACTGCTCTTCCCCTGCTTTACAGAGGTGTGCTTTACAGAGCCCCTGTGTTCAGGCTAGTTGCTCACAGCCACATTTCTGGTAAGTGGTAGAGGTGCAATTGGAGTCAACTTCTGCCTGACGCCAGCCCACAACCCTCAACTCTAGGTGCTGTCGCCATGACCCTTTTATAAGAACATGAGCTCACCTGCGTGGAGGTGGGCAGCTTGGTTGTAGTAGAACTCCTGGACTCTGTGGATAGAATAGTCATTATTAATTATTCATGAACCCTGAAGTCCCGACTGATAGAATAAAATTAATCATAGTGAATCTTACGCTGAAAACAAGCAACTATCCAACCCTAAAGGACTAGCCATACAAATTCTGATATAATCATACATTGCAATAGTCTTTAAAAATATCTCAGAAAACAACTAAGAATATGATATAATGAAAAATGTGAGACAAGAAAAAGTCCATATAGTGTGATCCAAAGTTTTGCGTGTGGTGTGCTAAGTTGCTTCAGTCGTGTCCAACTCTTTGCGACCTCATGGACTGTAGCCTGCCAGGTTCCTCTGACCATGGGACTATCCAGGCAAGAATACTGGAGTGAGTTGCCATTTCCTTCTCCATGGGGATCTTCCTGACCCAGGGATCAAACCCATGTCTCCTGTGACTCCTGCATTGCAGGCAGACTCTTCACCACAGAGACACCTGGGAAGCCCATGTTATATGATATGCCATAATATATATTCTGAATACTCATTGGAAGGACTAAGGCTAAAGCTGAAGCTCCAATAATTTGGCAACCGGATGCAAACAGCCAACCCACTGAAAAAGACTGTGATGCTGGGAAAGACTGAGGGCAGAAGGAAAAGAGGGTGACAGAGAATGAGATGGTTGAATGGCATCGCCAGTTCAATGGACATAATCTTGGGCAAACTCTGAGAGATGGTGAGGGACAGGAAAGCCTGTCGTGCTGCACTCCATGGGGTCACAAAGAGTCAGACTTGGCTTGGCAACAGAACAACAACAACAACAAATATATATTCATACACAGAAAGAAAAAAAAGGAAGGATATACAGCGCCAGATATAAGCACCATTAACATTTTAATCTCCTGTATGCCCCTTTTTCAGAGAAGGCAGTGGCACCTCACTCCAGTACTCTTGCCTGGAAAATCCCATGGACGGAGGAGCCTGGTAGGCTGCAGTCCATGGGGTCGCTAAGAGTCAGATATGACTGAGCAACTTCACTTTCACTTTTCACTTTCATGCATTGGAGAAGGAAATGGCAACCCACTCCAGTGTTCTTGCCTGGAGAATCCCAGGGACAGGGGAGCCTGGTGGGCTGCCATCTATGGGGTCGCACAGAGTCGGACACGACTGAAGTGACTTAGCAGCAACATGCCCCTTTTTGCAATAAAAATATTTATCTAAACAACTGATTCTCTAGGACTTTGCTGGTGGTCCAGTAGCTAAAACTCCACACTCCCAATGCAGGGGACTCAGGTTCGATCCCTGGTCAGGGAACTAGATCTCCTATGTGGCAACTTAAGATCCCACATGCTGCAACTAAGACCCAGCTTAGCCAAACAAATAAATATATGTTTTTAAATTATGTAACAACAGACTCTTACTGCCTGGATGGATTTAATATACTGTGCCCAAGAAGGGAGGTGGACTGGGCACCCTCCTGGGCCCCTCCCGCTCCATGGGAACCACGTTGCTGCAGAAACCCCCAAGGCTGCAAAAGGGCAAGTATCAAAGCGAGAACGCTGACACGAGGCCTGACTCAGCCGCAAATATGGGCCCGAGGGACCAGGCACTGAATGCTCTGGAGTTTAAAATATTTTCTTTTCAGTTCATCATTTTTCCATCAAGAAATTAAAAATACCACAGAACCAGTTTATACAAAGATGTCGAGCCTCCCTGAGTCAGGAGTAGAACAACTAGCAAGGGATTGGAGGAGAGGGTGACCTTTCTTCTGCTCAGGACAGAACCTTCCAGAAGGGGCATGCATTCCCCAGGAGGGGAAAAACACCACACTGCAGCAGCACTGGAAGGGACACAAGAGCGTGTTCGCCCTCCGCATTGTACAGAGAGCCCAGAGAGGGAAAGCAACTTGTCCAAGGTCACAGAGCAACTCAGCCCCAGATCAACCTTGGATAAATGGGAGGGACAAGCCTCTTGTTCTTTTGTGTTCTTCCCAGCCCAACCTAACAGGGAACAATTAGACTCATAGCAGGGGATGACTGAAGGATTAAAGGAGGGTGTGGGGACGCTAGAAGGAAAGCTAAAACCAGGAGACAGGGACAACTCTACATAGGAAATATGGTTGACCATGGATGGTCATTCAGTCCAGTGGTTCTTAAACCCAGACATGTTCAGATTCATCAGTGGTCTTTTAGGTCCAATCCTTGACCTATAGCCTTAGAATCTCCATGGTAAGTTTCAGCCATCAGGGTCTTTAAAAGATCCCTCAAACCCAGAAAGATATTTCAGGAAGAAAAGGAGACCAGTGTACTTCTGACCCTGAGTTCTGGCCCCCAACATAATATGAAGTCCAGAAAAGGATGTGTAACCTTTGGTGGCTCAGATTTCCAGAGATTAAAGGAGGAATTTTCTCTCAAATAACCCAGGAATGCTACCAGACCGAACAAAATTTTTCCAACACATAGTTAAGGTTGTCTTACATAACAAGACTTTTTAAAAACCTCCCTAGATGACAATAATGTTAGTCTCTCAGTCGTGTCCAATTCTATGCAACCCTATGGACGGTAACCTGCCAGCCTCCTCTCTTCATGGGATTCTCAGGTAAGAATGCTGGAGTGAGTTGCCATTTTCTACTTCAGGATAGATGACAACGGGAACCCCTGACTCAGACCATTTGTCCCCTGAGATGGAAGGTGTATTGCTATTACTAATAAACATTTCCATTTTATAGAAGAAACTAGGGCTCAGGGGAAAATAAGTTTAATAATAATATTATTAATACTAATTGCATACTAATAAAATATTGCTAGTACTTCTACCATTGACCTTGGTGGACGCTCACTCTACTCCAGCTCCAAGTGGTTCTTTGCCTACGTGATGTTCATAGTATCTCACAAGGCAGGTACTATTATTACAGGTTTACAGATGCAGAGGCTCAGGAAGGCTATAAAACGTTAGCAACAACAGAGAACACATTTTTTCCGTTTAGACAAACGTATTTTATATTTCCTAGTGTTTCCCTGCAGCTTGCATGTGGAATGAAAGAGGGGAAGGAACCGGCATTCACTGGCTCCCATATGCCCCCGTGTGCCAGGAAGTAACGGGCAAAGGACAGTGGTGGTGGTCACGAGACCATAACAGCAACAACTATGACGATGCCTGACATTTACTCAGAGTTTACTACGTGCCAGGCACCATCCTACCTATAATACTAAACGCGAACTAACTAATTTAATTCTCACAACAGTACTCTGAGTATTCTGAGATCGGTAATAATATCACCCTCACTTTACAGATGGGGAAAATGAGACACAGGGAGGTTAAATAGCTTGCCTGAAGTTTTGTAAAAAATAAGTGTTAAAGCTTTCTGACTCCAAGAATAAACTTTTTTCCACTTCATTTAAAAAAAAAAACTCATCTCTAGATTGAACATTTCTCAAATTCAAGGACTGTATCCTACTCATCTTTGTAAACTTAGTACTTAACATGAGCCTGCATCTTGCTGAAAACTGTGTAATTAGTAAAATTTCAATTATGGAAAATCACCTGGGAAAAAAAAAGGACTGATACGTTAACATCCAACACGGAGTGTGTCTCCGTAATAGTATTTCCAGATCAGACGATGTACTTTTATATTCATAACAAAGTGAATGAATGAATGACCATGTCCAGTAAGTGAGGCTGAGAGAGACTACCTGTGAGTTTTTTCCACATGAGTTTTTAAAACAAAAGACGTATTTCTGTTAATTTGAAAATGGGTTTGGGTTTGCTTACTTGGGTTCTGGAATAGAGAAATTCGATACAAAAGATGGCAGAGGCCTTCATACCAGATTTGTAGCTTTGGTCAAGGCACTCAGCTTCTTTTAGACCTCGCTTCTTTGTTTCTAAGGAAGGGGGTGGCTTCCTTCTACACAGGTCACCTCAGATCACAGGCTAAAGGACCTAGCACGCGCCCAGCACACAAAAACATCTGTTTAAAAACTGACTCTAAATTCAGAACACAGAACATAAAACATTTTCTAACACAATACTTTTAAGTTATATATTATGACCAGTTAAAATATGGGCTACTAGGCTCCAGGGCTGGAGTACAGAGAGGGAACACAGTGGGCTGGGAATAAGAGGCAAAAGAAAGAAAAAGGAAGCCAGAGGGTGACAGAAAGATGAAGGAACAAGGGGAGAGGGACGAACCACAAAGCCAGACATTCACAGACAGGAGGTGGGGTGGAGACACAGGGACCCACAAGCTGAGCGGCACACCAGGCAACGTCCCCACTCTGGACGACATGCCTTCCCTCACACCCTATAAACCACCAACCAGAAAGTTAATCACTGTTCCTCTATTTGTGCAGGACTTCCCTGGTGGCTCAGACAGTAAAAGTGTCTGCCTACAATGTGGGATACCCAGGTTCAATCTCTGGGTCGGGAAGATCTCCTAGAGAAGGAAATGGCAACCCACTCCAGTACTCTTGCCTGGAAAATCCCATGGACAGAGGAGCCTGGTAGGCTATAGTCCATGAGGCAGAAAAGAGTCGGACACGACTGAGCGACCTCACTTTCACTTTTTCCATTCGTTCAGAAAAACAAAAAAGCCAAAAACCTCACACTGAGGAGCTGACAATCTCCTGAGGAGAAATAAATCACCTCTACCTGGGCCCCAGCACCACCCAGGACAGTCTGTGGAGAAGTCTACTAGTCTGAGGCCAAATGAGAAAAAACAAACTGGATAGCTATATAGCTTAAGTGTCTTCCTTCTGAGATTAAGCCCTTGTTTCATCCTCTTATGAAATGAGTGACGGTCAATGGCAATCGCTACTTTTTACTTGGGCTTTCCTGTTGCTTAGACAGTAAAGAATCTGCCTACAATGCAGGAAACCTGGGTTGGATCCCTGGGTCGGGAAGAGTCCCCTGGAGAAGGGAATGGCAACCCACTCCAGTATTCTTGCCTGGAGAATTCCATGGACAGAGGAGCCTGGCAGTCCAACATGACTGAGCGACTAAGCACAGCAGAGCACTTTTTACTTAACCATTTAATTTTAGGTCCTTACTTAGCAAACTGAAAAGCTGGTGACCTTCTTGGGTACCCAAAATTCTTTTTGAAATCTTATAGAAATCCCAGGAAACTTTCAGCTATGCACAGAAATGGAGCAGGTAGGGAGGGCGTGGAAGGAAGTGATGCAGTGGTGGGCCCGGAAAGAAGGTGGATGAAGAGGCAGACATGAGTGCCAAAGTGCTGGTCCCACTGGAGGGGAAGAGGTGAGAGAGGGCCAGGCACGAGGGATGGTGGGCAGGCAGCCGGAGGAGGCCTCTGCTCCAAGCTCAGGAGTTTGAGCTTTACCTGGAAGTTAAGGGGAGTCATGGCTGTAGACCAGGGAGCAACATTCAGGCTTGTGATCTAGAAAGAGGCCCATAGCAGTGGCGTGGAGGTCACCTGGTGCTCTCTCACCAGAGACAGAAATCAGTTTCAGGGATCCTTGTAGGAATTCTGTTGAGGGACATCCCTGGGTCCAGTGGCTAAGACTCTGCACTCCCAATGCAAGGGGCCCACAGGCTCCAACTAAGACCCAGGCACAGCTAAATAAATAACAAAAAGAATCCTGCCAACATGGGACAAGAACCTGAGCCAAGGGAGAGGGTGGTCTGGCCTGCTATCCTGGGCATGTCCTGGCTCAGAGAGCGGGCTGGATGGTAGTGTCCATTGCCGGACAAAGAACACAGGGAGGTTTGTGGTCCAAACTCTGGGCAGAGTGGAGAGAAGAATCCAGAGCTCAAGGGACAGATGTGGCCTGAAACACAAGTGAATTGCTAGCATCTGGCACATACTCACATGTGCCAGGCTGGGTGTGACCTGCTGTCCAGCTTGGTTAGTCCTCTCAGCCCAGTGAGGCAGGTGGTTGGTTTGGAAGTTCTGAAGCAGGCCTATCATTCCCATCTGGAAACCCAGCAAAGCTGGGTACTTCCCTAAGGTCCTGCTGGGAGGGGCAGTGCCAGCGACCAGAGCCCAGTCCGCCCAGCGACAACACTGCACCCAGGGGACGAGACAAGGCCGCCCGTGGAAGCAGCACGTGGAGTTGCCATGGAAAACGGCACAACGGCAGAGTCAGGCGACGCCCGGGGAGGGGTGAAGGGGCATGGTCTCTTCAGAAACGTGTCCCCAAGTACCCTTTAACCTACTTCCCCTCAGGCCATGCTGAGGGGAGGAACACAGTGAAGTCCCCCAGAATGGGACGACTGCAGGGTTTGAGGTGATAGTATGGAGCTGAAGGGGTTGGGCCAGGGAGGCCCACCTGCCCGGACAGCGTGCAGCCCAGCCGCAGGGTCCCCCAAAGGCCACGTGGACACAAACCTCTAGCACCTCCTCAGCAGTGTGACTCCCAAGAATGGGTCCCCACTGCTCACTACCTGTCACAGGTGGTTCTTAATATTTTCCAGGTGTCGGTGAGCAGGGCGTGAGAGGGAGTTAAAGGGATTCATGAAAGCAAGAAACAACCCTCATGCCTAACGGGCTTTTCCTGAGCATTCTGCCCCAGCTCGCTGTGCAAGGGGTCCACAGGCTTGCTGGATGCCAGTCTTGCCAGTGCTGTCGGAGAGGACAAACGTGAGGAACTCCCAGCCTGCAAAGAGCGGCTGACCAGCCGCCTATTAACGTGTAACCTCTCCTTCCTGGCCTGACATCAGAGTGACATCAGCCCTGACAGGCAGGGACTCCATGAGTCACCGTGGCAGGTGTTGCTGGCAGTCACCTGGCCTTCCTGGCCAGAGCAGGGCCCCCAGAGCTATGTGACTCAGCGCCCCGCCCTCAGGCTGGGAACCTCGCTGCCTCCACAAGACTGTGTGCAGCCAGGTTTCAGCCTCAAGGGGGCAGCGCTGGCTGCAGCCCAGGCGCCTGACTCCCCTCCCCCACACCTCTACCCCGCACCCCCTCTCTCTTCAGGCCTTCCCGCGCGCCCCACTCGGACCTCCCACGCACACACCTGTGCTCCCGCCGGGCCAAACAGCCCTGCCTTGGTTCACAGTCCACGTCCTTGCACGTGCTGTTCCCGTGGCCTATAATCCCCCATTCTATACTTGGGAAACCCCTCCAACACCCTCCAAGACATAACGCAAATGCCACCTCCTCCATGAAGCCCTTCTTGCTCTTTCTAAACTGCCGGGAGTGTTGTCTGCTCCACAGCCTTATCAATTACAGTGGGATGCCACGCCAGCCCCTCCCCCACCCCACCCCCGCACATTCCCCATTTCACATTCCCCTCTACATTCCAATTCAGTGAGTCCAGGACTGTATTCAGGGCGGCAGCTCTAGGATGTCCACAGCCCCGCTCTCTTTATCCCAAGAGCCCTGGGCTCAACAGTTGTGGATCCTCCCAGACCAAGAAGCAATCAACACAGCACTCAAAGTACTAATCCTCCTACACTTGCAGTACTAGTTATTATCTCTAAGAAATGTTTTTTTTTCTCTAAATTCATAAAAACTCTCCAAAGGGGACAAGATAGGTCACGTCATCTCCATTTTACAGATGAAAAGACTGAGGCTCTGAGAGGTAAACTAACGTTACCAAGGTCATACAACCTGATTTCCAGGTCCAATGTACTTCTCTTGGCCTCTGTGTCAGGACCTCCACACGCATCCTACCTGTCTGGGCTTTAGGGATGGAGGCAGGTCTTTGGGGCTAGAAAGCCCATCAATGTAGTATCTAGTGCACTGACATGTCCCAAACAGTCAAATAACTCTAAAACTTATGTAACCTCAGTAAAACATACATAACCTCCCTCTCATTTTCCAGAAGCACTCCCCAATTTCCAACCTAATCACTCTTGCATGGGAATAATCCAAGTTCCTCTTGCTCTGCCCTCAGTGGAGAGGGAAGCAGCTGGTTTCTCCCTTGGCTATATTCACCACTGGGGTTTTGAAGACCCTCCCCTCAAAACCCACACAGGTACAGAATAGGAGCTCAAACCCTTCAGCTGCTTATGCGAGAAGTGGTCAAAAGAGTTCTGCCTGAGCTTACGTGATCACTGTAGCAAGTCACAGAAACACAGGACCTGAGGTTGAACAGGTGCCTATCACACCGTCCTCCACTGGCAGGAGAATACAACAATTTAAAGAGGAACATCTACAGATGAGACCAGCTTTGAGGGAAGGTCACCAGACAGGTAAGGAATCCACAAGCCATCCCATTCCACAGCCTGGGAACAGCACAAGCAGATGCAAGTCCCCTGGAACTTCCAGAAGCATTCAGAGAGAGCAGACTGGCAGACTTATCAGGGGTTACCCTGGAGACCAAGGGCCAGTGAGACCGGAGTTGGGTTCACATGAGAAAGAATTTTCTACTTGAATAGATAGCTCTCCAAAAAAGACATACAAATAGCCCGTAAACACATGAAAATATCTTCAACAGCACTACTTATTACAGAAATGCAAATCTAAACCACAATACCATTGTGGACTCAGTGGGAGAAGGAGAGGGAGGGACAAACAGAGAGAGTAGCATTGAAGTATACAGACTGCCATTGCAAAATAGATGGCTGGCGGGAAGCAGCTGTGAAGCAAAGGGACTCAGCTCAGTGCTCTGTGAGGACCCAAAGGGGTGAGATAGGGCTGGGGGTGGGAAGGAGGCTCAAGAGGGAGGGGATATATGTATGCGTATAGCTGATTCGCGTGGTTGTGCAGCAAAAACTAACACAACATTGTAAAGCAATTATCCTCCAATTAAGAAATAAGTCCACAATACCACACCCATAAGGAGAGGTATTAAGAAAGAAAGAAGAAAAGAGACAGAAGGGAAGAAGAAAGGAAGAAAATACTAAGTGCTGACAAGGATATGAAAAAAAGAAAACCCTGCACATTGCTGATAGAAATGTAGGAACGTGCAAAGGTGTGGCCACCGTGGGAAATAGTATGGCAGTCCTTCAAAAAATTACAGATAGAATTAGCATATAGTGTAGCAACTATGCATCTGGGTATATATTCCAAAGAACTGAAAGCAGAGATCAAAACATATTTGTACAGCCATGTTCATAGCAGCATTATTCAGGACAGTCAAAAAGTGGAAGCAAGCCACGTCCATCCACAGATGAATGGATAAACAAATTATGGTATATACATACAATGGAATATTATTCAGCCTTAAAAGGGAAGGAAATTCTGACACAGGTTACAACATGGATGAATCTTGAGGAAGTTATTCTAAGTAATACAAGCTAGACACAAAAAGACAAATACAGTATGATTCCACTTACATGAAGTACTTAGAGCAGTCACACTCATAGAGACGAAAGTAAAGCAGTGGTTGCCAGGCACTGGAGGTAGGGATGAATGGGAAGTTACTATTTAACTAGTATAGAGTTTCAGTTCTGCAAGATGGAAAAAGTTGTGGAGCTGGATGGTGGTCAAGGTGGCACAATGATGCGAAAGGGTTTAAGGCCACTGAACCACACGCTTTAAAAATGGTAAGTTGTAAGTTATTTGTGTTTTACCACAACTTAAAAAAAAAAAAGCAAGAATTTTCTAACAAAACAAGATTTTCTAAAGCTATTTGTGACCATCCAAATTAAGTGCTTGGGATAAAAGGTAAACAGGACATTTCCACCACACAATGTTATAAATGATTCACTCCCCTCGCAAAGGCTCCTAAGGCCATGTTAATGTTTGGTATTCAGCATGTTTTGGCTCAAAGTATATACAAACCAAAGACAGCTATGGACAGGTCAACACAATCTAGCCTGAAGGATGTTCTGATTTATTTAAATGACCTTTCTAAGGAGGATAGAGTAGTTAGGCTTCCCTTCTTGTCCAAGTCTTATAAACTTTTGTTTATAAGACAAAAACTCTTGTCCAGGAAATAAACTTCTGAGGATAGGGTCCAATAGAAAGCTGCCTCCTGCTCTCGACGGACAGAAGAGGGGACGGACGGCAGCGCCTGACACTGCGTGAGCCTGCACTTGACATTGCCCACTCCGCCGGCTCTCCCAGGCAGCAGGACAGGAAGGACGAGGACTACATGCTGCAAAGCCAGGGTAGAGGAAAGGCCGTCTCATCACAGCATCCATTCTGGGGGAAGAACGCCAGCCGACATCTAAGTCTCCCAGAAGCCAGAGACAGAAGAAAGTGGCAGAGGTGGGGCTGGGTCTGGACAACTTATATCATTTCTGCCCTTTCTTTTTCATCCATACATACTCAATAAAATTTTTTTTTCTTCTTTGCTGTGGCATGGGGCAAGTGGGATCTTAGTTTCCTGACCAGGGATCAAATCTGGTGTCTTAATCACTGGACTGCCAGGGAAGTCCCTATTATTTTTTAATTGTCTAGTATTTAAGAACAACTGATTTGGTCCAGTTATGCTGCAGGGCTAAAGAGATCTGACACAGAAGCAAACCTGGAAACTATTCTACAATAAGAACACTGGGAACAATGGAACGGGCTGCTACAAGCCTACAGTAGTAAGCTCTCCATCTCTGGAAGCATTTAAGCAGAGGCTGGGCTACCACACTCTTTGGTTTGTAATCAGGGAGATTCCTGCACTGGATGTGGGTCGATTAAATCCTAATATTTCATAGGAAGGAGTGAAAAGATAACGTCTCATATTATTTTCTTGGGGAAAAAACACCCAGCCATGTTAGTTTGTTGTTCAGAGAGGAGGAGACAGAAGAACTAAAAACAGCTTCGTCTAGCGAGCAGGGCTGTGAAAATGGGAAGGGGTGGGACAACAGACACTGGTTGTTATTATAAGCCCTTCTCTGCTTCTTTGCCGTGAGCATGTATTAATTTGATAAAAGTTTTAAAAGTTAAAAAAATAATTCCCATGGGTTAAAAAAAAAAACACATTAGTCATGCAGTTGCTAAACAATACATTTTCCAAAAATATTTAATTACATGGGAATACTCACGAAATTTGATATATAAATACATAAACACATATAAATATACCTAGAAGAGGAAAGAAGTATAGTAAATTGTTCTCACTGGTTTTCTCTAGGTGGTCAGAATACCGGGAATAATTATTCTTTGTATTTTCCTGGAATTTTTCACTAATCACAGTAATTACTTGCAAATGATCATTATTACCTTTAATTTTTTTCAAGTAAAAAGCATTAGTAACTGTGGTAGGTTAAATATAGCTACAAGTTCTTCCTATCAAGTTGTGGAGCGGATCTTCCCTCTTGAGTCTAGGCCGGTCTGCTGGAAGATGACAGACTGCAGGGAGACCCGAGGGCCCCCTCCACCAGCCAGCATCGACCGTCAGACATGGTGAACTGATGCCATCTAGGACAGAGCAGACATGGTGCAGCTACTTTCTAATTCAGGCCAGACCAGCACGAGAGCTGCCCAGCCGACCATTTTTCAAAATCTTGAGCAGATAAATGGTTGGTGTTGTTGTTTAGTCGCTAAGTCACGTCCAAATCTTTTGCAACTCCATGGCCTGTCCTCTCTCCATGGGATTCTCCAGGCAAGAACACTGGAGTGGGTTGCCATTTCCTTCTCCAGGGGATCTTCCTAACCCAGGGATCGAACTTGTGTCTCTTCCATCTCCTGCACTGGCAGGCAGGCTCTTTACCACTATCATCACTTGGGAAGACCTGTTACACAGCAACAGATAATTGATATAATAACAAAGCAGAAACGCTCAGTTATCACATACCTGTCCAAGGGGTGCCAGTGACCTCGGGGCTCCACTCGCTCCACAAGCCATTCCCAAATTCCTCCTGCGCCCGAAGCTGCACCACATGCCTCATGCCACTCCAGGCATCATTGATGATGCAGTGATACTGCGGATCCTTCAGCTGTGGGTGAGAGGCACAATGG
>NW_011494665.1:2612718-2613036 GCF_000754665.1 Bison bison bison
CTCTCTCCATGGGATTCTCCAGGCAAGAACACTGGAGTGGGTTGCCATTTCCTTCTCCAGGGGATCTTCTCAACCCAGGAATCAAACCTGCATCTCCAGCATCGTAGGCAGATTCTTTACCACTGTGCCACGAGGGAAGTCGGACTTGTTACATCCATCCTAAGTCACTTCAGTCAAGTCTAACTTATTTGCAACCCTATGGACTATAGCCCCCCAGGCTCCTCTGTCCATGGGATTCTCCAGGCAAGAATACTGGAGTGGGTGCCATGCCCTCTTCCAGGGGATCTTTCTAACCCAGGGATCGAACTTGGGTCTCTT
>NW_011494665.1:2613136-2613850 GCF_000754665.1 Bison bison bison
AGGAGGCTCATAACAGGTGAAGCTGCCCTCAGGGCCAGCAGGAGCAGAAGCTAAGTCACTGCCCCTGCCCCAGGCACCACAGAAACCTGCCAGCACACCCTTGACTTGCAGGCAGCCCATTTCTCCCCCCAGGTCACGCTCTCGCCCTCACAAATGGGCCCGTATGGAGGAAATTGGCCTGGCATTATTATTCCCACTTTATAAGTGAGGCAGCCAAGGCTCAGAAAGGTCTAGAACTTTGGAAAGGCCATGCAGGTAGTGAGCGGCTGACCGGGACCCAAAACTCATTTTTTTCTTTCTAGTACCCATTGCTGTGAAAGTGCTGCACTCAATATGCCAGCAAATTTGGAAAATTCAGCAGTGGCCACAGGACTGGAAAAGGTCAGTTTTCATTCCAATCCCAAAGAAAGGCAATGCCAAAGAATGCTCAAACTACCGCACAATTGCACTCATCTCACACGCTAGTAAAGTAATGCTCAAAATTCTCCAAGCCAGGCTTCAGCAATACGTGAACAGTGAACTTCAGATGTCCAAGCTGGTTTTAGAAAAGGCAGAGGAACCAGAGACCAAATTGCCAACATCCGCTGGATCATGGAAAAAGCAAGAGAGTTCCAGAAAAACATCTATTTCTGCTTTATTGACTATGCCAAAGCCTTTGACTGTGTGGATCACAATCAACTGTGGAAAATTCTTCAAGAGATGGGAATACCAGAC
>NW_011494665.1:2613950-2620806 GCF_000754665.1 Bison bison bison
TGAGAAACCTATATGCAGGTCAGGAAGCAACAGTTAGAACTGGACATGGAACAACAGACTGGTTCCTAATAGGAAAAGGAGTTGGTCAAGGCTGTATATTGTCACCCTGCTTTCTTAACTTATATGCAGAGCACATCATGAGAAACGCTGGGCTGGAGGAAGCACAGCTGGAATCAAGATTGCCAGGAGAAATATCAATAACCTCAGATATGCAAGATGACACCACCCTTATGGCAGAAAGTGAAGAGGAACTCAAAAGCCTCTTGATGAAAGTGAAAGAGGAGAGTGAAAAAGTTGACTTAAAAGCTCAACATTCAGAAAACTAAGATCATGGCATCTGGTCCCATCACTTCATGGGAAATAGATGGGGAAACAGTGGAAACAGTGTCAGACTTTATTTTGGGGGGCTCCAAAATCACTGCAGATGGTGACTGCAGCCATGAAATTAAAAGACGCTTACTCCTTGGAAGGAAAGTTATGACCAACCTAGATAGTACATTGAAAAGCAGAGATATTACTTTGCCAAGAAAGGTCTGTCTAGTCAAGGCTATGATTTTTCCAGTGGTCATGTATGGATGTGAGAGTTGGACTGTGAAGAAAGGTGAGCAACGAAGAATTGATGTTTTCGAACTGTGGTGTTGGAGAAGACTCTTAAGAGTCCCTTGGACTGCAAGGAGATCCAACCAGTCCATTCTAAAGGAGATCAGTCCTAGGTGTTCATTGGAAGGACTAATGCTGAAGCTGAAACTCCAATACTTTGGCCACCTCATGAGAAGAGTTGACTCATTGGAAAAGACCCTGATGCTGGGAGGGATTGGGGGCAGGAGGAGAAGGGGACGACAGAGGATGAGATGGCTTGATGGCATCACCGACTCGATAGACATGAGTCTGAGTGAACTCTGGGAGTTGGTGATGGACAGGGAGGCCTGGCGTGCTGCGATTCATGGGGTTGCAGAGTCGGACAGGACTGAGCGTCTGAACTGAACTGAAGTGAACCCATTCTACCATCCCCTGAGTATCTAAGGACTCTTTACTGTCTAAGAGTAAAAGAAAAATTTACCATCAGTGTTGTGAATGTCTCTGACCGTTCAGTCCGGTATCGGAGCTCAAACTGTAGCCTGTAGTAATATGAGTTCCAGGAGGGGGGGTCCTGCCAGGTGACACGGAGCCAGCGGGGGTTTCTGTCCACGGCGCTGACTGTGATGTTGACGGGTGGGTCGGGCTGTACTGTGGGAAAAGGGCTCCTATGTGGCAGCAAGCACGGTGCAAAGGAGAGACCCGGGAAGACCGCAAGCCCCCAGCAGGCAAGACCCCGCCTCCAACCCCCGACCACTGCCACACACACATCCCTGCCACATTCAGACCCCTGGCAAGTAGAGCAGAAAAGGCACCAGCTCACCAAACCCTTCACCAGGCCACTCCAAAAGGCACATGAGGAACATTAAATTAAAAACAAAAAACAAAAAAAACAGCTAAAGGGCAGAGGGAGGCCTGAAGAGCTCACTTACGGAGTTTGTAGCCGTCAAATCCTAGGGGGTTGCTGGACTTGTTCCCGGCACTGTTGGCGACACACAGGGACAATACGTAGAAAGAGCTATCTCCCTCAGGGACAGCCAACTGGCAGGAGAAGCGCTGGGACTCGGGGGAATACTGGCAGGGCTCCTGGAAGACTTGCTTCGGACTGTGGAGACAAAACAAGGGCGGGGCTCGCTATCAGCTGCGCCACTTACCCAGGACTGGGGTGAGCAGGGGGCGTGGTGAGACGCTGAGGCTCTGGGGTCTCAGTCCGGGGGCATTCATCTCCGCTCCACACACTGAGCAGCACTTGGGGTCTTGAGTAAATTCTCCAACCTCTCCAAGCCTCTGTTTTCTCACTCGAAAATGGTAATGTTAATAGTACCCGCCTCACAGGGCTTTCTTAGGATTAGTTGAAAAATGAGTGTAAGACATCTAGCTTAGCCCCTGGCACCGCTATCAAAGGGGCTGAACTAGAGGGCGAACTCAATCACCGTGGCATCACGGAGGCCATGCATTTAGGCTCTCTGCCAGGCCCTGTGCTCTGGCCTCTGCGGGGGATGCAGAAAGGAACTAAGAGGCCCCACCCTGGCCCCAAGATACTAACAAAAAAGACCTGCCCTCAGAGGTCTAGGACAGCCAGTGGAATGCCATTCTAGAAGCTCGAAGTGCCGGAGGGCTTTGCAAGGAGATGGGAGTGTTTCTGGCAGGTGAGCCCAGAAAGGATTTCTGGGTGATAGAGATATTGAAGTTGAGTCAGACACTCTCCCACCTAGTCTGGAAGCCTGAGACTTCACCCACGTATGACATGCACAGGCCTGTGAGGCCAGGGCAGCCAACCACCTCACTGCCACAGGACAAATCAACCATCAACCTCTGATTTGAGTCTGAACCCCGGCCCAGGACAAACTCTTTTCTTCTTGGAAGCCTGCCCCCACCTTCCCAGTCTGAGTTAGGGCCTCCCTCTCCTCCCTCCACCATCACCCAGACATCCATCCCACAGGACTGTGGTGTGTCTCCTACAATCTGTGGGCCCTAAGAGCAACGTGTGTTAATTGCTCAGTCATGTCTGACTCTGCGACCCCATGGACTATAGCCCTCCAGACTCCTCTGTTCATGGAATTCTCCAAGCAAGAATACTGCAAAGGGTTGCCACTCCCTTCTCCAGGGGATCTTCCCAACCCAGGGATTGAACCCAGGTCTCCTGCACTGCAGGTGTTTTCTTTATTGTCTGAGCCACCAGGGAAGCCCTAAGAGCAAGGGCCAGTCTTTTTTTTTTTTTTTTGGGGGGGGGGTTTGGGGTTGCGCAGCACAGCATGTGGGATCTCAGTTCCCCAACCAGGGATCTGACCTGCACCCCCTGCATTGGAACCGTAGATTCTTAACCACTGGGCTACCAGGGAAGTCCAGGGGCCCAGCCTTGTCTGCCTCCTGTCTCTCCTTCAGCCTGGGAGAGCACCCAACCCACGGCAGATGCTGAACTTGACAAACACTTACAGAGAGAGTGAGCAAGCAAGTGCAGTGGGGCGAGGGTGTGACCACAGGCACACACGTGAGCAAAAAGAGCAGAACACACAAAACCTCTTTGCGTTTCACCCTCGCAGTCCCAGGATGGGCCTGAGTGGGTTCTGGGGGGACCTGAGGCTCTCACAAGGGCTCCCCATTCCCCCTTCCTCACACCAGTGAAGACAGCCCAGGAAAGGCAAGTAGATGTGCCTGAGGCTGCTGTCAGGAGGGGGCTGTGGAGCAAAATGCCCTGTCCTCTCACACTCTGTCAACATACCAAGTCTTCTAGTCCAAGTGTCAATTGAATAAGCTTTCCCTGGGCTGGTCTGGGCAGCTGTCGGCCACCATACGGAACATCTCATCTAAGCAGAAATGCCTTCCAGGTCCCAGACAATTTATATCCTAACTCAGCTTCAGACTGTAGAGACCTCTGACCCTCCCCGACTTGGAGCGTGAGCCGTCAGTCCTAATGGCAGCTGCGTCATATGCAGACGGGCAATCTATACATATCTGTGCAGAGACCAAAACACAAACGTCACCACCAGGTGACTTTCTGGAGACAGGCACAGATGCAGACCAAAACACCCTGACGACATCACTGCTTGAATTTTTTGATCCTCTGATGATTGCCAGCTCAAACTCAGTGATAAACATCTATAGCCTAAGGGGACCTTTAGACATCCAGGTGTCAGAGTGGTAAAGAATCTGCCTGCCAATGCTGGAGATGTGGGTTTGATCCCCGGGTGAGGAAGATCCCTTGGAGGAGGGCATGGCAACCCCCTCCAGTATTCTTGCCTGGAGAATCCCATGGACAGAGGAACCTGGTGGGCTACCGTCCAAAGGGCCGCACAGAGTCAGACACGATGGAGTAAGCACTCAATGGGACCTTGGCTCTGAGATGGAAACAGAGAAAACTGCAGAGATGTGATCATCCACCTACTCCCCATCCATGCCTGAACTCATCCCGCTTTGTGCTGTTAGAGCTGAGTAATATTCCACGGTAAATGTGTACCACAATCTCTGTATCCATTCATCTGTCAATGTGCTGTTAGGTAGAGTGTCCAAAGTGGCAGTTAAAAAGCAGCAGTTAAAAGGCAGACAGAAAAAAACAAAAAAAAAAGGGCAGACAGAGAAGTTTAAAAGCCCATGAAAAACAGAACAAAGGGAATACCTACAGCCAGGAGCTTCAGCAGGAAAACATGCCCAACACGCCCCCTTCCCTAGTTGGTCTCGGATATAAGCCCTGTTTGACACGGGCAACACAAATCAGACATGGAGGACTGTTTTGGGGAGGGAACAAGGACATAAAAGAAAAACTTACAATAGGGCGGCTCCACTCCTACGGGGTCAGCCCGCTCTCACATCTTGGGAGTGCATTTTGTGATGCCCCTTGTTTAATAAATCCTGCCTGAGTAAGCCTTCCAGTCTGTCGTTTTAACTCTTGTACTACGAAAAGACAAAGGACCAAGCACGGAACCACACGTGACAGGGCCATCTTCTGGTGCCACAGGGACCACGGACCAAGTGTGACTTCCTGCTCCACGGCCCCAGCTCCCTCTCCCGACTCGGTCACCACTTCTGCTCACCGGCCATTATGATGGGGGAAATCCTGAAAAGCTCACAGTCAGGACTGAGCAGGAGCTGCCCTTCCCCACCCAAGGACATCTGTGTCTTCTTAAGAACAACACCCAAAACCTTTGTATTTTGAATGAAAGGAGATAGACTAGGGTTTGATTCCTGGCAGCAGTTACTTACTAGCTGCTGCTGCTGCTAAGTCGCTTCAGTCGTGTCCGACTCTGTGCGACCCCATAGCAGCAGCCCACCAGGCTCCCCTGTCCCTGGGATTCTCCAGGCAAGAACACTGGAGTGGGCTGCCATTTCCTTCTCCAATGCATGAAGTGAAAAGTGAAAGAGAAGTCGCTCAGTCGTGTCCGACTCTTAGCAACCCCATGGACTGCAGCCTACCAGGCTCCTCTGTCTGTGGGATTTTCCAGGCAAGAGTACTGGAGGCGGTGCCATTGCCTTCTCCGTACTTACTAGCTAGATGACCTTAAACAAACTAATTAGTCTCTGTGGTTCACAGCTTCTCCATCTGTTAAGGAGGAAAATAACTCCCACCCTCCACCTTGGCTGTTGTGTGGACAGAACAAAGGGTGTAGCACCGTGACCAGCACAGGGCGTGCTCTCCTGGTAAAGTCTCCCTCATTCCCTTCCCCTCAGTTTAAAGTACTTGTTGTTCAATCGCCCAGTCGTGTCCGACTCTTTGCGACCCCATGGACTGCAGCACACCAGGGTTCCCTGTCCTTTACATCTCCTGGAGTTTGCTGAAACTCATGTCCATTGAGTCGGTGATGCCATCCAACCATCTCATCCTCTGTTGTCCCCTTCTCTTCTCGCCTTCAATCTTTCCCAGCATCAGGGTCTTTTCCATTGAGTCAGCTCTTCCCATCAGGTGGCCAAAGTATTACTTTCCAGTAACATTTTGGAATCACTGGTCAGCCAATCCCACCGGGTTCCTCAGAGAGCTCCCCCACTCCCCATCACTCCTGGAGCTTCAGTAAGGATGGAGGAGACAGACACACTGCCCAGCCAAGATACTTACAACTTTTTCACCAGTAACACGGCCTTGGTGGTCAGGGATGGAGGGCTCCGAGGACTCCACTCACAATTCACTCTACTGAGGGGGCTCTTCTGGATGCAGGAGATCTGGGGCTTCTCCGGGGGAACTGGAAGGAGAGAATAGAGGCTGAGGAGGCAGCACACTTCACCTCCTTTCTGGGCTCACCTCACTTCTGAGGGAGCGCTCAGCTCAGCCCTGCCACCCCACCCTGCCCTGGTGCCAGCCTTCACGACAGCCAACAGCCATGAACAGATCTTACTGGGCTGGGAAATTAAAGGACACCAAAGTCCTCGTGTCAGGCTGGGAGGTGGGCAAGTGAGGGGAGACACCTGGGAGGCTAGCTTGCCTAAAGGGGAGCACAGTTGACAGAAAAAGAAGTTGGGGCTTTGGAGTTACACTGGTTGTGTGGGCAAGTCCCAATCTCCCTTCAGTTTTCTACCATAAAATTAAATGATTGAAAAATGATCATAATAACACTGCTTTCTCTCACTGGGACATTGGGAGGACGATACAAGACACCAAGAAAGAAAGTCCCTCAGCACAGGGCCTAGCACACTGGGCGTCTGACTCCAGGTGTCTTATGAGATACGCGCGAGCTAGGAACCTGCTAATTCTAACGATGAGAATAGTTCATTCAAGAGCTTACTATGTGCCAGAGTTTTTAACACCATATGTGTGCACGCACACACACTCATTTAAAAATAAACCTGAACTAGGTTAATAAAATGAACCTTATTTTACCAACAAAGGAACTGAGGAGCA
This sequence comes from Bison bison bison, assembly GCF_000754665.1. Lineage (NCBI taxonomy): Eukaryota > Metazoa > Chordata > Mammalia > Artiodactyla > Bovidae > Bison > Bison bison. The sequence goes on from NW_011494665.1 coordinate 2,620,354, forward strand.
GAGAAGTTAAGCCATGAAGGAGGAGGATTCAAACCCAGGCTCCTTGTCCCCGGACCCTCAACCCCTAAGCACCCAGCAAGACCAAAGAGACGGCATCTCCTTCAACCAGCCACCCCCACCCAGCTGGAAGCTCGGCCAGCCTCACTGGCAGGCGTCACTGGGCTTTTCCCCGAAATGCTTGGGCCAAGGAAATGACAGGAATTTAAAGGGTCAAGTGGGGAATCTCTCCCTGGAACACGCAGAGCCATGCTGGGAGCTCTGAGGACGCCACTCACCATCCACCACCAAGCGCACGCTCCCAGCTGGGTGGTCTTCCCGGTAGCATGAATAGTTTCCGGAGTCGCTGAGCTGCACGGACTGCAAAAGCAGCCGCCTTCCCACGCCAGCCGGTCTGCCGTGGTGCGAGCCTGTCATCTGATCCCTGAGCACCCAGTGAACTGTGGCATTGTCCTC
>NW_011494665.1:2621022-2625579 GCF_000754665.1 Bison bison bison
ATCTCCACCCAGTTGCTCCCCTAAGCCTTCCAAAGAGGCTATCTGGTCACCCCGCTCATTTGATTGGCAGCCCCTTCAAGGGCCTGCCATCATCCACAGGAGGAAGTCCAAGTTTAGGGGCCGGCCCACAGGGCTTTCCACCACCTGCCCCCTGCTGGCCTCTGAACCCTCACCTAGCCCACTCAGCCTTAGAAGGGATGGAGCCCCTCCCCACAGGCTCCTGAGCTCTGCTCACACTCACCGCCCCCCCACCCCGACCCCCATGCCACCTCCTCCTGTTGCTCATCTCAGCCTATATGTCGCTTCCCCACAGGCCTTCCCTCAGCTGCATTAGGCCCCCATTCTGCCTCCCTCACCACATGACCTCTCACATGCTGTCTTTTAATTACCAATGTTATATCCATCTTTACTTTGGGCCTCCAAGTGCCACAAGCGTAGATACTCTGTTTTGTTCTCTGCTATATTTTAGTGCCTAGATTGTTGCCTGGAACCCAGCAGTGGCCCACTGAGCACTTGATGCATGTATAAACGAATGTAAGAATGAAGGCCGGAACCCAGTGGGATGCATGAGTACACCTGAAGTCTCAGAATCCCGGGGTCTCCGTGGTAAGTGGCCCATTTTACAGACAGTAACCGAGGCACCAAAGAATCAGGAGACTAGTCCAAGATCACCGATAACTTAGCGACACAGCTGAGATGCAAACCAGGTCTTCCAGCTCTGTTCAGCGCTCCCTCCACCTCCAGCTTTCTATCAGACCATTCAGGGCAATGCTATGTTTATTCTAGAGACAACACTGGACAGTAAACGAAAAGAAATGCACTCCCTTGAAAAACATCATGAGTGCTATTCAAGGCAAGGATATTAGAGATTAAAGGAACAACCAAATTTTTGTTTTCAAGTATAGGTTAAGGGGTTTCTCTGTGGCTCAGACAGTAAAGAATCCACTTGCAATTCAGGAGACCCTGGTTGGATCCCCGGGTCTGGAAGATCCCCTGGCAACCCAAGGGAATGGCAACCCACTCCAGTATTCTTGCCTGGGGGATCCCATGGACAGAGGAGCCTGGTGGATTACAGTCCATGGGATCATAAAGAGTCAGACACGACTGAGCGACTAACACTTTCATAGGTTAAAGAGATTCACAGCATCTAAGATTTAAATTAGCCTAACCAGCTAAGGAAACTTAAGCCAGGGAAAACGGCAAGTTTTCATGTTAAGCACACTCGGTCCTTCTAAGCAAACGTGTGGTCGTGTATTAGCAAACAGAAGCAATTTCTGGTCAAAGATTTCAAAAAAGCCCAGCAACAGTGTCTCCCCAGCCTGCAAAGCTTTCTTGTTTAGGAGGCACTCTTAATCTCTCTCCTTCCTCCCGCCAAGGCAGCTGTCAGAGAGGAGGGACTAAGGTTAACTGACTTCCAAGAGAACGACACTCCCAAAGCCAGCTGGGCTGGCTGTCTAGACAGACCCCGGGCACAGCCGAGCAGCCAGGGACATGGCCATAAAGGGGACAGTGACTGGGGATTTCCCTGGTGGTCTCATGGCTAAGGCTGCACACCCACTGGAGGGAAACCGAGCTTAATCCCTGGTCAAGGTACTAGATCCTACAAGAGTTTGCAAGCCACAGCTGAAGATCCTGTGTGCCACAGCTAAGACCTGGCACAGTCAAATGAATAAACAAATGTGGGGGGAAAGTGGAGGGGATAGCAACGGCTTCTCTCTGGCTATACAGACATCCTTCAAGCTTCCTTCTCACCTTATCACTTGGAGCCCGAGATCCCAACGGTGGCACCCTCTGCCCCAAGACTGGCAGATAAGGGACACATCCAAGGACAGGATAGCAGCCTATCACCTACGGTTTCTTTCTCTTCACCACCAGAGCCTTGGACTTTGGGTGAGAAAAATGGTTGCATCTCAGCATGCAGCCGAGCAAGTGTGGGCAGGCTCCTTACACCCTCTGCCTCACCTTCCCCAACTACGGGGCAAATGACCAACATCCAACGAACATTTGAAGAGGCCCCCAGAGCCAGGCACCAGTGAAAGGGATGCAGTTGGGCAGCAGAGAGACCCTGCCCTCAAGGATAAGACACGTAAGATGAATTCACTCCTGGAGAACTGGGACAGAGAATCCAGGGCTCCCCTGACCATCCCAGTCCCTAGAAGACCAAGTCCAGTGACTGAGGGTACCTCCATGTCCACAGGGCTTAAAAAAGGTATAAGAAGCCCTAAGTACTCCTTTCACACATAATCTTTAGTAGTATATTTTTAGCATTTCAAATATCATTTTTAAATGTGGTCTATGATATTGAACGCATGCAAATTTATATGTGTAATGTACAAGAAAGTTATGAAGCATGAAACACCCCTGAGCTCCTGCCAACCAAACCACTAGCAGTCATTGGCTCTGAAGTTCCTTCTGTGCTTCTGAATTCCCCAGTCTCCCTGCTCATCCAGTGTTACATTTGGGGCATATCGTTCTCTCACTTTTACTTTTTAAAATGTGTTTTTATTTATTTTTGGCTACACTGGGTCTTCGTTGCTTTGTGAGCGCTTTCTCTGGTTGCAGTGAGCGGGGGCTACTCTTAACTTTGGTGCACGGGCTTCTCATCGCAGTGGCCTCTCTTGTTGCAGAGCACAGGCTCTAGAGCGCAGGCTTAGTGGTGGTGGCACGCAGGCTTAGTTGCTCCTCAGCAGGTGGAATCTTCCCAGACCAATGATCAAACCCCCATCCTCTGCATTGGTAGCTGGGTTCTTATCCACTTCCCACCACCAGGGAAGTCCACTCCCTCTCTTTAAAAAATAGGTTCAGATTCGCTATTCATGGACCCCTAAATTGTTCTCAACTTTGTATGATATTTGAAATGTATAGAGATTGTAGATAGTCTTCTGTGACATGCTTCTGTCATTCCTTACGTTTCCATGATTCGTGCAGCTACCGTTATTTGTTTTCACTGCTGTGTAATATTCCATTGGACAACGATCGCATTCTCCTGCTGAGGGAGGTTTTAGGTCATTTCCAGGGTTCTGCTGTACTAAAGAGTGTGCTATCAAATTTCTCCAATGTGGCTCTTGGTGCATTTGCCCAAGAATTTCCCTGAGTGCAACTGCCGGTCCCAGTGTGTGTGTATATGTCACACATGTCCTTCTCCTTCATGACCGACACATGGTCCAAACCACTTGAATCTGGTGTGCACCTGATGGAGGTTATGGCCAGCCACGTCCAGTCCACATATTGAATTCCATCTGTGCCTGAATGAGCTTTAAAAGACCCATCAACACTTGGAATCACTATATCAATGCTCTCACTTCTCCATTTTCTACTTGATAAAGCAGCTAAAGGACATAAGCTAACATGGATGTCAAGTTCATGAAAATATTACCAACACTGTAGGAACAACGATGGAAACACTGTCAGGAATTCCCCGGTGGTTCGGTGGTTAGGACTTTGCACTCCCACTGCACGGGGCGCAGGTTCAATCCCTGGTCCAGGAACTAAGATCCCACCAGCCTCTTGGTGCAGCCAAAAACAAACAAACAAAAAAAGATGGAGACGCTGTCGAAATAGAACAGTCTTCTGGTGGGTGGCCCCGCTGTGCTGTGCTTACATCCCTCATCAGCTGATGAGCAGAAATTGAAATTCACAAGGAACCAACACACAATAGACTTTCAAAAGTGCTCGGAAGTCCAAGCAAGGGTCAAGGGCCATGGCAGGATGAGCATGCCCTGGTGCTCTCCACATGGCGCCGTCTTTAACTATATATAGGTCTCCATCCCCGATCATGAACACTCATCAGAGAACTCAGTACATGCTCGACAAATGTTCAACATAGGGCGCCAAGGAGGTCCCCACAGGGTCAGGTTCTCCAGTGAAAACTTCCAAGAGCCCCTGTCACACAGGACACGGGGGTCCATGTGGTATTCCTCACGTTGTGCAGGGGGCAGGCCCTATACTACAGACCGAAGTGCCAGCTTGTCACACCCAGGAGATGCTGAGGAAGAAAAGCAGGAGCCTAGAACCAGAAGGGGCTCTCTTTTCTGCTTCTGCCTTTGCCAGCTCCAAGAAATACGTTTCTCTGGTCACTTCCCTTACCCCCAGTTCAGATGGAAGCTCTTAACACGGTCAGTGACCAGCTTGAACAATAGCAGGGGCTGTTCTGTTCCTGAATTCACGAACAATGGCCAGAGTATCTGGGCAGCTCAGAGAAATCACAAATAAAAAGACTTTTTTTTCTCTTCTACTAAAGCAGAGCTTGTGGAGCGACATAATGGTCACTTCCTCTGCCAAGGAACTTGAGTAATGGTTTTCTGAATCTTTAAAACTGAGTCACTATTCTTTTTTAATGGGGAATGATTAATTATAAACACCCATTGGCAAGTATTGCCTGTCCCTGCCCTTCTTCAAAAAATATATATTTCTTCTCGAACCTGTGAACAGCACTGTGTTAACTACGCTTTTGAAAGCATTCTGTGCTCGATCATCACAATCAAATACTCAGAGAGCAAAGACCACAAGCAAATATACTTGCTACTGTCAGAGTGGGCAGTGCTGCCTCTCCCCACC
>NW_011494665.1:2625686-2636882 GCF_000754665.1 Bison bison bison
CTCTCTCCCTCTCTTTTTTTTTTTGGCCACACTTCAAGGCTTGTAGGATCTCAGTTCCTCAACCAGGGATTGAACCCGGGCCAAGGCAGTGAAAGCCCGGAATCCTAACCACTAGGCAACCAGGAAACCCCCTCCTGAGCATCTCTTTGAAAAGGAAGAGGTGATATTCACAGAATGCCCTCCTGGTACTTTCACTCACCTCCCCCAAAGGATGGGACGAGAGGCAATTTCTTCCTCTTTCTTTAATCTTTCTGCTTTTTTTCAATTTTCTGTAAGTTGTGTGTATTATTCTTATAATGAACACACACACACACACATATATATATATTTAAAACACAGAAGCTACATAGCCTGGATCTGTCCAAGAATTTATACCTAAAGAGGGTGGAAGTAGAGCAGAGTGCAAGGAACAGGGGTGGGGTGAGAGTGGATTTTTCAGGACAAGCAGCTTCTGAGAGCACGATCCAGGCCAGAGGGTGTACACACCCCGCCCTCGCAGCTCTGCCCTCCAACCCTTGCGGCTCTGCGTTCTGTCACTCTTGCCGCACGCTACATGCTTAGCCCTCAGCCGTGCTGGCCTCATCCCCTAGTGGATACAAGGTCACTATCCCTCCCCACATGCCCTGTTTGCCTGCTCCCTGGAGTCTGCCAGGGCCCCTCCCTGAGGGGGAAGAGCCAAAGGAAGAGACACAGCGGGGAACAGTGAGGAGGGAGTCCCAGGTAAATTGGAGCTCCCAAGAGCATCCCTTCCTGTTCCCCACAGATGTGTCCCAGACATCCTCACGCCCTCAATTTAGGCGGTGAGGGCCGGGTTGGGAGAGTGGGGAGGGAGGGGTTGGCCCTGCACACTCTGACATTCAGCACAGCACGAAATTTAACATCTGCCCTTGAGCAACTGCTCAGACATTTGAGCCAGGGTTGCAAGCCAATGCCTGTCCCCTCCTTAAGAATTTTTTTTTTCTGTGCCCCATCAAGTGAAAGGCCAGAAATCCTAATCCCATAGAGAGAACTGACAGTTAGTGAACACTTACTATGCACTGACATTCTTCTCCACAAAACCCCATGGAGAACTCAAAACTGCCTATAACGCAGACCACTCTAAGATAAATGTCCCCAACATATTGAGGGAGCCAAGAGAGGGGCTAAAACATTCTTAAAGGGAGGCACCAAAGGAAGAGAGATTTGAGACACAAGTGGGAGTTTGATAAATGGAGCTACAGGGAATTTATTGTTGTTATTCAGTCACTAAGTCATGTCTACTCTTTGCCACACCATGGACTGCAGCATGCCAGGCTCCTCTGTCCTCCACTAGCTCCTGGAGTTCACTCAAATTCAGGTCCACTGGTCAGTGGTGCTATCTAACCATCTCATCCTCTGTCACCCGCTTCTCCTGTCCTCAGTCTTTCCCAGCATCAGGGTCTTTGTCTAATGAGTTGACTCCAAAGAACTGGAGCTTCAGCATCAGTCCTTCCAATGAATATTCAGCATTGATTTCCTTTAGGATTGACTGGCTACAGGGAATGGCATTCTATACAGAGCGAACAGCATGGAAAGGCGTTGAGAAGTAAGACCTTAGGGAGAGCAGGTATCTGATGTCCTCCAAGGGGATCAGAGCTGACTCTGCAGACAGAGCTATGTGCAGGCTCCACGCCCACCACCTCCAACCCCAGCCTCCAGGACTGAAGCCAACAGTGCTGCCTGGCATAGGGGAAGCAGCCCTATGTTATCAGAAGACCAAGTGCTATTCCTGGTCTTGCCACCTGGACTTGCAATGAGCCTTGGGCCTGTCACAGCCCCTGGTGGAGCCCTACTCACCTTCTCTGTGAGATGAGGATTCAGATCACAATCTGGAGCTCCTTGCTGTCCCGCCCTCCCTGTTCCTGCCATCTAGCATCTTATCACTCTGAATCACTAGCTCACAAAGGGCAGGAAGCATGTCTATGTCTGTTTATCTCAGACAATAGCCCAGCTTGAAAATACAATTAATCTGTGGATTTATGACTCTAAGAGTCTATGACGTTTGGAGAAGGAAGATGGCCAGAGCATCCCAATGCTGTCAGACAAATGCACCTCCCTTATCCCTCAAGAGCCCCGGGGAGGAAAATTCCCTCAACCTCCTTCACCTCTCATTCCCTAGGGGGAAGAGAGTTTAGATCCTAGTAACCTCTGAAAACCAAACCCACACCTCTCCTGGCCCAGTGCTCATGCAATCCCACTCCCTGGGGCCCCCCACCACGGCCGACAGCTCTCAAGCCTGGGAACTTTGCAGTACAGCCCTGGGAAGTGGGCTCTTCCCCATCCAGGACCTGAGGTTGGATGCCAGAAACCCAGACAGCTTTGTTGTTTTTCTACTTCTACCCTTCTTCAAGTAAACTCACAAATGTCAATAACCAGAGAAAAACACGCACATGGAGACACATATTTCTCAACTCCTTTGCAGCCTGTTGTTGCTCCTGCCAGCAAAAACAAGTTCAGCTTCCTGGCCCCATTTATGTAAGCCATGGAGCCGCTGCCAGTGCCACTGCTGCTGACACAACTTAGCTCATGCCTGCTAATCCCACCGCCCTGGTTTCTGAGCAGGGACAGTTCTCCCAGCTGTCGGCCGGCCGGCTGGCAGCATAGAACGGCCTCCAGCCTCTGGGGCTGCAGGGACACAGGATCTCAGAAGGGGTCACAGAGGAACCGTGGGGACCCTGTTAGCAGGCAAGACCTTGATCTGGAAAGAGGTGCCTGCTGAGAAGTCTCCAGGAGGAAAAAAAACATGGGGACCTAATGTCCAAAGAGAAACAGAAGCAGGATCTGGTCCCATGGGGCCTAGAACAAGTGCCTGATGTGCTCTATCCCGTCCCTGCATCCCCCACCAGCTAAGGACTGAAACCCATGTCCTGACTTCCCGAGTAATAATAACCGTAACACTTAGCACCACCTACAGTGCTTAGCACGTGCCAAGCTGCCAGGCACTTTACCTAAGAGCCCTACCCTCCTAACATACCTTGCTGAGGAGGAGGCTGGTCCCTACTTCCGTGGAAGTTCAGAGACATTGAGGAACTGACCCGAATGCACACAACCAGTGAGGGAGGGAGCCTGCAATTGGTTCCAGGTGGGTCTGACCATAGCCTCCCCCACCACTCCCTGGGGGTCCAGGTGCCTCCCTGTGCTCCAGCCCTGCCCCCCTTCTCTGGGCTGCCCATTACCCTGCATCTCCCCCCTCCCAATTTCTTCTCCTCCTCTCTGCCTTCCCCAGGTGTTTCTGACCATCACAGAGGTTCCAGGAAGACAGCCCTGGGGTTGAGCCCTGGGGCTGAGAGTTCTTGGGGGGGGTGGCTGGGAGGGGAGTGAGCCTGCCCCCACACAGCCCTGCCACATTAGTAGGCCCACAGGGTCTCTCACCAGAAGCCAGGGCCCAAGCAGCAGCATGCCTGTGACGATTTATAGTTTTAAAGTGTCCCCCCAGACCCCTAATCTCATGCTCTTACCAGATCACCCACTCACTTTCTAAAACTCCCCAGAATGCCCTCCCCTGCCACGTAGGGCCATGTGGCCCCAGCCACCCCTTTCCCACAGACCCCTCCTCAGATTGCTGACTCCTGCCCTCCTCCCCCCTCTAATGTGTTTGTACTTCTGTACCTGCTTGTATTTGTCTTGTATTTGGCAGAGTCAGTATTTACCTTGGCACGGTCTTGCCCTCTATCTGCACCACAGACCCTACATCTACTGATTGGAGAGAGGGCCTGGGAGGCTCCTCTGGACCATAAGAAGGCAACGATGGCTGCTGACTCAGAGACCAGCGCGTGTGACCAGCTCCTCAGGAGAAAAACATTTAATTCTCCCCTGGCAGCATCACAAATAACCAGCTGGCCCCAGGCCCAGAAGGCCTGACCTAGGTCACTTCTCAGAGATTACAAGCTAATTAGAGGAAAAGATATCAAAGGAGAGCAAACAATCTAACTTCCCTCCCCCACCAAACCCCAAGAAGCAGATTGAAAAAAGAATAAAGGCAAGACTCAGTAAGCCATGAAGAAGGGCATGTGGCTGCAGGTCCAGAAAGGGGCTGGGCTGGGGCTACAGCCACAGAGCGGGTGCTGAGCAGAGGGTCACTCTTCTAGGGCTGTAAAGACCATTAAAGATTATTTAGTCAACCTGCCCATTGTTATAGATGACGGCAACCAGGGCCCAGAAGTCACACAGCCAGTGTGTGGTGTAGCCAGAACTGAAAGCCTGGCTCGTTATTGCCCCACATCCTTCCCAGGAGTACAGCAGCAAGGGTCCTGTCATCATGCCTCTGAACAAGGCAGTCTAATCAGGAGCCTGGCCCCCTTCAGGGTCTTTTATTATGTGTTTGTCGAAGCAGAGGGCGGATGGGGTGCAGCACACACCTGATACCTATTCCCCCACCCCCATCCCAAGCCACATCCACCACCACCCCTCCCACCACCTGCCCCAGCTTCCACTCCTCCACCCCTTTAGATATGAGGAAGCAAAGCTAAAGATTTGAGAAGTCACAAAATGGAGGTGTGGTAGAGAGTGACTAGAAGGGACACAGGAGGGCCTGCTGGGGCTGGCCATACGGCTGGCTGGTGGTCATGTGGCTATGCTCAATTTGTGAAAATTCACTGGGCTCTTAGACTTATGCTGAGCACACTTTTCCGCATGCATGCTATACTGCGGTGCTCATTTTATAAAGCCCCAAAGTCCTCCTGCCATTCTTCCCCTCACCCCCACTGCCATGAGCACAGCACACACAAGCACACTCTGGTCCAGCTTCGTGTCACCATGAAGCAGGCAGCTCAGAATGGAAGAACAGGAGCGTCTACCCTTAGTGAAACTGGGAAACCCAGACTCCAGCTTTTCTGCCCTCAGCCTGTTCCTCTCATAAATAAACCTCACCAGGCCTACCAGGTTTTGAGCTAGGGAGACTCAGCATTATAAATATGTCAATGCTCCCTAAGTTAGCTCTAAATTTTACTTCGTCCTAATAAAAACACCAACAGGACTTTTTGTTTGTTTGTTTTTTCTTGGAACTAGGGAAGCTGATTCTAGAGTTCAAACTGAAAAGCAAACAAGCAAAGATAGCCCAGACAATTTTGAAAAAGCAGAGAACTAAGAGGAAGATTAGCCCTACAAGACTCTAAAGCATACTATAAAGCTACAGTGATGAGAACAGCATGGCACTGGCACATGAGTAGATGGACAAAACTACAGAGGAGACTAGAAAGTTCAGAAATAATAGTAACCACAAAAAGCTTAGTCTGCACTACTGAACTGTGCCCTTCAAAATGGCTCAGATGATAAATGTTATGCAATGTGTATCTTACCACAATTATTTTAAAATAGCTTATTTGAATGTTGGCTATATACAGGTGCTATTCTAAGTATGCACATGGATGACCTACTTTGATCTTCTCAACAGCTTATCTTACAGGAGGCTGGTTACATAACTAACTAGGAGTCAGCCTAGACACAAACCCAGGCGATTAGGCCTCAGAATTTTTGAACTACTCAGTCTCTATCAGGCTGTATAAACCCAATAATATACAGTAATTTGGTAGATTTTAAAGGTGACTTTTTAAAATCAATGAGGGAAAAATGGATTATTCAACAAACTACAAAAAAGGACATCAGGTAACAACCAAGAGTCAAAAAGTTAGAGCCAGACCTCACTATATGATAAATTTAAATGGATCAAACATTTAAATATTAAAATTATTAAAAGTACCAGAAAAAAAAAAAAAAGAATCTTTTTTACACACCCCCCTCCAAAAGAATCTTTTAAAACAGTTTTGGCATAGAGAAGATCTTATTAAGCATGATACAACATTTAAAAGTCATAAAATAAGTTGATAAACTCAACTACAATTTTTTAAAAATATGCATGGCAAAAACTAACCCCCACCAAAAAGACAAATGACAAACTAGAGAAAAGTCTTCAAAACTCATATCAAAGAGGACTAAATTCTTTAATATATTAAGAGCTCCTGTAAAGAAGAAAAAGACCAACAACCCAATTCTTTTTTTTAACGAGCAATGAATATGAACAGGAAGCTCATAGAAACAGGCTATGCAAATATCTGTTAAGTAAGCAAAAACCTGCATAACCGCACTCAGATAAGATAAATGAAAATTAACTCCACATAGACACCATCTCAGGTTGATTACAAGTTTTCATCAGAGGTGTGGAGACAGGCATTCTCTCACTGCTACCGGGAGTAGGAATTGGTGAAGCTTTCACTCTCACTCAAAAGCACAAACACACATGGCCTTCAACCCACAGATTCACCTTCGAGGAATTCATGCTGCCCATGTTCTTTCACTTAGGCAACATGCTGGACATGCAAGCTTACTCCCCGAAGCACGATCTGTAATGCCTAAGCCAGGAAACAAGCCCAGAGACGATGTCCATCAAAAGGAAACTGGCTAACGAAATTCGGTGTGTCCATATAATGAAATACAAAAAAAAAATTAAAGAGGAAGTTCTTTAGGGACTTCCCTGGCAGTCCAGTGGCTAAGACTCCATGCTCCCAATACATGGGGCCTGGGTTTGATCCCTGGTGAGGTAACTACATCCCATATGCGGCAGATAGTCCATTCTGCAACTAGAGATTCCTCACGCCACTAGGAAGATCGAAGATCTTGTGTGCCATAACTAAAGATCTGGTGCAGCCAAATAAATAAATAAAAATAAATTTTAAAAAAATTAAAATAAAGAGGAAGTTCTTTATTTATAAAAATAAATGAACTTTTTCCTAGTCCATTGTCTAAAGTAGTTAAGAGGATTCAGACACACCCAAGTTCCAACCCTTGGACAGTCACTTACTACTTGTATGACCTTGGGCTAGCTTCTCAACCTCCTTAGGCCTCACTTTTCCCATCTCAAAAATGGAAATAATAATAATGTGTGTGTGTGTGTGTGTGTGTGTGTGTATCTGTTAGTCACTCAGTCGCATCTGATTCTTTGCGACCCCATGGACTGTAGCCTGCCAAGCTCCTCTGTCCATGGAATTCTCCAGGCAAGAATACTGGAGAGGGTAGCCATTCTCCAAGGGATCTTCCCTACCCAGAGACCGAACCTGGGTCTCCTGCATTGCAGGCAGATTCCTTATTGTCTGAGCCACTAGGGAAGCCCAATAATAATTATTTCTAAAGGTTGTTGTGAGAGTTGTATTAGATAACTAATGTTAAAAACTTAGCACTATTCTCAGAACATACCTAATCTCTCAAAAAACATGAGCAATTATTATTCCCACTGCAATGGTGGGTCTTTCTCCTTTTCTATGAGAAAGTCTTCATACTATAGCCTCTCCCATCAAAATAGGCTCTTCAGATCAGTAACAGCAATCAAGCACCTGATTTTGTTTGTTTCGGCCTCAAGAAGTGTTGCTCTATCTGTCTGAGCTTGGAGTGACTTGGCTCAAGGTTGGCTGATTTGGTAAGTGGGCAGTGTAGAGACAGGCCTGAACTGCCTGCCACCTGAGATGTTTTCTCTCTCTCTGCTCTCCCAGCTGCCTTGCTTAGAGATACAGAAAGCTCATTTGCAGGGACATGTGGTTATAAAACATTTCCCTGACCCAAAGTGGTATGAATGTATACCAGGGAGGAGGGGGTTACACTGCAACGGCCTAAACATACACAGGCCCTTAAGTGTTCTTCTTGAAAGTACTGAAGAAGGACACTTCCTGGGGCGAAATCAGAGCTGTCTCTGCCACATCAGTGTGTATGGAGCTGCTAAGTCTCTGAGAATACCGAGAAGAGAAACTGTGACCTTGATGCCTCCGAGCTTTGGGAAGGGTGGGAGTTGTGGGCGACACGCGATACAGTGGAAAGAGCAGGTTCAGCGCAAGGTCCGTCATTTCCTTGCTGTGCCATCCTGAGTGAGTTTCTTAACCTCTCTGAGCCTTGGTTTCCTTTCGCCTACTCAAGGACACTGCCTCAGCAATTCTCTGTCAATTTTTGGTCTCTACTAGATTATGTTCATCAGCATACAAACAGGCTGAGATTTCAGTCATCTTTTTAAAAATTCCTTTCATGACCCCACGTCTCCAGCCAACGCACACTCCATTTCTTTACTCCTCTTTACAGCTAAAATCCTCAGAGGAGTGGCCTCCACTTGCTGGCTCCTGTTTCTCTCCTCCTGTTCTCTTTCTAGTCCACTCCTGTCAGCCTTAGGCCTCCACCATTTTGCCCAAATGCCTCACATCAAGTCAAGGTCACCAGCGGCCTGAGGGTAGCTATGTCCCTTGGTCAGGCTGTCTTCTTGCTCTCTCAGCGTCTGACACCACTACACCGTTCCCAGCTCTTGACGCACTGTCCTAGCTGCGTTTTCAGGACAACTCTTCTGGTTCCTCTCCTGCTTCCCCGGCCTCATCTTCTCAGTCTCCTCCTCCTCTTCCAGGTCGGAGCGCCCCAGGGCTCAGCCCAGGACCTCTTCGCTTCTCCATCTACGTTCTCACCCTCTGTGATCTCAGCCACGCTCAAGACTTGACATAACCTCTGTCATCAGCCAACTCCCAAATTTATACCTCAAACTCAGTCTGCATCCCCAAACTCTGGACTCCTATACCCAGCTCCTCAGCATCTTCTCTCCATTGTCTAAAAGACAGTTCAGTTTCAACACGTCTAAAACCAAGTTTCTGATCCCCCCCACCCCCTGAGAAAACCTGCGGTCCAACAGCCCACCCTCTCTATGCCAGGCACCAAGACCCCTCTCACACACAGCTGCTGTGAAGAGTAAGTGAGATCATAGATGCAGAGAGCTTAGCACAGTTCGGTGTACAGTCAGGATCCAGGATGGTGACAGCTGCTGTAACCATAGGGTAGAGAGGCAAGACTAGAGGCAGGGAAGTTGGGAGGCAGAGGGAAGCTGAACAAAGGCACTGGGAGATAGCCTGGCTGGAAGTCAGGCCAAACTCAGGACCGTGCCAGAAAGTCCCCAACTTTAGCAGAGACTTTGGACCTTTTTGGATCTCAAGTGCAGAAGAGAGTAAAGCACACAGATGACCCCAAAGAAACTCCCCAGGGCTTCACCAAACAGTCTGAGGGTTAAAAGTCTCTTTTTTTGCTATCTCACAACTCCGGTCCTCAAGGACTCTCTTCCAAAGACGTAACACCTCAGTGACAATTAAGGACAGGACATCTAGAACCTCCCTGTGCACCTGGAGTCTAAAGAGCTGATGACCAAGGCTTGGCTTCCCCAGAGACAAACCCAAACTTCACCAGGGCAAGGGGCATCCAAGTGTCCCACCAGAGCCCTCTGCTCCAGAACTCAACAGGCCCTCAGGTAGGACCAGATTGTTAAAGAGGAGGCAGGAATTTGCTTGCACAAGTTGGAAGTATAAGGAATCCCTCAATATTTTTAGATTTCCTCAGACTTTCATTCCAACATCATCTTCTTGGTGAGAACTTCTCCAGCTTCCCCTCAAAAAGATCAGTTCCACATCCTTCTTGATTTGAACAAATGGTTCCTATCTCCAACCCCTGCTTTGTTTTTCCTCCTTGTGTGTGTGTGTGTGTGTGTGTGTACGCACACGCACGCGCATGCTTAGTTACTCAGTGTATTTGACTCTGTGCAACCCATGGACTGTGTGTGGCCCACCAGGCTCCTCTGCCCATGGGATTCTCCAGGCAAGAATACTGGAGTGGGTTGCCATGCCCTCCTCCAGGGGATCTTTCTGACCAAGGAATCAAATCTGTGTCTCTTGCATTGCAGGCATATTCTTTACCATCTGAGCCACCAGGGAAGCCTTTTCCTCCTTAGCACTAGTCATTATCATACTATATACTTAATTTACATCCCTAATAGAAAGAAGCCCCAATGAGCCCAAGGATTTTGTCTGTTTGGCTCACTGCTGTATCCACAGCTCTTAGAATAGTGCCTGGAACATCAGAGGAGCTCAAAATGTTTTTTTCAGATAAATACATTATTGGCTGCATGTATTTAAGCACTCGCTCTGTGTTAGAGATCTCGCTATGTGCTCTGAGTAGTACCTTACTTAGCACATTTCATCTTCATAACCACCCCGTGAGGTAGTATATTATTTCTATTTTCCAGATGAGGACAGCAAGTCTCTGAGATGGTAAAAATCCCTTGCTGAAGCTCACATCATTCTCCATGGCAGGGCTGGGCAGAGATCAGTCTGGCTCCAAAACCTTAACCATTAACTGTTCAAGATGAGCTGTGTTCATGTGGAAAGAAGGTCCAGAGAGGGATAAAAAGCAACAGAAAACCTCTGGAAGAAACTGTTTAGCACTCAAGACCAAGCGCTGTCCTGTAGAACTTTCTGCGATGATCAAAATGCTCTATACTTCTGCTGTCCAGTATGGTAGCCAAGTGTGACTAGTGTAACAAAAGAACTACATTTTAAGTGTGATTTTTTTAATTAATTCAAATTTTTCAAGCAGCCCTACTTAGTAAGTGGCTACCATATTAGAGAGAACAGATCTAGATCTTTAAGCCTCACCTGGAAAACCCCAGATTTAGTAATAGGAATGCTCTGGCTCACTGGGTGGGCTGGTAGCAGGCAAGGCTGGTGGGATAGGAGAACCAGAAGGGAAGTGAAGGAAAGTGAGCAACTGGACCAGCCATGTGTAATCCTTCCAAACACCCTGTAAGGGGAGGATTTGTTAACCCAGTCCACAGGCCAAGATGCAGAGGGTCAGAGATGTGATGTGCAGTGAGGATCCACAGGCCTGCTCCTCAGGATCTTGGTCCACCCCGCTCCAACAACTTGGTCCTTGAGTAGCAGGCACCAAGCAGGACAGGACAGAGGGTTTCCTCAGTCCCTCCTAGGGATTCACCTTTGATCATCTTAAGCTCCTTTTAGGGCAGACTTTAGGTGGTGACTGTATAGTCCATGGGGTCACAAAGAGTCAGACACGACTGAGCAACTTTCACTTCACTTCACTGAGTGGCTGATTCCAGGGCTTCACAGGATTCATAACTGTTTTCGGCAGTGAGTAAACAAGTAAAAACAAGTGAAAGTGTTCATTGCTCAGTTGTGTCCGACTTTTTGAGATCCCATGGACTACAGGATTGGTTAGCCATTCCCTTCTCCAGGGGATCTTCCCAACCCAGGAATCAAACTTGGATCTCCCGCATTGCAGGCAGATTCTTTACCATCTGAGCCAGAGTCAACAAGAGGCGGGCTTCCCAGGAGGCTCTGTCGGTAAAGAATCCGCCTGCAGTGTGGGAGACACAGGTAT
>NW_011494665.1:2639049-2640240 GCF_000754665.1 Bison bison bison
GATGGCCAGGTTGTCCCCCAGACACCCCCAGCTCTGCTTGCCGGGCTAGTTCTCCATTTAGAAGTCTTGGGGATCTACCACATCGGAGCACAGTGCCTTGGAGGGGTGGGCCTCCTCCAAGCTGTCCTGACAACTTCCCGGCCCAACCTCTCTAAATGATGGCCTCCTCTCTGGAACAAAGTATTACTCAGATCCAGCAGAGAATGTGTGTAAAGCACAGGAGGCCTTCCACAGCCGCTTTTACCGGCTGGGGTTATAAACATGTGCTGTGAAAAGGAATCCCTTTTCTTTCCTCCTTGAAGCACAAAAATCACAACCATTCAGAAGGTGAAGGGAGCTGCAGGCACACCAGCCCCTGGTTCTCTCCAGCAGGGAAGGATGATTGAAGGTGTTCACCCAGGGCAGGGGCACAGTGCGATCTAGCAGTGAAAGCCAGAGTCACCGGCCCCCAGCCATCTATTCCCAGAAGCCTCCGGCTGTCCCCTTGGTTTTCCACTGTGGCCTCAAAGAAGCCTTCAGACCCTAAAACAAATCTCTGGAGAAACAGTTGCCAGGGTCCTCCAGAAGAAAGACGTGCTGCAGGGCATGCCGCCAGAGCCCAGAGAGGATTCGGCTAGAGGCACATTACAGTTCACAGGAGCAACAAGTGCCCTGTGCCCTGGGCCTCACCCCTCCTTCTCTCGTCTGAAAGTGGAGTCCAGTGTGTGCCAGTCTCAAGACGTCTCAATCCCCTGGCCAAACCTCCTTACTTGGCTTAAATTCCCAGATCTGAGGCACAGGGCTTGCTAGAGCCGGTGTCTGCCTAAGCAAGTGCGGGCAGTGAACAGCCGGAAGGTCCTGATTCAGCGCCCATGATGTCACTCCCTTCACAGTCAGGGCACTGTCATTCACACATCAACCCGGGGTCCGAGGGAAGAGCCAGGCGGGATGCCTTCTCCAAAAGCTGAGGGGCAAACGCGGCGCTGGTATAAAGGACGCCCGGGACAGGAATTCCACTCCGCTAGGGCATCTCCTTTTAAAGTAACCCAGGACGCAGTTGTGTAAGGACTCTTGGGGGGCACTGGCAAGGAGACCCGAGGATCGGGTTTCTGAGAATACACCACGTCCTGTACGCGGATCGCAGAGAGCTTACCGGAGGCAGAGAAGTCACGGGGAGAGCGCGCCGGGCCGAAGCGGCAGGACGCAGCAAGG
>NW_011494665.1:2640342-2640494 GCF_000754665.1 Bison bison bison
TTGGGCCGCGGGCACCCCAGCTAGCCCCGGACATGGGGAGCCATCACTGCCCCCTGCCTCCCTCCGCCGCCCAGCGTCTACCGCAGCAACCTCGGTTCCTCCACCCGCCAGCTGCCCCAGCCCTCCGGAAGCGCCCGAAGCCCTTACCCAGC
>NW_011494665.1:2641171-2641870 GCF_000754665.1 Bison bison bison
CCTGAAGAATCCCCGTGGACCAGAGGAGCCTGGCAGGCTACAGTCCATGGGGTCGCAAAGAGCCAGACACAACTGAGCGACTACGCATGCACAGCACAGCAAGAGGTGGAGCTAAAGCAGGAGGGATTTCTGGCAACTAGAAGCTAGAAATGCAGAAGGCCTTCCTGCAGTTCTCCATCGCCCCGTTTAGCCAGTCATCCTCAAATCTGTGAATCACAAGTGGTATTTGTTGAAAAGGATATTTCCTGAGCCTTACTTCCAAATATTTCTCTTCAGTAAATCTGGGGCAGGGGCCAAGGATCAGCATTCTTGTCAAGTACCCACCCCCCACTCCCAGGGCACCCAAGCAGGAACACACACACACACACACACACACACACACCCCAACTTTTATTCAAATAGACCCAGAATGAGTCTTTTGAGAAATATTGATTTAAGGTGAGACTAGGAACTAAAGAGCCTCTTGATGAAAGTGAGAAAGGAGAGTGAAAAATTTGGCTTAAAACTCAACATACAGAAAACTAAGATCATGGTATCCGGTCCTATCACTTCATGGCAAATAGATGGGGAAACAATGGAAACAGTGACAGACTTTATTTTGGAGGGCTCCAAAATCACTGCAGATGGTGACTGCAGCCATGAAATTAAAGGACGCTTACTCCTTAGAAGGAAAGCTATGACCAACCTAGACAGCATATT
>NW_011494665.1:2642091-2643153 GCF_000754665.1 Bison bison bison
TGAAACTCCAATACTTTGGCCAACTGATGCGAAGAACTGACTCACTGGAAAAGACCCTGATGCTGGGAAAGATTGAAGGCAGGAGGAGAAGGGTTGGATGGTATCACCAACTCGATGGACATGAGTTTGAGTAAGCTCAGGGAGTTGGTGATGGACAGGGAAGCCTGGCGTGCTGCAGACCATGGGGCCACAAAGAATCCGACACGCCTGAGTGGTTGAACTGAACTGACTAAGGAACGCAGGTAGGCACTGGAACTGAAAGAGGTTGCCCTGAAGGGAAGTTTAGAGGTTAAGATAGGACTTTGAGATTTAAAGGTGTAGGTGTTTGTTTTGTGCACCGTCTTGCAATACAGAAGGCGAGAGGAACCTCAGTCACAGATGTCCAGGCTTTCCACACCTGACACCTACGTCCCAACTAGTCCAGGCCCCTAGACAGCAGTTCACTTGCGAAGCCCTGCCAGCGCTCGGATGTGTGGGCAGCAGCTGATCCCAAGGAAAACACGCCTCTTGGCAATAAGGGCCCACAGCCAGGAGAGTCAGTGGATTTCCCCTCTAAACCAACTCCAGCCTCTGCTACCCAGCTCGGCCCCTCACTTCTCCAAAGCAAGATATCTCACAGTCATTTGCTCCATGCTTCCTGTACAATGTCTTTATTTTTGCTCTCAAGTTTGTGGGTTGAGATCTGTGTGGGTGTGGGAGGGGAGCTGGGTATTTTCTACTTCTCTGCATGTTCCTTCTGAACTGGGAGGGCTTTCACTTCCTCCCCAAACTCTCAGTTCTGCCTTTCACAAGGCTATCCAAGCCTTGAGACCACTTCGCCGGACCAACCTGAGCACCAGGAAAATGGAGAACTGACTGCAACCACCTGCCCTTGCAGTGCTTTATAGCCACTTAGGAGAAAAAGGAAGCAGCAGCTACAGCAGTAACCTCCCTGGGGCAGGTGCCCTGGGGTATGGTGTGAGTAGCAACAGAGGCAGGCAGGGAAGGCTTGCTCCCTCCTGGGTGCCCCAGGCCTCAACCCTGCCTTCCCTCTCTCTGATAGAACACCGGGCAAACCCAGGC
>NW_011494665.1:2643253-2651124 GCF_000754665.1 Bison bison bison
AGCCCCCATCCCCGGGGGGCCCGCGCTCCGCACGCACGGCGAGTCCCCGAGCCCTGCGCCGCTCTCGGCTCGGGTCCCTCTGGCCGTGCTCAGTGTCAGTGCGACTTCCCACTTGCACATGACTCAGAACCGCGGACGGTCCCGGCAAGGCAGGAAAACATTTGAGGAACTCGCCCTGGAGCTGTCTCTCGGCTGTCCCAGGGTGCTGTTACGAAAGTCGAGGAGGATGGCGCAACAGCCCCGCGCACCGGCCGAGCGGAGGGGGTGGCTTCCTGCCGCAGCGCCGCACCTGAACCTCCAGGGCAGGAGCTCCGAACCCCGCGGGGGCGAGCTCGGCCGGGGACCCTCCCCCTACTTCTGTTGATCAGAGCAGGGGAATTAGACACCACTGGCTCGGTTTTGATTTTTGGTTTCGGACCAGGATTACTCTGTGAAAGGAGCACCTGGAGAGCCCTGGAGGAGGCGATGTGCCTCTTACAGTTACAGTAAAGCAGTGCTTGGCAGCCCTTTCTGTCCCTCTGAACCACCTGGGAGCCCTTAAAACCATCCGTGTCTGATTCCCACACCCAGAGATTCTGATTTAATAGATCTGGGCTGAGGCATCAGGAGACTCACTGCAGTAAAGGTACATTCTTTCCCCGTGCCTGTCTGTCCCCCGCAGTACCGGCAAGGAAAAGGTTTGGGCTTTGGAAGGGGATTGAGACCTGGGTTCCCGTCCAGACCTCCGCCTACTGTGTCTGTGACTACAATTCCCTTGAGTTTCTGTTTCCTCATCTGTCAGATATAAGGGTCTGTATTGTCGGTATATAACTAATCGTCGGTATAGTTATGAAGACACTGTGGCTGTGAAGATCTATACACCTGACACAGGGTCCAGGCCGGAGGTGTCAAAACGTGTGTGTCCGCCCTCCCAGTTTGACAGACAGAAACTGGTACTCGGCTTTTCAGAAGCAACCACAAACACCTCTTGAAAGAGCCCACCAAGGTTCCCCAAGGAGCCTGAAGCTGACAGGGTGGCCTCACAGCCAAGTTTGAAGGGAATGAAAAGTGCTGAAATAAGGTCTAGGCTGAAGAGTTTCTGGCTGGGCAACTGCTAATTAGAATGTGCTTTTCCATTAGGCCTTTAGGCAGATCCGAACCAGGATCCAGGTTCCTGGGATAACATAATGGGTGCAGCCTGATGGAAGCCCCCATGGATGGGACTGAAGAAACACAGCTTCTGAAATGCAGCCCTCAGACCCAGGGGCCTCTGTGTTTCTCTTTGGGAACCGCCCATCAGCTGTGCCTGGAAGGACCAGAGGCTTGCCCTGACCCAGCGCTGACCTGATAGAAGCTAGTTGGGAGGACTTGCTTTGGCCACACCCACAGAAGGGAAAAAGGCATGTTGAAAGCTAAATTTTTTTACCACAAGCTCTCTCTCCTGATATTTACTTATTAAAAAAAAAAAAATACTTCTCTTTTAAAATTTATTTGATTGTGTCAAGTCTTGGTTGCAGCATGGGGATCCAGTTCCCTGACCAGGGATGAACCCAGGCCCCCTGCATTGAGAATGCAGAGTCTTAGCCACTGGACCACCAGGGAAGTCCCTCTCCTGATATTTAAAATAAGGTTGCAAGGAGCAGTTCCCACTATGGTTGCCCCGTTCCCTCCTCTTTGTGGCAGACCCGAAAAAAAATCAAAGGGGACTGAAACCAGAAGGTTTCAGAAAGCCCTCTGTGTTAAAGCCCAAGAATGGGTGTGTCAGACCCCACCTAGATTCTGCATCAAAGTGGGCTGCCCTGTCTAATTCACCAGCTGGAGCCTGTGTTCTGGAGTCAGATCAAGTCCCCATCTCAGTTCTGCCATTTGCTCACTGTGTGCCTAAGGGCAGGCTACTTAACCTCTCAGAGCCTCTGTTTCCTGATTTGTATGATGAGAGCAACAATAAAATAAAGATCGGGCCTATCTTTATCTTCTCAGCCTCATTTTCTGCATCTCCAAGCTTGAATATAGTTCTGTCTCTACAGTGTTATGTATGCTTTCTCACCTCCACACCTTTGTTCAATCTATACTTTCTGCCAGAAATTCCCCTGGAGAACTGAAATATCGCCTGCCATATCAGTAAACAAAGGATGTTACAGCCATCAAGAATCACCCTGCCAACCGAATGATGAACGCTAAGGGAACTCAGGTTGGAGACAAATGGGTTGCCCACTGCCAAGTCCATACAACAGTCAGCTAGATGCAGCCACCCCACAACTGGTACTCCCGGAGGAGACTCAGGATGAGAAAGCACAGGATACTGGCCCCAGGTAGCTGAGGCATATAGCAAAGCAATGATTGCAGTGAGGCCAGGCTCTTACGTCGTCCCTTAACTTGAGGTATCTAGTTTCTTTTAACAGTAATCTTTGGATGTTCTGAGGACGCAGTCTTTTGTTACAAAAACGCCTGTATATCCTGCTTTCCCTCTTGCTTCTTTGGAGCAATCTCTCAGATTTATGTGAGATGCTGTCTTGAAGTCCTGAGAATGTCCACCGAATAAAATACAACTCTCGACTTTTAGGTTGTGCTTTTTTTTTTCGGTCAACACCCTCCTTTGTCCTACACCCTACTCACCCTTCAGATGTAACTACTGAGCCCGCCTTCAACTACTGCACCCTGCATGCCCAGAGTCTTTGTTCCCCCACAAGAGAAGCCACCACACGGCAGTAAAGTGTAGCCCCCACTTGCCCCCAGTACAACAACAAAGACCCAGCACAGCCCCCCAAAAAATTAAATTTAAAAATAAATAGACTTAGCTGGGATGTCTTCTCCAGGAAGGTGGCTTCTTCCCTGGAATCCTATCATCCACGAGGTCAGATTAGGTGGTTTGTCTCTGTGAAAGTGAAGTCGCTCAGTCATGTCCAACTCTTTGCGACCTCATGGACTGTAGCCTACCAGGCTCCTCTCTCCATGCGATTCTCCAGGCAAGAATACTGGAGTGGGTTGCCATTTCCTTCTCCAGGGGATCTTCCCACCCCAGGGATCGAACCCAAGTCTCCCACATTGCAGGCAGACGCTTTAACCTCTGAGCCACCAGGGAAGCCCGGTTTGTCTTTGTGCTGTCTCAGAACTCCATGCTGGGCTTCCCTGGTGGCTCAGCGGTAAAGAATCCACCTGCCAATGCCGGAGACTATCATTGATCAGGAAGATCCCACATGCTGCAAAGCAACAAAGCCTATGTACCTCAACAATCGAGCCTGTGCTCTAGAGCCTGAGAACTGCAACTACTGAGCCCCTGTGCCACAGCTACTGAAGCCCGTGTGCCCTAGAGCCCGTGCTCCTCAACCAAAAAAGCCACCCCAATGAGAAGCCCACACACTAAAACTAGAGGAAAGCTCACACAGCAATGAAGGCCCAGCACAGCCATAAATAAATGAAATCAATCAAAAAAACGACAACAACAACAAAATAACTTCACCACACCATCTTTCCTGCCACACCTAAAACTCATCTCTATCCACACTGCTGAGCAGGGCATGGGATATGGAGGCCCTTTGTTGGGGAGATATGGCCTCCCCTGAAACACAGTTGAGCAAGCTCTCTGACCTCCATCAAGTCCCACCTGAACTCACTGTGGTGTTGGAGAAGACTCTTGAGAGTCCCTTGGACTGCAAGGAGATCCAACCAGTCCATCCTAAAGGAAATCAGTCCTGAATATTCATTGGAAGGACTGATGCTGAAGCTGAAACTCGAATACTTTGGCCCCCTGATGCGAAGAACTGACTCACTGGAAAAGACCCTGATGCTGGGAAAGATTGAGGGCAGGAGGAGAAGGGGATGACAGAGGATGAGATGGTTGGATGGCATCACCGACTCAATGGACATGGGTATGGGTGGACTCCAGGAGCTGGTGATGGACAGGTAGGCCTGGCGTGCTGTGGTTCATGGGGTGGCAAAGAGTCAGACATGACTGAGTGACTGAACTGAACTGAACTCTCTGCACTAAAAATAGGTTCAAAAACCATGGGCCAACGTTCCAGGCTTTATGATGAAAAATACTGATAAGAAAGAGAAGGGAACATACATGCTTGGTTCAGCCTGACTTGCCTTCTCCCAGGCCTGATTCCTGATAACCAGCACCCATGGGAGTCACCTGGTCTCAGGCCCAGCCCAGCTTCTTGCCCCCAGGAAAAGGTGAAGAACTTTGGCCTGCAAGGGACACAGACTTGGCAAGAGCTCCAAGGTGAGTTGCGGAGTGGGGATGGGGATAGCAACTCATTGGAAATCAGAAGTGAGGACCAGACAGGGCTGACAGCTGTGGGGCCCGGGGTTGTTAGACACACTTTAGGCATCTTGCAGTAGAAGCACAGCAAGGACTTTAACCAGGGCTCCTCTCTTAGGGAACCTCGCTGCTTACAAAGTTCTTTCACAACTTGATCTCATTTGAATTTCTTAACCCTGAGAACTAGGTGATATACATCATCCCCCAAATTCAGAAGAGTACCCTGAGGCTCAGAGAAGTGAGGGGACTTGTTCAGGACTGCGCGGCTGGTACCTGGCAGCTCTGAAGTCTGGCTTTTGACCCAGAACTCTCCCTAAAGGGAGGGCACAGTGGGCACAGGGCCAAGGGCGCTGCAGGACACCCATGGGCCCCATCACAGTAGGCACTCGAGGGTAGGTAGGAGGGAAGAGTAGGCAGACAGTGCCTGGCGTTTGGTACGCCCCCCTTCCTTGGGCCTCCCAGACCTTCTCCCCCTACCCAGCGTGAGTCCCTGCAGTTACCCTGGTTCCCCTAGAGAGGGAAGCTCTGGACTGGCACCATTTTTTGTATGCCCTGGTGGCTCAGATGATAAAGAATCTGCCTCCAGGGCAGGAGACCCAGTTTTCATCCCTGGATTGGGATGATCCTCTGGAGGAGGAAATGGCAACCCACTCCAGTGTTCTCGCATGGAGAATTCCATAGACAGAGGAGCCTGGCAGGCTACAGTCCGTGGAGTTTCAAAGAGATGGATATAGCTGAGCGACTAACATTAGGATTCCATAGTTAATTTACAATGTTAGAAAGCATCACTACGAACAAAGCTAGTGGAGGTGATGGAATTCCAGTTGAGCTATTCCAAATCCTGAAAGATGATGCTGTGAAAGTGCTGCACTCAATATGCCAGCAAATTTGGAAAACTCAGCAGTGGCCACAGGACTGGAAAAGGTCAGTTTTCATTCCAATCCCCAAGAAAGGCAATGCCAAAGAATGCTCAAACTACTGCACAATTGTACTCATCTCACACGCTAGTAAAGTAATGCTTAAAATTCTCCAAGCCAGGCTTCAGCAATATGTGAACCGTGAACTTCCTGATGTTCAAGCTGGTTTTAGAAAAGGCAGAGGAACCAGAGATCAAATTGCCAACATCCGCTGGATAATAGAAAAAGCAAGAGAGTTCCAGAAAAACATCTATTTCTGCTTTATTGACTATGCCAAAGCCTTTGACTGTGTGGATCACAATCAACTGTGGAAAATTCTTCAAGAGATGGGAATACCAGACCGACTGATCTGCCTCTTGAGAAATTTGTATGCAGGTCAG
The DNA here is from genome assembly GCF_000754665.1 of Bison bison bison. NCBI lineage: Eukaryota > Metazoa > Chordata > Mammalia > Artiodactyla > Bovidae > Bison > Bison bison. The sequence goes on from NW_011494665.1 coordinate 2,648,794, forward strand.
GAAGCAATAGTTAGAACTGGACATGGAACAACAGACTGGTTCCAAATAAGAAAAGGAGTTCGTCAAGGCTGTATATTGTCACCCTGCTTATTTAACTTATATGCAGAGTACATCATGAGAAATGCTGGGCTGGAAGAAGCACAAGCTGGAATCAAGATTGCCGGGAGAAATATCAATAACCTCAGATATGCAGATGACACCACCCTTATGGCAAAAAGTGAAGAGGAACTCAAAAGCCTCTTGATGAAAGTGAAAGTGGAGAGTGAAAAAGTTGGCTTAAAAGCTCAACATTCAGAAAACGAAGATCATGGCATCTGGTCCCATCACTTCATGGGAAATAGATGGGGAAACAGTGGAAACAGTGTCAGACTTTATTTTTCTGGGCTCCAAAATCACTACAGATGGTGACTGCAGCCATGAAATTAAAAGACGCTTACTCCTTGGAAGGAAAGTTATGACCAACCTAGATAGCATATTCAAAAGCAGAGACATTACTTTGCCAATAAAGGTCTGTCTAGTCAAGGCTATGGTTTTTCCTGTGGTCATGTATGGATGTGAGAGTTGGACTGTGAAGAAGGCTGAGCGCCGAAGAATTGATGCTTTTGAACTGTGGTGTTGAAGACTCTTGAGAGTCCCTTGGACTGCAAGGAGATCCAACCAGTCCATTCTGAAGGAGATCAGCCCTGGGATTTCTTTGGAAGGAATAATGCTAAAGCTGAAACTCCAGTACTTTGGCCACCTCATGCGAAGAATTGACTCATTGGAAAAGACTCTGATGCTGGGAGGGATTGGGGGCAGGAGGAGAAGGGGACGACAGAGGATGAGATGGCTGGACGGCATCACTGACTCGATGGACGTGAGTCTCAGTGAACTCCGGGAGTTGGTGATGGACAGGGAGGCCTGGTGTGCTGCGATTCATGGGGTCGCAAAGAGTTGGACACGACTGAGCGACTGATCTGATCTGGGTTAGTTTCAGGTGTACAGCAAAGTGATTCAGTTACATATGTATATATATATTTTTTTTTTCAGATTCTATCTCCTTATACAAAATATTGAGTGTAGTCCTGTGCTATACAGTAGGTCCTTTTTATCAGACTTTTATCTTTTAAAAGACTTCTTTTCCTGTGGATTTTATCAGACTGTTTCTCAAGAAGCAAGTCCTCTCTCACCTTTGACTGAAGAGATTAGGCCTCTTGTACTTTGCCACAAACAGACTGTGTCTGTTGGAGGCCCCATAGGATAAATACACAGATTGTTTTGAATCCAAAAGGTACTTATTCATCATCTGTTCCTCCTCCCGCATATGTCCTGAGGTGAAATGGTTTGCCAAAGTGACGCAGGCAGTGATCCCTGGTCAGGACCCCAGATATCTCAAGTCTTGAAACACTATTTTTTTTTTAATTAATTTATTTTTTATTGAAGGATAATTGCTTTACAGAATTTTTTTTCTGTCAAACCTCAACATGAATCAGCCATAGGTATACATATATTAAGAAGTGTTTTTTCTTTTTTTGTGTCTTTTTAAAATTCTCACCCTGCCCCCATCCCGTCAGGCTTGGGCTGATGTGTTAGGGTATTCTCAACCGAGAGAGTTAAAAATAATATCCTCTGTTCTCTATTCACCTTTAGGGGCAATGATGATCCTAAGAAGGGCAAGGGTGGAGAGCGGGGTTGGGCTGACTTGCAGACCCCTTCCCTGGCCTCTGGCCCTGACTTAACCAATAATTCCCAGAAAGTGCTCATTATTCCCTGAAACTTTCCACTCCCTTTCTTCTCAGCGGGGAGGTGGACAGCAGGTGGCCAGCTGAGGTTTACTAACATGGGGACGTCTCCCCATGTTAACAGAACATGGTCTTAGAGCAGCAGCAACCCCCACTCCAGGATCAAGCCCCAGCCAGGGCCCAGTACCCTCTTCCTGCCTGGGTAGTCTTCTCTACTTTCAGAGCAGAGGAATGCGAATCTCCAGCTCCGACAAAACAGTCCAGCTCTCTCTAGTCACCACCGCCATTTTTCATCACATCACTAGCTGAGTTTATCTTTAGAAAAGGAATTTTGTTTATTACTTTTGGCTATGCCACACAGCTTGTGGGATCTTAGTTCTCCGACCAGGGATTGAACCCAGGCCCTCAGCAGAGAAAGTGCAGAGTCCTAACCATTGGACCTCCAGGGAATTCCCAGAAATTTTTTTTTTTTTTGACAGTACTGGGTCTTCATTGCTGCCAGGGCTTTTCTCTAGTTGCAGTGAGCGGGGACTATTCTCCAGTTAGAGTGTGCAGGCTTCTCACTGTAGTGGCCTCTCCTGTTGCAGAACACAGGCTCTAGGGCACGTGG
>NW_011494665.1:2651224-2655603 GCF_000754665.1 Bison bison bison
GTGGCTCCCAGGCCCCAGAGCAGGCTCGATAGCTGTGGTCGGCATGTGGGATCTTCCCAGATCAGGGACGAACCCATGTCTCCTGCATCGGCAGATGGATTCTTTACCACTGAGCCCCCAGGGAAGCCCCCAGGGATTTTTTTTTTAAGTATAGTAGATTTATAGTATTATATTACAGTAAGCCCCCTATATACAAACCTTCAAGTTTTGAACTTTCAAAGATTCAAACGTGCATTCCCATGTCCAGTCACGTAAGTTAGTTCTTGTGTCTTGCACACGTTATCACGAAAGTGCACCGTCTCCACGTGGCTGTGATTTAGTGTACTTTACTGTGCAATACTCTATAGAGTACTGCAGTATTTTTATTTCAAGCCCAGGGGCTCCAGAAGCAAACAGGAGACAGAAATGAACGCGGCGAGGACCCAGAACCTGTGCCATCACTATCACACGTGAGTGAAGTTGCAGCTTGCCCTCTGTCTCCCATTGTTGATGACCCTTCAGCTCCACCATCTCCCACCTCCTCTCTCTCCTCCAGGCAGTAACTCCTTTTGCCTGTTCACCCGCTGTATGCTAGCTATAGTACTGTATGTACGACTGTACTTTTCAAGGTACTATACTGTAGGATTAAAAATATCTCATTTTTCGGGTTTGTTTTTTAATGTATTACTTGTGTGAAAGGCTTTCCTGGTGGCTCAGACGGTAAAGAATCTGCTTCAATGCAGGGGACCCAAGTTCGATCCGTGGGTCGGAAAATCCCCTGGAGAAGGGAATGGCAACCCACTCCAGTATGCTTGCCTGGAGAATCCCATGGTCAGAGGAGCCTGGTGGGCTACAGTCCGTAGGTTGCAAAGAGTTGGACACAATTGAGTGACTAACACACATGTGCGTGAAAAGTATTAGAAATCTATTACAGTGTGTACTATACAGTTTATTGTGTTAGTTGGGGACCTAGGCTAACTTTCTTGGACCTATGAAAGTGCCCTCAGAACAGAATTCATTAGTATGTAGGAGATTTACTATAGTTTCAGATGTACAGCACAATGATTCAGTACTTTTATATATTATACTCCATTTAAAGCCATTATAAAATATTGGCTATATTCCCTGAGTTGTGCAATATATCCTTGTAACGTATTTATTTAATACACAGTACTTTGTACCTCTTTGCCCGCTGCCTGTCTTTCCCCTCCACCACCCCTCTGTCCACGGGTAACCACTAGTTTGTTCTCTATATCTGTGACTCTGTTTCTGCTTTATTACATTCACTTGTTTATTTTTTAGATTCCACCGTAAGTGATAATATACAGTATCTGTCTTTGTCTGACTTATTTCGCTTAGCATAATACCCTCTAGGTCCGTCCATGCTGTTGCAAATGCAAAATTTCATTCATTTTTATGGCTGAGTATATTCTACTGTATCCACTTTGTGTGTGTCTATGTGAGTGTATATCTCACATCTTTGAGAAGGGATTCTTTTAGCAGCGTTCTCAGAAAGGAGTTATAAAATCTCCCTTTTTTGGTAATATTTATGGAATGTTATAATTTTGTAACTGCTAAAAAGCACGTGTTCATGCTCAGTCGCTAAGTCATGCCTGACTCTTTGCGACCCCATGGACTGTAGCCCACCAGGCTCTTCTGTTCATGGAATTTCCCAGACAAGAGTACTGGCGTGGGTTGCCATCTCCTTCTCCAGGGGATCTTTCCAACCCAGGGATCAAACCCACATCTCCTGCATTGGCTGGCAGATTCTTTACCGCTGAGCCACCAGGGAAGCCACTAAAAAGCACCACAATTAAAATCAAATATGATTTAGCAATGCCATTTCCGGGCATACATACAAAAGAATTGAAAGCGGGGACTCAGATATTTATATGCCTGTGTTCATGGCAGCATTATTCGTAATAGCCAAAAGGTGGGGACAACTCACCCCCATCTACATGTGGATGGACAAACAAAACGTAGTATCTCTATAAATGAAATATTCAGTCTTAAGAAGAGCGATTCTGGCACATGCTACTATATGAACGAACCTTGAGGACACTGTGTCCAGTAAAATAAACCAGATGCAAAAGGACAAAAGCTGTATGACTCCACTTACATGAGGAACCCAGAGTACTCAAACTCATAGAGACAGAAAGCAGAACGGCAGTTGCCAGGGGCTTAAGAGAAACCGAAATGGACGTTATTGTTGACTACGTATGGAGCTTCAGTTTTTCAAGATGAGGAGTTGTGGAGAGGGGTGGTAGTGATGGTTGCATATAATGTGAATGTACTTAATGCCACCGAACTGCAGACTTAATTATGGTTAAAATGGTAAATTTTATATCGTGTAAATTTTACTGTATTTTTTAAAAAGCATCGCAATGATAAAATTAAACAAACTAGGGGCTGGAAAATTCAGATATATTAAATAGATGCATTATTGCGTACATGAGAAAGGGAGATGACCCATGTTATTAAAGGATTTAGCTTGAAACTCTTTTAGAGTGTGGATTTTTTAAAATGCAATATAACACTCAGGAAACTCAAACTGAGCCTCTGTGACAACGTAGAGGGGTAGGACAGGGTGGAAGAGAGGCTCCGGAGAGAGGGGACATGTGTATCCCTATGACTGATCCATGTTGATGTACGGCAGAAACCAATACCATATTGTAATTGTCCTTCAACTAAAGATAAGAAAAAAATTCTCTGGTAAAGAAAAAATGCAATATACAATGTAATTCTATGTACATAGACTCTGGAACAGACTGCCTAGGTTCAACTTCCAGTTCTGTCACTTATTAGCTTTGAGTCCTTAGATATATTACTTAACATGACTGTGTTTCAATGTCTCCATCTGTAAAATAGAAATAAAGACCCTCATAGGAATTTTTCTTTATTTTTTTAATTTTTTTATTTTTGCCTGCACTGGGTCTTCGTTGCTGCATGCGGGCTGTCTCTGGTCTGCAGAGAGCAGAGGCTACTCTTGCTTTCACTGCGTGGGCTTCTCCCTGTGGTGGCTTCTCTCGTGAAGCACAGGCTCAGGTGCTCCGGCTTCAGTACTTGCAGCCATGGGCTTAGCTGCTCCCTGGCACGTGGGATCTTCCCCTACCTGGGACTGAACACACGTGCCCTGCATTGGCAGCAGATTCTCGACCACTGGACCACCAGGGAAGTCCACCCTCATAGGATTTTTATGAGAGTTGTTAATAACACATGTAAAATGTTTATAACAATGCCCCACACAAGGTAGGTCCTGTATGAGTGTTTGTTTAAAAAACGTAAATTTTCTTCAAGCACATTTTCTTCTAGACAAAAAGTAAATTTTCCCCACATGTTTTTCTAGACTGAAAAGTCCATCTGAATGTATTTTTTAAATTATGTCTCATTGCATGACCCATAAAATGAACAGGTTGCCATAGAATTTGGTTATTAGACATTCTCTGAGTGAACTCCGGGAGTTGGTGATGGACAGGGAGGCCTGGCGTGCTGTGATTCGTGGGGTCGCAAAGAGTAGGACACGACTGAGCGACTGAACTGAACTGAACTGAGGCCCCTTCTAGCTTCATGGGTTAAGCAGTGTTCCGGATTAGAGAACAATTAACCCGCAGACTTCACAGTCCCAGCTGGGCTTGCTTCTGCCATCAGCAGGAGTCTCTCAGGCCTGGGGCCTGTGTTTGCCGCTTCACCTTTCCTGGAAGACAGTTAAACTTGGATTTCACAGGTACCTGTGAGCTGTTTGTTCTTGTACTTCCCAGCAGAGGCTGTGTTACACTCTGGATTTTCACAGAATAAGGGTTGAGTAATAATTACCCTTCACGTCGCTGATCGTTTTCTCCGTTTGTGACAATTAGCTAGCTCTTTAGCAATCATTCCTCTGTGCGTAGCAGTACACATACGTGTAGACATACGTGTAAGCAGATTCTTGAGCCAAATTGCTCGAATTCAACTCCAGTTCTGCCATGGACTAGCTGAGGACCTTGGACAATTTCTAAACCCCATTTCTCCAACCTCATTTTTCCTTATCTGTAAAATGGGAATAGGAAGACTTTCTACTGCACAGGGTTATTGTGAGGATTCACTGAGAAAACTTTCTGAGGTTACTTATCTCAGTCCTGATACCCAGTAAGTGCTCAGGGGCTGATAGTCTGATAATGATAACAAGCAGCATGTGTGACACCTAGCCCATCCCATGGAGATAAGTGTCACTTAGGAAAGAAGGATGTCATATCTTCTTTCTTTTTTTACTAACTGAAACTTTCCTCCAAGGAAAAAAACATTATTTATACTGGCCATTTTCATGAGTCTCTTTGCTACAGATATTATACACTTTTCTGGATCATCCTGAATATAATTTCATTAAATTTCAAGCAACATAGCCACTCTCTTAGGTGGCACAG
>NW_011494665.1:2655703-2681376 GCF_000754665.1 Bison bison bison
AGTTTCTTAGGGGGCACAGTGGTAAAGAATCCGCCTGCCAATGCAGGAGACGCAAGAGAATTAGGTTTGATCCCTGAGTTGGGAAGATCCCCTGGAGGAGGAAATGGCAACCCACTCCAGTATTCTTGCCTGGAGAATTCCATAGACAGGGGAGCCTGGCGGGCTACAGTTCATAGGGTTGCAGAGTTGAACGTGACTGAGCACACACATATTGATTACATATAAAGCTGAAAAGAATCATACAATTGATATCCATGTACTGCCATCCAGATTAAGAAATGCAAAACCATATTGTAGGGTTGCTATGTTCGACCTTCGAGCTGCCTTGGACAAACTTACCATTCCTTCCTTCTAAATTCACTCTTTTGGCTTCCACGCTGTCACACTTTCCTCCCACCTTCCTGGTCACTCCTTCTCAGTCTCTTTCGTAAGTTCTTCCTCCTCAAAAGGATATTTCAATGTTGAAATTGCTCCCTCGGCCACATTTCTCTCCCAAACATTCTCTCCCTGTCAGCACGTACAACTGCTTACCAGACATCTCACCTTTGAGGTCTCATGTGCAGCTCAAATTCAATGTGTTCAAAACGGAACCATCCTCTTCCTCTCACTATCTCCCTCCTATGTTCCCTACCTTGGGGACTTTTCCCACACATCGCAACTCCTCCTTCTCTTCTCTGTCATCCAGTTCCTGACACCACTGCAGTCCGGATGCCAAATCCATCTGCCTCTCTACATTCATCACACTAGCCCACATCTGTCACATCTCTCTTTTTTGCTTGGAACACTTATTGCCTTCTCATAGGCACCGTGTCTAATTAGTTATCACTGTACCCTCAGTGCATAAAACAAGTTCCTGGTACAGAGTAGACACTCAATAAATATTTATTACATGAATAAACGAATGTTCATGGCCTTATTCGAGGAGTCTTTATTTTAATCAAAGTGGAAGAGGGAATGAAGGCCATATATAAAGAACCCACAGCTAATATCATATTCAATGTTGAAAGAATGAAAGGTTTTCCCTAAAATCAAGAACAAAATGAAGGTGCTCACTTTTTCCACTTCTATTCAGCTTAGTACTATAATAAGTGCAAGTCAGAGCAATTAGACATGGAAATGAAATTAAAGACATCCAAATTGGAAAGGAGTAAGTAAATTTACCTTTGCTCACAGACTATATGTCCGTATTTGTTAAGAAAATTCTAAAGATTTCTCTCTGTCACACACACACACACTTATTAGAGCTAATAAATATATTCAGCAAAGTTGCAAAATTCAAACTTCACACACACAAATCAGCTGCATTTCTATATACCAGCAATGAACAGTCAGAAAAGGAAATTTTTAGAAAAACAACTATATTTGCGATAGCAAGAACAAAAGTAAAATATTTTACTGACAAGGCAAAAGGCTTGTATACTGAAAACTACAAAGCATCGCTGAAAGAAATTGAGACCTAAATAAGTGGAAACACAGCCTGTGTTCATGGATTTGAAGATTTAATACTGTTCAGATGACAATATTAGACAAAGTGATCTACAGTTTTGATGCAATTTTTATCAAAATTCCAATGTCACTTTTTGAAGCAATAGGAAAGCCCATCCTAAAATATATATGAAATCTCAAATGAGCTGAATACTCAAAATAGTCTTGAAAAAAACAAAATAACATTGAAAAACTTACACTTTTTTATTTCAAAACTTACTACAAAGCTACAGCAATCAAAACAGCATGGTACTGGCAGAAGGTGAGACATACAGATCAATGAGGTAGACTAGAGAGCCCCCAAATAAAGCTTTACCTCCATGGTCAACTTATTTTCTCCAGTTGTTATTGAAGAATATGTAATTGATATGGCCAACTGATTTTCTGACAAGGGTGCCAAGACCATTCAACAGGGAAAGGACTGTCTTTTCAACACGTGGTGCTGGGAATACTGGATATCCACATGTAAAAGAAAGAAATCAAGGGAATTCCACAGTGGTCCAGTGGTTAGGACTCAGCACATTCACTGCCATGGCCCAGATTCAATCCCTAGTCAGGGAAGATCCCTTAAGCCTCACAGTGAGAAAAAAAAAAATGGCTCTTACCTAACATCATATACAAAATTAATTCAATATGAAGAAAATGTACAAAAAGGACTTCCCTGGTGGTTCAATAGTTAAGACTCCACACTCCCAGTGCAGGGATCACAGATTCAATCCCTAGTCAGGGAAGATACCGCATGCTGTGGGGAAGCTAAGCCCACGTGCTGCAACTACCAAAGCCCGTGCACCCTAGAGCCCATGCTCTGAAATGAACCCAACGCCACAACTAGAGAAAGCAACGAAGACCCAGCCAAAAATAAATAAATAAAGAAGAAGAAGTCAGGAGGAATTCCCTGGTGGTCCAGTGGCTAGGACTCGGCACTTTCACTGCTATGGCCTGGGTTCCGTCCCTGGTGTGGGAACTAAGATCCTGCAAGCCTCTAGGTGTGGACAAAAACAAAAGAAGAAGAAGAAAGAAGGACTCTTACCTAACACTATATACAAAAAATTAACTCAAAATTAAGAAAACATACAGAAAGGACTTCCCTGGAGGTCCAGTGGTTAAGAGTCTGAACTCTCAGTGCGGAAGTCATGGGTTCAATCCCTGGTCAGGGTACTAAGACCCCACATGCCTCACAGTGTGGCCGGAAAAAATACGGAAATATCTTCATGATATTAGTTTTGGATATGACATTAAAAAAATAAGCAAACAAAAGGGAAAAATAGGAAAATTGGACTTCATCAAAATTAAAAACCTTTGTGTATCAAAGGGCACTATCAAAAGAATGAAAAGAGAGCCCACAGAATGGGAGAAAATATTTGCATATCATATATTTTATAAGGGGTTAATATTCAGAATAAAGAAACTCTTACAACTCAACAACAAAAAGAAATAATCCAATTCAAAAATGGGCAAAGGGCTTATATATACATTTCTCCAACAAGCACAAGGAAAGACATTCAACACCATCGATCATAAGGGAAATGGAAAGCAAAAGCACAGTGAGATACGACCTCACACCCATTAAAACGGTTACTACCAAAAAAATAGAAAATAACAAGTACTGGTGAGGATGTGGAGAAACTAACGTTGAGCATTGCTAGTGGAAACAGAAAATGATGCAGCCTTTGTGGAAAAGTTTGACAGGTCCTGAAAAACTAAACAAAGAGTTACCATGTGATCTAGCAATTTCACTCTTATTATGTATCAAGAAGAACGGAAATCAGGAACTAGAACAGATATGTATACACTCATGTTCATATATGAGTGTTTCCAATAGTCAAAAGGTGGAAGCAACCCAAATGTTCGTAACTGATAAATGGATAAACGAAATGTTACAACATAGATGAACTGGGCCACATTATGCTATGTGAAAAAAGCCAGACACAAAAGGATAAACATTACAATTCCACTTCCATGAAGTACCTAAAATAGGCAAATTCATAGAGACAGAAAGTAGAATAGAGGTTACCAGGGTCTAGGGGGAGGGCAGAGTGAAGAGTTGCTGTTTAATGGATGAAGAGTTTCCGTTTGGGAGGATGAAAAAGTTCGAGAAATAGATAGTGGTAGTCAATATGCTTAATGCCACTGAATTGTGAACTTATAAGATAGTTAAAATGGTCAATTTTATGTTTTGTATCTTTTTGCCTTTCCCTGCTGTTCATGGGGTTCTCAAGGCAAGAATACTGAAGTGGTTTGCTATCCCCTTCTCCCGAGGGAGCGTGTTTTATCAGAACTCTCCACAATGACCCATCCGTCTTGGGTGGCCCTACACGGCATGAGTTTGACAAGGCTATGGTCCATGTGATCTGTTTGACTCGTTTTCTGTGATTGTAGTTTTCACTCTATCTGTTCTCTGATGGATAAGGATAAGAGGCTTATGGAAGCTTCCTGTTGGGAGAGATTGACTGGGGGGGAACTGGACCTTGTGCTGATAGGTGGGGTCATGCTCAGTAAATCTTTAATCCAATTTTCTGTTGATGGGCGGGGCTGTGTTCCCTCCCTCCCAAAGAATTGATGCTTTTGAACTGTGGTGTTGGAGAAGACTCCTGTGAGTCCCTTGGACCCCAAGGAGATCAAACCGGTCCATCCTAAAAGAGATCAGTCCTGGATATTCATTGGAAGGACTGATGCTGAAGCTCCAATACTTCAGCCACCTGATGTAAAGAACTGACTCTAGGGAAAAGACCCTGATGCTGGGAAAGATTGAAGGCAGGAGATGAAGGGGATGACAGAGGATCTGATGATTGTTTGGCATCACCGACTCGATGGACATGAGTTTGAGCAAGCTCTGGGAGTTGGTGATGGACAGGGAGGCCTGGTGTGTTGTAGTCCATGGGGTAGCAAAGAGTCAGACATGACTGAGCAACTGAACTGAATTGATGTTATGTATATTGTACCACAACAATAAAATATGTGGAAGGGAAAAAGACCAATTTAAAATGACTATACTTCCAGGAGGAATATCATACTATCCATAAAATAGATGTCTACTTTTCATAAGTCAAAGTATGGTCAACAAAGCAAGAACCACTTCAGGTGTTTTTAAATTGAGGGAATGAAATATAAGGAATTACTTACAAAGGTGTTGCAAATGCTGGAAGAGCAAAGGGGGAAGTGAGACTTGGACAAAACTACCACACCATCGGTCTTCCCTGGTGGCTCAGGTGGTAAAGAATCTACCTGCAGTGCAGGAAACCCGGATTCGATCCCTGGGTCAGAAAGATCCCCTGGAGAAGGGAATGGCAACCCATTCCAATATTCTTGCTTGGAGAATTCCATGGACGGAGGAGCCTGGTGGGCTGCAGTCCATGGGGTTGCACAGAGTCAGACACAACTGAGTCTCAGACACACACACACGCACGCGCGCACACACACACATCAGCTCTCTTGGAGCTCCAGCTTGTTCAGCTCACTGTGCAGATCTTAGGACCTATCAGTCTTCAAATCACATGAGCCAACTGCATGTAATAAATCACTTTATTAAAAGAGATTCTTATGGGATATAAAGAGAGATAATACACACATACAGCAGATATAGGCATCTATCCATATGTAGATACCAATGTAAGTCACAGACCCTACTGGCTCCATTTCTCTGGCTAATACAGGCAGAAATGGACTTGAGAAAAAAGTGAACATCATTAAGGGTTTGGGAGTTCCTATTCAGTATGAGGGCATCAGTTTCATAGTGGAGTTGACATTGAGATGGACCTTAGAGATGAGAAATGGAGAAGTGGGGGAGAAGATAGAGAATATTTCAAGCAGAAGCAACAGTACAAGCATAAAGCATAAAGACAGGAAAATTGTGACTGTGTCTGAAAAATACTACATACAAATTGCACTTTATAGTTCATTGCTTGCTGCCACACACCCTACTGAGTCACCACAGGAGCCAATTCAAAATCGGTACCCTGGTAGACTTGGCAAAGGGCCCACACAGCTAGATCCAAGTTGGTAGCTCCCTTCCCCAAACTCACAGCCTCTGGAGCGGAATACAGTCTCCTCAGAACACTTCACAGTCTGGCACAGGATGCCTTTTCTCCCTCTTTCCTATATATATATACGCACACTGTGTTTCAGCCAAAGAAGGCCTGAGGAACCAGGAACCAGAAAGTCACCTGTGCGTAGATGACATGGCCAACTTGAGAAAGTCAATTTATCCCACAAAATCCTCAAAAAGCTCATCAGTTGTCAGTTCCAAAGACCTCTGAAACAAGTGTGTGTGTGTCTGTTTGTGTGTGTGTGTGAGAGAGAGAGAGAGAAATAGGGAAGGGGTGCGTGCTTAGTCATGTCCAACTCTTTGAGACCCCATAGACTATAGCCTGCCAAACTCCTCTGCCCATGGGATTTTCCCAGCAAGAATACTGAAGAGGGTTGCCTTTTCCTCCTCCAGGGCATCTTCTCAACTCAGGGATCGAACCCATGTCTCTAACACCTCCTGCATTGGCAGGCAGATTCTTTACCACTGAGCCACCTGCGAAGACCAAGGGAGGGGTCGCTTGAAAGCTGTTCAAGAGGCAGCTCTCTCAATCTCCCCCTTCTACCTTCTATTATGGGGTGACTGCTCTTCTTTCACTCCACAAAAACCTGCAGGTTTATTCTCTAAATAGGTTAAAGCAGGGCCTCTGAACTGGAGGACACCAGGCACGTTTGAGAGCACAGGCGTGGTTTCTAGGACTGACGGTGTGTGTGCTGAATGCTGCACACCGAGGTCTGCCGCTCTCCTTTCACCAACCAGATCACTAAGGGCCAGGCCAGTACTCCCCCTGGAAGCGGATTGCTAGATTCTTCTCCGGGAAATCTGATGAGCCTGAAAAGAAAAGCCAGAGATTCAAATATTTGGGAATTTTCCCAGTAAAAAGCCCACTCAGCTACCCGCCACACAGAGCTTCCTTCCAGTCAGCATTTTGGTTCCTGTGTCAAATATTTCCCATCAGTTCCTCCACACCCCTCCGCTGCCCTGCCCTCTGCTTGGGGAAGCTCCCAGGTGTGGATGACGAGCAGCCTCCCATACCCTCCAGCTTCTGGTTCACTGGGTCAAGGTGGAAGCCAGGAAGAAAACAGGAGGGGCAGAGGGGGGTGAGGTCACCTCAGGCTCCCCGTGTCTCTCCACCAGACCCAGCTGCTCCATTCTGCCTCCGTAAACAGGCATTGCGGAAATAAACCCTCCTGTAATTATCCTAATTTGTGCATACCTGTGTTTACTGTTGGGACCTGACCAGTCAAGGATTACCAGACAACTGGATGAAAAGCCTTCAACACACAAGATACAAGCAAACAACAGAAGAGAAAAACAAAAGAAAAGCCATTGTAGAAACAGTCTATGCAAGAAAGAGACTTTTAAAAAGAAAAGTTTCACTAATATTCTCAGAGAGACACTAAAGATGTTGCATTCGGGAAACAAAAATGAAATATTATTTAAAAAGAGGAGGGACATTCAAGGATGAAGAAAGAGGTCTTTGAAAATTAAAAACACGAGAGAAGAAATTAAAAACTCGGTAGAATAGTTGAAAGACAAAGAAATGTTTCAGAAATTAGAGCCAACAAACCCCCAAGGAGCAGAGTATTAAAGATGAGAAAATGAAACCGCCCAAGAAGTTCATTATTTGAATAGTAAGAGAGAAGAAGAGAAAATAGAGAGAGAAAAAAAAAAAAAACAACAGTTTAAATAATTCAAGATTTCTCAGAACTAAAAGACATGAGTTTCTAGACTGAAAGAGCCAGGTGAGTGCCTAAAACAAGGAATGAAACTAGACCCACCCAGAGGAAGCCCTGAAGACAAAGACAGACAGACTTTCAGCAAGAGAAAAAATAATCACCATGAAGAATCCATGTGCCAGTTACCAATGTGGCGCTCCTTGGCTCCAAATCCACTTTGTAAGACCTACTCAGTAGTGATGGCTGGGATTCTTTTAAGCATCTCTTCTTGATAGCAAGCACGCTGGAGGGACATTGGAAGAGGAAAGCACTTTTCTTGCTGGTTTCAGCAGCTGCACCATTGTTCAGAGGTAGGCGGAAGGACATCCTGAGATGCTCTGCCCCAGCCACGGGACAAGCCTTCACACGTGGACTCTGTACCCTGCAGGCTACTACCCCAGTGCCCCCACCCTGTACCAGCTGTGGCTCACCTGTGCCCTGAGGGGTTGCTTTCTGCCCGCCCAGCACAGCCAAATAAATATATTAAAAATAAATACATATATAAAAATAAACTTATGAGCGTTTGGAGTGCCTCACAGAAATGTGGCCAATAACGGAACAGGCCTGTGGGATTTGTAAGGGGAGACTGCAGCAGCAGAGTCTCTGAGGCCGCCTGAGCACGGCTCAGCCGACGGTGGCTCCGTCAGGAAGCACAGGTCAACACCTGTCCCTGTACAGAAAGGCCTGCAGTTCTGCTGCTGCAGACAGCCTGGTGAGGAGCTGCCAGTTGCTTCTCCCTTGCTTTCAGAATCAGCCTCTCACCTCTAGATAGGCTCAGTACTGGTTTGTGACCTGCCAGGCTCAGGGGACTTTCCAAAGCCTTCCTTTCCTCTCCCCACCCTCCAGCCCTCTGCCCTCAGGGTCTCCAAGTTAAACAATCAAGATGCACACTTTTGCCTCCAGGCACCACACCCCATCCCTTTCCTGGAGCTCCACCCTGCCCAAGGTGATAGAGAGGAGGGGATTAGAGAGGAAGAACACAAGAAATGAATACAGTGGAAGTTAGTCCTATTGGTGTCCTTGAACCATAGGAAAGGGCAGGGTGAGAAGAAGGACCCAAAAGCAACTGAGTTGGGGTGTGGCAGGCTCTCCTCCAGTTTACGCCCTTCAGAGGCTCTGGCTTATTCCCAGGAGCAGGCTGAAATGCCTTGGCAAAGGAAAGGGTGCTCCAGAAACCACCCCTGCTTTTATCTCTTTCCGTATCTCTGGCTACTTTCTCCTTGTAGTCTGGGCTACAGCCACAATAAACAGTGTTGTTGCCTTCAAGAACACTGGTTTGGCATAAGTAAGTAAGGCTCCTGCCCTGGGCCCCACACATAGAACACCCCTCCTTACACACACACAAACCCCACCAGGGCACAGCAAGGCCCTGGTTCAGTGGGAGGACAGGCATGAGGGATGGCACAGGAGACATCTCCTCCCTCTTGCTCTGGATGGTGCTGAGAGAGATGTGAGGCCTAGGAAAAGCCAGAGCCAGAGCCATTCTTGGACCACTGCCCCGTGGCACCACCATCACCCAGAGAACAGGAGGACAGAGGAGCTGAAGTCCATTCACCACCACTTGAACTTTTCTGATACTCCAACTCAGGGTTGGCAAACCCTAGCCTTTGGGCCACATCAGGCCCCTGATCTATTTTTATACAGCATGTGATAGATGAATCCTGTGACTGTAAAAGGGCTGGATACAAAATATCATAGACCATCTGATTCAATTTATATAACATGTAAAACTGACCCAACTCATCAATGGTGTTGGAGGTCAGGATAGAGGTTACCTTTGGGGAGTGGGGGCAAGCATCTGGAGCAGGGCGCAAAGGAGGTTTCAGATGTGATTACATGGATGGCTCACTCATTGCAGTTGTTTCTAGATATTTGTTTCGGAAGCTTATTATAAATGGTATTTTTCTTTTTTTAAAATACTTTTTCGGACTTTCCTGGTGGCACAATGGATAAGAATCCACTTGCCAACACAGAGATCATGGGTTCAACCCCTGGTCTGAGAAGATTCTACGTGCGGTGGAGCATAAACCTGTGTGGCACAGCTATTAAACCCCATGCACTTAGAGCCTGTGCTCTGCAGCAAGAGAAGACGGCAGTGAAGAGGAGCTCCTGGTCACTGCCACTAGAGAAAGCCCATGCACAGCAACAAAGACCCAGTACAACAAAAAATAATAAATAAATTAAATACTGTAACTATAAAAAATTTAAAAACTACTTTCAAAATTGAAACATATTATACATGGCCATGAGGTACACTAAGCGTATACCTTAAGTGTATAGTTCAATGAATTTTTGCATATGTATACATTCATGGCAGCTTCCCAGGTCACACTAGTGGTAAAGAACCCAACTGCCGATGCAGAAGACTTAAGAGATGCGGGTTCCATCCCTGGGTCAGGAAGATCCCCTGGAGAAGAAAATGACAACCCACCCCAGTATTCTTGCCTGGGAAATCCAATGGACAGAGGAGCCTGAAGGGCTACAGTCCATGGGGTCACAAAGAGTCTGACTGAGCAACTAACACTCTCACTTTCTTTCATATATTCATAATAGCTCCACCCAGACCAAAATATAGAATACTCCTAGCATCCCAGAATGTTTTTCTCCATCCCCAGCACCACAAAGTAACCACCATTGTGAGAATGACTATTTTTGCTTCTGCTTCTTTTTTTTCCCCTGCAGTGGAAGTATGGATTCTTAACCACTGGACTACCAGGGAAGTCCCAGTTCTGCTGCTTCTTGATTTGGGCATAAATGACGTCATACATATTGTTATCCTTTGCGTCTGGCTTAGTTTGTTCAACACAATGTCTCTGAGATTAATTCACGTTGTTGTGTGCACCCAATAGTTCATTCTTTCTGTTGCATGAGGTATCTCATTGTGTGGATTTGCAACTTGTTTACCCGTTCTATTAATAGACACTTAGACTGTTTTGACTTTTCGGCTATTGTGAATACAGTTGCTTTGGACATTCTTGTACATATCTTTTGATAAATATATGCACATTTTCCTCTCTCCTAGAAGTGAATTTTCTAGTCACAGAGTAGGCATACTTTAGTGGGGCTTCCCTGCTGGCTCAGCAGAAAAGATTCCACCTGCAATGCAGGAGCCTCGGATTCCCTGCGTGGGGAAGATTCGGTCCCTGAGTGGGAAAGATGCCCTGGAGAAAGAAATGGCAACCCACTCCAGTATTCTTACTTGGGAATTCCCATGGACAGAGGAGACTGGCAGGCTACATACAGTCCATGGGATTGCAAAGTGTCAGACACAGACACGACTTAGCAACTAAACAACAACAAATACTTAAGCAGTTAAGCATTAAGTTAGAAAGTTTTAGTACTAAATCTCTCTCTACTTCAAAGTCATAAAAATAGCCACTTTGTTCTCTTCTAGATGCTTTATTGCCTTATCTTTTATACTTTGGCCTATGATTCATTTTGGCAAGACATCCTGGAATGCGAAGTTAAGTGGGCCTTAGGAAGCAATACTGGAGAAGGCAATGGCACCCCATTCCAGCACTCTTGCCTGGAAAATCCCATGGGCGGAGGAGCCCGGTAGGCTGCAGTCCATGGGGTCTCGAAGAGTCAGACACGACTGAAATGACTTAGTAGCAGCAGCAGGAAGCAATACTACGAACAAAGCTAGTGGAGGTGACGGAATTCCAGTTGAGCTATTTCAAAACCTAAAAGATTATGCTGTAAAAGTGCTGCATTCAATAGGCCAGCAAATTTGGAAAAGTCAGCAGTGGCCACAGGACTGGCAAAGGGCAGTTTTCATTCCAATCCCAAAGAAAGGCAATGCCAAAGAATGCTCAAACCACCACACAATTGCACTCATCTCACATACTAGTAAAGTAATGCTCAAAATTCTCCAAGCCAGGCTTCAACAGTACATGAACCATGAACTTCCAGATGTTCAAGCCGGATTTAAAAAAAGGCAGAGGAACCAGAGGTCAAATTACCAACACCCATTGGATCGTTGCAAAAGCAAGAGAGTTCCAGAAAAACATCTATTTCTGCTTTATTGACTACGCCAAAGCCTTTGACTGTGTGGATCACAACAAACTGTAAAAAATTCTTCGAGATGGGAATACCAGACCACCTGACCTGCCTCTTGAGAAATCTGTATGAAAGTCAGGAAGCAACAGTTAGAACTGGACATGGAACAACAGACTGGTTCCAAATAGGGAAAAGAGTACGTCAAGGCTGTATATTGTCACCCTGCTTATTTAACTTCCATGCAGAGTACATCATGAGAAACGCTGGGCTGGAGGAAGCACAGCTGGAATCAAGATTGCCAGGACAAATATCAATAACCTCAGATATGCAGATGACACCAACCTTATGGCAGAAATCAAAGAACTAAAGAGCCTCTTGATGAAAGTGAAAAAGGAGAGTGAAAAATTTGGCTTAAAACTCAACATTCAGAAAACTAAGATCATGGCATCCAGTCCCATCATTTCATAGCAAATAGAAGGGGAAACAGTGGAAACAGTGACAGACTTTATTTTGGGGGGCTCCAACATCACTGCAGCCATGAAATTAAAAGACACTTGCTCCTTGGAAGAAAAAAATTATGACCAACCTAGACAGCATATTTAAAAGCAGAGATTACTTTGCCAGGAAAGGTCCGTCTAGTCAAATCTATGGTTTTTCCAGTAGTCATGTATGGATGGAGAAGGCAGTGGCACCCCACTCCAGTATTCTTGCCTGGAAAATCCCATGGATGGAGGAGCCTGGTAGGCTGCAGTCCACGGGGTCACGAAGATTCGGACACAACTATGTGACTTCACTTTCACTTTTGACTTTCATGCATTGGAGAAGGAAATGGCAACCCACTCCAGTGTTCTTGCTTGGAGAATTCCAGGGACGGAGGAGCCTGGTGGGCTGCTGTCTATGGGGTCACACAGAGTCAAACACGACTGAAGCAACTTAGCAGCGGCAGCAGCATGTATGGATGTGAGAGTTGGACTATAAAGAAAGCTGAGTGCTGAAGAATTGATGCTTTTGAACTGTGGTGTTGGAGAAGACTCTGGAGAGTCCCTTGGACTGCAAGGAGATCCAACCAGTCCATCCTAAAGGAGATCAGTTTTGGGTGTTCACTGGAAAGACTGATGCTGAAGCTGAAACTCCAATACTTTGGTCACCTGATGCGAAGAACTGACTCATTTTAAAAGACCCTGATCCTGGGAAAGATTGAAGGCAGGAGAAGGGGATGACAGAAGATGAGATGTCTGGATGGCATTACTGACTCAATGGACATGAGTTTGAGTAAACTCCGGGAGTTGGCGATGGACAGGGAGGCCTGGAGTGCTGTAGTCCATGGGGTCGCAAAGAGTTGGACACGACTGAGTGACTGAACTGACGATGATTCATTTTTAATTAATTTTTAACACTACTGAATTGTTCTTAATTTGATTTTTTTTTTTGCTTCTTAATTTGAATTGTACATTTTTAAATGGCTACAATGCTCAGTTTTATATTAACCTATTTTACCATAATTTTAAAAGTTACTGAGGACATCATAAGAGCTTTTCTTTATGCGGATTGTATCTAAGAATATTTATCTTATTAGAAAATAAAATTAAGGCCTTCCCTAGTGGTCCAGTGGTTAAGAATCTGCCTGCATGGAGAGGGGCACAGGTTCGATTCCTGGTTGGGAAAGATTCCACGTGCCACAGGGCTACTGAGCCCGTGAGTTGCAACAACTCAAGCCCATGTACCCTAGAGCCCATGCTCCGAAACAAGACAAGCCACCACTGTGAGAAGCCCATGCACTGCATCTAGAGAACACCCATGCAGCAACAAAGGCCCAGCGGAACAAAAATAAATAAATATTTTTTAGTTTAAAAAAAAAAAGAATCATTAAAAAGAAATTTAAAAAAAATAAAATCAGAATTAAAAACTAAGAACCCGTATGTCAATGCAGAAGACTCAACAGATGCAGGTTCAATCCCTGGATCAAGAAGATCCCCTGAAGGAGGGCATGGCAACCCACTCCAGTATTCTTGCCAGGAGAATCCCATGGACAGAGAAGCCTGGCAAACTACGGGCCATAGGGTCACAGAGTCAGACATGACTGAAGCAACTCAGCATGGTTTCATACTTTACTTCATTCTAAAATAATGATAAATTAGATCATTCCAAATGATGTATTTTATTTGGGGGTTATGTTTGTTCATTTGTTTAAAAAAAAAAAGAGAGAGAAATATGAATGGCCTTGTTTGGAAGTCCAGTGGTTAAGACAGGGCCCTTTCACTGCCACGGCCTGGCTTCAGTCTCTGCTGGGGAAGTAAGATCCTGCAAGCCAGAGAGATGTGGCCAAAAAAAAAATGTTTGCACACCCACTGAATGGCTGCTACCCACCCCCTAAACAAAAAACGGAACCTCAGAAAATAAGTTTTCTTGCAAATATAGAGGATTGGAGCCCTTGTGCGCTCTGGGCTAGAATGTAAAATGGTGCAGCCGCTATGGGAAACAGTATAAATGTCTCTGAAAAATTAAAAATAGAACTACCATATGATCCAGCAATGCCGCCTCTAAGTGTAAATCCACAACAACTGGAAGCCGGATATTGAAGAACTATTTGCACACCCATGTTCCTTGTAGCACTATTGTAGAAGTGGAAACGGCCCAAATGTTCATGGATGGATGACTGGATAAACCAAGTGTGTCGTATACATACAATAGAATGTTATTTGGCTTTTAAATAGAAGGAAATCCCAACACAAGCCGCAGCATGAATAAACCTTGAGGATGTTATGCTAAGTGAAGTGTCAGTCATGAAAAAGACAAATATCGTATAATTCTGTTTACTGAGGTGTCTAAAGCAGGGAATTCATAGAAGCAGAAAGTAGAATGGTGGTTTGCCAGGGGCCAGAGGCAGAGGGAAACAGGACGTTGTGATTTAAGAGGTCGGAGATACTGTGGATTCAGTTCCAGATGGCAGTACAGTGAACTTCACAGTAAAGCCAGTCACACACATTTTTTCGGTTTCCCAGAGCACATAAAAAGTTATGTGTTTACATTATACTGTAGTTTATTAAGTGTGAAGTTAACATGATGTCTAAAAAAATGTACATATCTTAGTCTAAAAATATTTTATTGCTAAAAAATATGTTAATCACTATCTGATAGCTGAGAGTTCCCACAAACCTTCAATTAACAAAAAAGTATAACATCTGTGAATTAAATAAAGTGAAGCACAATAAAACAAAGCATGCCTGTGAAAAGGAAAGTTTGGCATTTGCAGATATGCAACTGGAAAATGGAGGATTGTTTCATAGCCTTTTCAGATAATTGTGGATATTCTGTTTTATATAAAATTCAACTAATGATAGCTTCTTAAAGGCTAGTTGTAATGTGGAATATGAAATCATATTAATAAAATTTTCATATTCTTTCTGTACATCAAAATACATTGGTCTATCTTGTACTTTAAAAGGAACTTTTTAAAATTTGCTTAATGTTCACTTTTTTTTTTTAATCTTGCACTTTTTTTTCCTGGCTGCATCCTGCACATCATGCAGGATATTAGTTCCCCAACCAGGGGTTGAACCCTTGTCCCCTGCAGTGGGACATGGATTCGTAACCATTGGCCACCAGGGAAGTCCCCGCCGCACCTTTTTTTTTTAATAATTTTTATTTATTTATTTTTGGCTCTGCTGGGCCTTCATTGCTGTGTGGGCTTTTTTCTCTAGTTGTGCTGAGGGGTAGCTACCCGCTAGTTGTAGCACATGGGTTTCTCATCGCCATGGCTTCTCTTGTTGCAGAGCACAGGCTCTAGGTGCACAGGCTTCCGTAGTTGTGGCTCTTGGGCTTAGTTGCTCTGCGGCATGTGGGATCTTCCTGGACCAGGGATCGAACCCATGTCTCCTGCACCAGCAGACAGACTGTTTACCACTGAGCCACCGGGGCAGCTCCCCTCTTGCACGTTACACGGCTTTTAATCATGCAAGTGTTAGAACACTGTGCATTCGTCATGGTGTATGCTACTCTTAGTGTGCTATTAAATTCAGTCTACCAGTATTTTATTGTGAATTTTTGCATCTATATTCATCAGGCGTATTGGCCCATAGTTTTCTTTTCTTGTCATATCCTTATCTGGCTTTGGCATGAGAGTAATGAAGGCAATGGCACCCCACTCCAGTACCCTTGCCTGGAAAATCCCATGGACGGAGGAGCCTGGTGGGCTGTAGTCCATGGAGTCGCTAAGAGTCGGACATGACTGAGCGACTTCACTTTCACTTTTCACTTTCCTGCGTTGCAGAAGGAAATGGCAACCCACTCCAGTGTTCTTGCCTGGAGAATCCCAGGGACGGGGGAGCCTGGTGGGCTGCCGTCTGTGGGATCGCAGAGTCGGACACAACTGAATCGACTTAGTAGCAGTAGCAATGCTGGCCTCAACTAACGAGTTTGGAAGTGTTTCCTCATCTTCAATTTTTTTGAAGTTTGAGGACTGGCATTATTCTTCAAATGTTTGATAGAATTCACCAGTGAAACCATCTGACCATTTACTGTTGGGAGGTTTTCCATTACTGATTCAATCTCCGTATTTGTGATTAGTCTGTTCAAACTTCCAATTTTTTTATGATTCAGTTTTGACAGTTTGTGTATTTCTAGGAATTTATCCATTGCCTCTAGGTTGTCCAATTTGTTGATGTATATTTGTTCAGAGTAGTCTCTTATGATCTTTTGTATTTCTGTGGTATCAGTTGTAATACTTCTTTTTTCACTTATAATTTTATCTATTTCAGCCCTATTCTCTCTCTTTTTTATGTGCTAACCTGACGTCAGTTTGAATTCTCTACTTCTTACCTTATAATTCTAAAGTTAGTTAAGTCACTCAGTCGTGTCCGACTCTTTGCAACCCCGTGGACTGTAGCCCACCAGGCTCCTCCGTCCATGGGATTCTCCAGGCAAGAATACTGGAGTGGGTAGCCATTAACAAACAGCCATTTATTTAATTCAAAGCTGAGCAGTTTCCCCTTCAGTTTTTACCTTGAGCAAAAATGTCTAAAATTTTCTTAAAGGGACAGCATATTTAAAGCATGATTTATTCCTTCTATAGGAATTCTTGAGCTCCATTATTTTTATGTGTTTTTGTTTGTTTGTTTGCTTGCTTTGGTCACACCACACGGCTTGGGCTTGTGTGATTAGTTCCCTGACCAAGAATGGAACTGGGGCCCCTGCAGCAAAGATCAGAAGGACTAACCACTGGCTTGCCATCACTTTTAGATTTATAGAAGTAAAATACTTACTAGTTTCTATACAGTAGT
Source organism: Bison bison bison (assembly GCF_000754665.1). Taxonomy (NCBI): domain Eukaryota; kingdom Metazoa; phylum Chordata; class Mammalia; order Artiodactyla; family Bovidae; genus Bison; species Bison bison. The sequence continues at coordinate 2,672,209 of NW_011494665.1, forward strand.
CAACATAGAAGCTTCTTTTAATTTGAGAAACATACTTTGCTCATGTGCCAGAACTCCAGGCAGGAGTGGCTGTTTGTTCCAAAGGAAAATAGCCCTTTGGATCTGCAAGCCCATCTCCATCCCCTTTTTGTTCCCAGTGGGCATGCCTACCAATGAAGAATCTTGATCTGCCCGGGATGAGGTTATTTTTATCTCTTACTCTGCAATGCGTGCAGCAGTTCCTCTCCCTAGGTGACCTAGGTGGTGACAATGCAGACTCTGTGGGCAGGGGCCAAGCTGCAGCTGCAGGAACCTTCTTTTCAGCATTCCCCTTAATGTTTCCAGAGGCCCTGCAGAGCCTCGGTCACTGCTCTGGTCCATCAATGGGAAAACCCCAGTCATTCGTGATTGTGGCCCTTCCACCTCATATGTCATTCCACCAGCCTTTGTTGCCCTCCTCTCTTCTCTCTGAGTTCTTCTTATGTTACTGTGTGATGATTTCAAGTAAAAATTGTCTTATAAAAGACAGTAATGCTAGGAAGAAAGAATAAAGAAAACCTGTGCACAGTGATTAGAGCCCATATTCACACAACCAAAGAGTCAAGAAATGATGGATACAAAAAGAAAGAGAAAGAAATGACAGATTGATGGATACAGGATGAGTAATCAGCTGTGGCTGGCAGGTGACACCATAGCAACTCCAGCTAAGACAAGGTAAAAAAAAGAAAAAGATAAGCAACCATTTCATACCTTCATAGTATTTATTACATGGATAGCTGTTTAATAGTCAGCCTCTTTTCTTATAGAACCAACTTTCTTATTTACGAATGTATAATCAGTCTTTGAGTCTCTTGTCTATCGTTGGCCACTGGCCAAGTAAAAGTCTAATGTCATGATACAGTGTAAGCAGTTTTGGATTTCTAGATAAATTATGCTAAAATTCCACACAGGTCAAGAGTCTATGTTCCCAAAGCAGGTATTATCCTTACATCACTCTTAGACTCAGGATAGAAGGGTTACTGTTCTGGACTTATCTAGAACATCCATCTCACCACCAGCAGCTGGGCCCGCCTCCAGCCTCCCCACCCAAGGCAGTGGCTTACCTGGAGCCCACGCTGACTCCTAGGCTGGAGGAGGCCTCAGGGCGGTGGTGGTGAGGAGGCTGTTCTAGATGAGCCCAGAATAGTAGCCTTTCTTGCCTGTCTCTAAGAGTCATATAAAGGTAAAACCTACTTTGGGGATATAGGTCATTGAACTGTGCAGATTTCTAGCATAATTTATCCAGAAGTCCAAATTATGCTGTATCATGGCACTAGGCTTCTACTTGTTCAAGTATAGAAATTGAAAGCAAGCATTTCAAAACTTTTACCACAGTTTGACTTTGCTACAACTTCCTAGCTCCTGATGGTCCTCCATTTTCCCCTAGTGCCAGTATAATACATTGTATTGCTAGCGTCAATGCTAGTAAAAATACATTGTATTTTTTACAAAAGCATCAGTTCATCTGGGATTGGAAACTTAAAATAGCCATTCACCAGAAATACTGTTTTAGACTCTGGCATTTTCTGCCCAGATAGCCCTGAGGCCATTTCCTCCAAGGCCTCTGCAGTCCTCTGTCTGGGGTGTCTTCAGGGGGGGCAGACCTTTCTACAAGTGGCCACACCTGGCCTCAACAGGTGGTCAGGAACCACTGCTCATAGTTGGACCTGCTCAAGATGAACCTTGGGCTGGTGAGCTGGGGTATCCACTGTGTGTGTGCAAGGCTCCTCACAGTGCAGAACGGAGGGAGGCGAGAGGAATGGGAAGGGAGAGGGGGCAGGCGAAGGGACAGGGGGCAGGCTGAGGGCTGGGAGCCATGCGTGACAAGCTGTAAATCCAAACTTGGCCTTCCAAGTTGTTATGAAGGCTAGAACACACTTTAACAGTCTGTTAGCCTGACCTCTTAAGGCCTCAGTGGACAAGGGGGTATGTGAGCCTCCATTTGTTACTTGTCCTGAGGATGCCTTAGGCATCCCTGGATGGACAGCTGAGGAGTTCATTAAGCTGTGTGCACTCTGTAAAGATGGGGTTTCCCGGATGGCTCGGTGGTAAAGACTTCACCTGCCAATGCAGGAGACACAAGAGAGGCTGGTTCCATCCTTGGGTCGGGAAGACCCCCTGGAGAAGGAAATGGCAAACCAATCCAATATTCTTGCCTGGAAAATCCCATGAACAGAGGAGTCTGGCGGGCTATAGTCCATGGGGTCGCCAAGCGTCAGACACGACTGAAGCGACTGAGCACACACACTTGAAGGCCATAGACAAGGAGATAGGCTCTTGCATAGCTCTGAGACAAGAGAGGAGCTAGCATATACAGGAGTTTTTGCTAGAAAAACAAACAAGCAGTAGTCAAACATCCAAAGATTATTGCTAATCACAAAAAACAGACATCTCGAGTTAATGATATTAGTGCTTTTCCATGTATGGGAAGATGCAAGAGTCTGGGGTCACTGAAATTATTTCTTTGATATTTCTTAACTATCTAGGGCTAGTTTCCTGTTTTCTTCCATCCTGAATTCCCCTTAGGGTATAGCACTGGGGCTTTACTGAAGGAGCTGATGGCTTGATAGTGGGCAACATTCCTTGTTCACTAAAACAGCAGGCAAAATTTTTGTGTGTGTGTCAACAACAGTAATCATAGTTCAAGCATTCAAAAATGGAGTCAGAAGGCCATAGAGGATCTGGTCTTAGATATGTCTCTGTACCACTGAGAATCTGAACTTTCTTTGAACTGTACCAGACCCAGGGACGCCACCAGGACATACAGAACACTTGCCAGCTGCAAACTTATGGTCTCAAGGTCTCCCTTTGTAACTATACAACCATTCAGATCCCAACCAGTCCTTCCTTAACCAGCACCCTTGTGTCTTGCCAGCTTCTATTATAATTCTTGCTAACTTGTGTAACTAACTGTAACCTTGTAGTTACTGCCTTTACAAACCTCTCCCACTTTGTAGTCCAGCAGGACACAATTCAAGTGCTTCTTGAATCTGTGTCTCCCGGGCTGCAATCCTAACAAGCCCCAAATAAACACTTTTTTCTTTCTTTTTTTTTTTTGCTGCACTGGGTCTTCGTTGCTGTGTGTGGGCTTTCTCTAGTTGCAGCAACGAGGGCTACTCTCTAATTTCGGTACGCAGGCTTCTCCTTGTGGTGGCTTCTTTTGTTGAGGCCCAGGGACTTAGTTGCCCTGAAGCACGTGGGATCTTCCCAGACTAGGGGTCGAACCCATGTCTGCTGCATTGGCAAGTGGACCACCAGGGAAATCCCAAGTTTTTATTTCAATCAGGCCTCTGTTTCTAACATTTGCGTTAACCCTCCCACAGATCAGACTTGCTGCGTTTCTAGGACTGTCCCTTCCTCTCCAGTAGAGACCCAACCCCCGGACCCAAGCTCTAATGTTTTCTCTTCAGGCCTGAGGTTTGCCAGGCACTGCAGAAACCACTTTCTCTGCACAGTCAACCACTGGCCTTCCTCCTGCCCTACAGGTGGGGAGTCCCGGGCCACTATGAGAAACAGAAGAATGAATGGCCTCCAGCAGCTCTCCCCAGCTGGGAGCAAGTGCCTAACCTGGAGCTGTGGCACAGCCGCCCTGCACCCAGGCGTTCAGCACAGAAGCTTGCCCCAAGCTGGAGGGTGGCCAGGAAGAGAGGCACTCAGGCTTGCTCCAGAAGGTGAGCGGTGCTGAGACAGTGGCTTGTGGAGGGAGTGGGGCAGAACAGTCTTTTCTTTCATCTGTACCTCTTCCTTACCTCCTACAGGCCCTGAGTAGACCTGGGCACTCTCTCCACCTCTTTGTGGTACTTGAACCCACAAAAGTCCCTGCTGGGCACTGGGGGACAGAGAGCTGACCTTTCCCAGGACGGCTGAGACCTCCAGTTCCTGCAGTCATGGGCAGATGGAAAATTTCTGCAGAATCTTGTGCCCAGACAGACCTCAAGCTCTTGTGTTCTTGTCCAGAAAGTCTCATTTCTTAAGGGGAAACACCTCATAACTTTTTTTTTTTTAAATAGATTCTAGGCCTGAGGAAATGTTTGGGAAAGACCTCCCTGTCTCAGCTCAGCCAGATGAAGGCTACACCCTCCCTGGCTGGCTCGGCAGCTGCTTCTGCAAGGCAGCTCCCAGCAACTTGCTGAGAACTGGAAAGATTCCAGAAGGATCGGGCCAGAAGGATCGGGAGAGTCAGACAGGAGGTCAGTGTCTCTTACCAGGGTCAGGACACAGTCTTTCAAGATAGGAGGATGGAGCCCCCGAGGAGAGTCTGCATTAAGCCTAGAACAGACCACGTTTTCTTTCATAGGACACAGTCAGAGCTGCCCTCACCTCCCCCATCCCTAAGCTTAGGAGGTAGTGCTCCAAACCCAAACTCTCCCCCATGCAATGTAAAAGCTTCGGTTCAGGCTTCCCGACTTTGTTCTGAGAAATGAGATAAGAGGGAGAATTCAGCTCCTCCCTTCAGCTCCAGAGCTCCAGCTGCTGGTGCAGGGAATCGCCTAATAGCTGACCCCCACTCAGTGGAGACCACAGTCCACAGTCCTGGGTCTTGATCAATGGCTTCCTCCTTTGTGCTCGAAGGGGTGGTGATCACGGGACACTGCAGCCACTTGCCTGTCTGACCTGAGCCCTCTGATCTCTTCCCATTATCTCCTGCAGCACCAAGGAACGTAGTAGTAGCCAGGCTTTCTAGCAGAGACTTGTCTGTGTGTTTTGAATCTCAATCTATATGGTTCCTTGAGGGCAGAAATCTGGCTGGTTACAGTCAGAGGGAAATAGTGGTTTGGGACATTGCAGTTTAATCCATTTCATGCTAAACATCAAGGAAGATGAGATACACAACATGGAATGCGGCAGCACCAGACCAGACATGAAGGGTTTTCTCCAGGACTTGTGAGTCTGACTTTGGTAACTGGGGAGGTAGTGTATCATTCTGTCATTCACTGAAATGGAGGGTGCAGGAGGAGGAGCAGGTGCTGTGGGGAGGAATGGTCATTTGGAGGCTGGTGGAATGTGAGGTGTGGTGGATCATCCAAGTAGAAAGGTCCAATGCATAGTTGAATTCAGGGTCACTCTCGGGGCTGAGGAGGGAGAAGTCAGATGTGGATGGTGGTGCTCCCAAATCTGTAAACCATGGGCTTTGGATGTGGCTATTCAAGGACCTTGCACAGACCAGAAGAGCTCGGAGCCAAGATGACACCCTGGGAAAGAAGAACAGAGGAAGGAGCTCCAGGAAAAGAGACTGAGAAGGAGCAGCCAGGGAAGCAGAAGTGAAACCAAGAATTGTTTTTTTTTTTTTTCAAGCCAATGGAGTGCAGAATTTCAAAGAAAGAAGTCAGCAAAGTCAAATACGAAGGATTGCAAGTAAGATCAAATTTAGGACTGTCCACTGGTCTCGGCCACATGAAGGTCGAAGGCAATTTTGGGGAAAGCATTTCAGGGGTGGGTCAAGGAGGAGCTAGATGGCAGGGAACACGGAAAGAGGACCAGGACAAGGACACAGATCACTGCGTAGTTCCCAGGGCTGATGATGGGGGAGGGGCGGGAAAAGCTGAACATCCTTATTTGGTAACAGGAAGAACCAGGGGTGAGGAGGGGGAGGCAAAGTAAAGAGGACAGTGGAAGGGCGATCACAGAAGATGAGAGGGTGGGGGCTGAGGGCCCCGCCTCTGTGGAGGCTTGTAGGTGCTGGAGGAAGCGCAAGAAGTTATTTTCCTCTGTGAAGTAGGAGGTAGAGACATCTGCATAGGGTAGAGTGGGAGATGGTGGGAAGGAGTTGAGGAAAGAGGTGAAAGTTAGGAATGTCATTGAAAGGAAGGGGAATGAAAGTGAGCAGAGATTCACAGCATTGCCTCAAGGTGTGACAATCCTGCTAAGGTGGGAGACCGTGAATTCCCAGCTCCTCTATGCAACATAGGGGCTTCCCTTGTGGCTCAGACAGTAAAGAATATACCTCGAATGTGAGAGACTGGGGTTCGATCCCTGGGTCAGGAAGATCGCCTGGAGAAGGGCATGGCAACCCACTCCAGTATTCTTGCCTGGAGAATCCCAAGGACAGAGAAGCCTGGTGGGCTACAGTCCATGTTGTTGCAGAGAGTCAGACACGACTAAGCAACTAACACACACACACACACACACTATGCAACATGGTCATGAGGCTTTCTCCTTCTTCATGGACAGTTTATCACATGACAGGGCAGGTTCACCGAGCATCAGAGTATTGCTGGGCAGAGCGATTTAATAGCAGACCACAGGCGCTGGGCTGGGATGAGAAGAGCCCACACAAAGGAGCTGCGTGAGCAGGAGAGATGGAGGAGTTTGTAATATGCACTGGGAGTAGAGGGTGAAAGTGGAGGAGCTGAAGGATACAGGCAGTCAAATGCCGGATTGCGACCTTTCAGAAGTGACCCTCCCAATGAGAGTGGGGCACCCATGGGAGCGTGCTGGTTTGTGGAGAGGAGGTTAACACTCTCAGAAGCGAGCAAGCCAAGGGAGAACAAAGCGAGGGCATCAGATTTCTCAGACACCGGGCGATGGTGGGAGAAGGGAGAAGATAGTAGGCCAGGCGCCCAAGTCCTCTGTGAGTGCAGGGAAGGAAAACAGGAAATCCAGAACAGATGGATTATCTGGGTGGACGGGAGAAAAGATGTCTGGAAGCAGACCCAGCCTCTCAGATATGCATAATGGGATCTCGGGAGAGGGGAGACCTCCTTTGCAGGGGAGAACATTCTTGAATAGCACTTTGAAACCTCTCTTAAAGGTCAGCTGTGGAGGTGGGGGTGGAGACACAGAGGATTGGTCACAGCAGGAGGGGGCATCAGCCCTTTGGTCAGGGTGAAAGGTGGCAGAACAGGAAAGTTGGGCGCCTAGCCAGCCTCAAGGGATTAAGGCTGGTTTCTGTGTCCTGGGGGTTGGGGATTGAGGCCAGATGCCACTTGCTGTCTGAGGCTCAGGGGTCCAGAAAGACCCTGGTGAGAGGCTGACTGGTACCTAGCCAGGCTCTTCCTGTGTGGAGGCAGGCACCAGCTTGTATCTCTGGGGGGTCGTGTGCGAGTCCCTGCTGGACTATGCCTCCTTAAGAGGAAAACTGATTTTATCTCATCTTTGCTCCAAGCTTAAGCACCTATTTGTAAATATTTTTTCAGCCAGCCGTGACTCATGGTTTGGTCTTATTTCCCCATCAGGGATGGAACCCAGGCCCCCTGCAGTGGAAGTGCTGAGTCCTAACCACTGGACTGCCAGGGAATTCCTAGAAATCTGTTTTTGAGAAGGAAGAAGGGGAGGAAGAGGACTGTCACAACAGAGAGGCCTGGTTAGGTCAGAAGAGGAAAGGTTGGGGCAGGCGTGCTGATGGGCATCAGAGTCCAGCACTGGCCTCGAGCTCCCCGGGTTCCTCACCCATCTCCCTCCCTGGAGGAAAACTCACCTTATCTGCTAACCTTAAATTCCTACATCTTCGTCTCCAATACTTAGGCTCATTAATATTTACTTCTGTGAAAAGCCAGGGAGATGGGAGGCTATGAAGCCTGTGCCAACAGGAAGGGCATGGGGTGGGAATAAAAAATTAAAAAAAAATTTACTCAGTACTTTTCCTTATGCGTACCCGCCTTTCTGGTGTGTTAGGAATGAGAGTTTGGCTTCTGTTGAGAAAAGCAAACAGTCAAGGTCCTAAGTACCCAGCCATCAGCTGAACACAAAGTCCCCGTGACCTGCCTCGGTCCTGCCCATTGCCCCACGTTCCAGCTGGAACTCCCATCCCCAGAGGTGTGCAAATGGAGGAGGGGCTCTACCCTGCCAGTCAGATTCGGTTTTCTTCACTTCGGTCCACATCTACCCAGCCAATTCCATAAGAAAACAGTTTCCGTCTTTACTTTTACCACCAATCTTAAAAGCATCAGAAAAGCATCAGTAAAGCATCAGAAAAGAGACAAATCACACACTTTTCAGAAATCACAATTTTATAAAAAGGCATTTTTCTCTTATATCCATAAAATGATATAATTTTTGCAAGTATAGAAATGTGTCATAAATTATACAGAATGTTCCTTAATTACAGCTCAATGCAACTTGGTACTTTCCTCCCTCCCTAAAAAACGAGAGAGAACCAAAAAAATAATATATATAACTGTATATATATATATATATTTATATTTATATAATATAGACAAACCAAATATGAAAAAAATCATTTCCTCTTTGGTATAAAAATCAGACTCTCACCTTGAGAGACACACAGACATGATGTTGAATTTGTAAACCGTGTGGCCAAAAGGAATTTCCCTGTCAAGCTTTCCCCCCCCCCAGCCCCTGCCCACCCCACCCGCCTCACCGGAACACCTCCAATTCCCATGGGACGACCACATGCCTCACTCCCAGCTCCACACCATTCCTGAGTAACCCCCTCCACTACCGAAGACATGGAAAAAGTTCTGCCCAAGGCTGATTTGGTGGCAACTAACTTGGGCAACACCTAACTTGGGAAAGAGCTTCCTAGGTGTGGATCACGGAGAGGAAAGACTGACAAGCCTCGGCTCCGCCGTCACTGAGCACCCCCTGCCAGAAGCCGGGCCTGGAGCGGGTGGGACCCCTATTGCCAGGAACAGCAGAGCTTGGCTTCCCTGCAGCCTCAGCTCGCGGGGCTCAGCTTCCGGTTCCAGGCGCCTCAGGTGCTGGAGACACCCACGGGGAGGGAGGACAGTCAGAATGGACTCTGCCCGTGAATGTGGGTCTAAATTTGACATTAAAGAAAACGTTTTCAGGACTACTTATCACACCCAGCTTTCGGTCACTGAGAAGGACGGGGCCGTTCTCCCAGGCTCCAGTCCGGTACCAGCAGGACTTACGGAATCCAGGAGTTAGTTGTGTGGGGCGGGGGGAGGCGGGGAGGGGGCAGCGCTTCGCTCTCAACGTGAGGAAGGAGACAGGACCCAACGCCCCCTGTATATCCTCCCAACAGCCTCTGGCTGATGGGCAGCTCCCTCCCGGGTCAGCCTCTCGGTCCCGCAAGGGCACCAGCTGCTGGAGGGCTCCTCCCAAACCGCTCCCCTCCCGGCCAGGCCAGTGCACCGGGTGTGCCGGCCTCCCCTTCCCCCGGAGAGTTAAGACACCAACACAACATAAAAGTCACATAAAGGCCGCCTCCACTTGCCAAAAAAAAAA
>NW_011494665.1:2681476-2689289 GCF_000754665.1 Bison bison bison
ACCAAACTGGACACAGACACAAATCAAGGAGAGACACACACACTGTGAGGGGCCCAGGGCCCCAGCAGGTCTCTGGCTTCCCGGCATGATACATTCTTGTGTAATTTAGGAACAGGGGCTCTGGGGCCCCTCTGGGGAGCGGGAGTAAAAAAATACAGAGATTACAGTCTCCCTGTGGGCTCCCAGGCAGGGCAGGGACACAAAATCTCTCTCAGTTTTTCTACTGCTTTTGGGTCCACATCTGAGCCCCCACTGGGGGCTGCTGGCCAGTGCCCCAGTCCCACCCTGCCCTTGGGGCCCGCGCCCTCCACCCTCCCTGCTGCTCGGAGGGCCCTGGGCTGGGGATGCTCCTAGCAGGACCAGCAGGACAGAGTCTACCAGGAGAGAAGGGATGAGGACCTAGGCAAGGGATGAGGACCCGCAGCTCTGAGACAGATGCCGTCCTCTCGGCGGCGGGCCAGCCCCACTTGAGCTGACTGACCACCGGCGCGGAGCGCCCGCTCTCCGGCCCTCAGCCCTTGAGGGGCTTGTCGGCCCCTCCACTGGGGCTGCTGGCACTGTCACTCTTCTTCCTGCGCAGGCTCTCGATCCAGCTGGAGCTGGAACGCGTGGTGAAGCTGGAGAGCGCCAGGGAGCTGAGCCGCATGTTCTTGCCAGACATGATGAGCTCCCCGAAGCCCTCCTGGTGGGAGAAGGCGTAGCCAGAGCGCCGGGACCCCGTGCGGCCCACCCGCCTCATGCAGCGGTGTTGGGCCTTCTGCTTCTTCCTCACCAGCTGGGTGTAGCGGACCTGGCAGGAGCAGGGCAGCATGAGGGAAGGAGCCTTTGTCAGCGCGCGAGCATCAGACACTACCTCAGAGAAGGGACCCAGAGCACCGGGGACTGGGCAGGCACGGGGACCACCACCCACACACTTAATGGAAACCGCAGCAGTGTTCGCATGCACCATCTCTGATCCCCAAAGCAGGCAGCCCAGCCTCTCACCGTGTCCGAGAGATCCGGCTTCAGGTTCAGCCTGAGAAACCGAAAGGCGACCACAGGCATGATGCAGACGACCGTGGTGAGCACGATGGTCAGCCACACAGTCGGCTGGGCCAGGGTGTTCTGGGCATTACCTGGGAAAAGAGGAGCCGGGGGCTTCAGGAGTCACAGAGCAGCCATAAGGGCAGCCCCTTAGAGCGCCCCATTTCTTTTTTTTGGCAGCCCCATTTTCCCAGTCTCAAAACTTAAGTCATCTCTGGCCTCTCTTTCTGCTCCCTAAATATTTATCTCCAAATTGGATTTCAGCTCTAAACTCTCCCCAAATGACTTCAGATCTGCTTTTGTTTTTGTGGGGTTTTTCTGGCTGTGCTGCACAGCATACAGGATCTTAGTCCCCCAACCAGGGATGGAATCCATACCCCCTGCAGTGGAAGTTTGGAGTCTTAACCACTGGACCATCAGGGATGTCCCCAGACCTGTTTTTTTTTAAAACTGCCTTAACCTGACATCTCTGTTCATCTGTTTCACACAGCTGAAAGTGAACTACTGTTTCCTCTGTTCCCAATTTGCTCCACATCTTCCCTGGCTCAGGAGACACTACCAGCCACTAAGCTGCTCCAAGTAAAAGCTCTGAAGTCCACCTGGTTCCTACCCCCACCATCTCAGGCCCCCATCCAATCTGTCAGCTCCATTTCCAAAATACCTACGGGATTCCACCACTTTCACTCTACTCCAAGCCACCACCATTCTCACCTGCTACATTACTGCTACAGCCTCCTAGCTAGTCTCCCCAGGTTTCCACCTTTGTCCTCTTTTTTTAGTTTATTTGGCTGTGCCGAATCTTAGTTGGGGCGTGCGGCATCTAGTTCCCTGATTAGGGATAGAACCCGAGCCCCCCACGTTGGGAGCTGAGTCTTAGCCACTGGACCACCAGGGAAGTCTCTGTGCTCTACCTTTTATCATCCACAAAACAGTAAGAGTGAGCCTTTAAAAACATAAATCAGTTTATGACATTTCCCTGCTCAAAACCCTCTAAAATCCAAAGTTTTGGGCTTCCCTGGTGGCTCAGTGGTAAAGAATCTGCCTGCCAAAGCAGGAGCTATGGGTTTGATCCCCGATCCAGGAAGATCCCACACGCCTCGGAGCGACTAAGCCCGTGTGCCCCAACTACTGAGCCTGTGCTCTGCAACAAGAGGAGCCACCACAATGAGAAGCTGGTGCACTGCAACTGGAGAGTAGCCTCCACTCTCTAAACTAGAGAAAACCCACGAGCAGCAACGAAGACCCAGCACAACCAAAAATAAAGAAAAATTACAAGTAAAAAAACCCCCTAAGTTCTTAGCCTTGACCTATAAGAGATCTGGACTGATTTTCATTCCTAACCCTCTGCCTCAGCCCTACCTTCCAACCTCATTTCCTCCACTCCTCCAGCCCCTATGCCACTCAAATAAGATTTCTGTATCCCTGTTCCTCTTCTTGTACCCGTCCTTCCCAGAGAGGCCAGGGGCTGGGTCAGATCTCTGACCAGATCTCTGGGCTCGGGTCTCTGCCACACCGAGAGCCCCATGGCAGCATCCAGAATACGTGGCACATAAGGAGTGTGAATAAATGCCTACCTTCCCTGTTAGTCCCAGAATGACTGTCAGTCTTCACTGACTCAAGGGAAAGCCAGAGGGACTCACCCACAAACCGGAATTGGTTTGGAAACATGTCGAAGAGCCCATTGCTGTGCATGGCAAAGAGGATGGCAAAGTAAACTGCCAGGCTGCCCCAGATGAAGAAGTGGTTGATGGCTGTCCAGTAGCCAGTATCCAGTCCAATCTGCAAAAAGCAGTCGTCACAGGCAGAAGGAGCATCCCCCCCAAACCCTATCCCCCTCCCAGGAACAGAACTGTAGCGTCCAAGGCACCCCAGGGACAGGAGGCTCACTCTTTCTGGGAGTGGGGGCAGTTCCTGGACCACCTCCTACCTGTACACTGACCACGATGACCAGCGAAGTGGCCACGGTGACCGCAAAGGACTGGTAGTCAGCCAGCTGGGTGCCATCATCCCGGGTGGCTTCAGCAAACACCCCATAGGGGATGAAGAACATGAGCACGGACGTGTAGATGCCCTGGGCGATGCAGATAAAGAACTCCCGCTTGTTGAAGAGGAGATTCAGCTGGCCTGGCTCATATAACTTAGGGTACTCCATGCTCCGCTGCTCTGGGACATCCTGTGTGCAGAGGGCCAGCGGCACAGGAGGCTCAGAAGCTGCCCAGCTCAGGGGGCACAAGGGCAGACTTTGTCCCTGCCTTTTTCTAAATTCTTTGGCAGCTAAACTCAACCTCAAGCCAACTGCCCCAAGTCAATCTTTGTTCAGCAACCCAAGGAAGTTAAGGTCAGCAGTGGCTGAGAGGGAGGCCCAATCAGCTGCCCAGCTCACGGAACTGCCTTCCCAGGGACCACAGGCAGTGGGCACAGTGCCACATGCCCACCACTACTGGGTGACTCCCTCGCAGCAATGCCCCTCTTCCCAACCCACTCGGTCACCCAACTTCCCCATACCTGATCGAAGACGCCCATAGCCAGGACTGGGAGGGAGGTATACACGATATTATAAAGGGTGATGAAATACTGGTCATAGACTGTCTGGAAAGAGAACAGGGAGCAAGAAAAGGTTGAACACACAGTCTCTCTTCACTACAAATCAGGTGGAGGAAGACAGCCAACGTGGCACAGGTGGAGGCCTGAGGAATTTTCTGGAACTTGCTCTCCACTCCTTCAACAAGTCTTTTTTTTTTTTAAATGCATGCACCAGACAACAGCTAGATCCTAAGGGGACCAAGCAATGAACAGGACAGACACAATCTCCGTCCTTAAGGAGCTTAAGGACAGGCATGCCATGGGACTGGGGAACTCGTTACCTGGGCTGAGAAGCCGCAGAAGAAGCCAAACCAGAAGTGGACCATGGTGAAAGCAAAGTTCTTATAGAAGAAATAGCAGAGGAACTTGCACATGCGCAGGTAAGACCACCGTCCGTGCACCAGCAGAAGGCGCTGCAGGAACTTGAACTGGGAGAAGGAGTAGTCGGAGGCCAGCACCGCCTGGATCCCTTCCTGCCCGCTGATGCCCACGCCAATGTGAGCCGCTGCAGACACAAGAGACGACAGGAAGATGAAGACGGCCACACACGTCAGATTCCCACCATGTTCTGGTCCGCCCCTTCCGTCATCACTCCTCCCTGGGTCTCTCCCCCTGCCCGAGAGCCCAGCCGCCACACCTGCACAGCCCACACTCACTTTTGATCATGCTGACGTCATTGGCTCCATCCCCGATGGCCAGGGTCACAGCCTTCTTGTACTTCTTAACCAGTTCCACCACCTGTGCCTTCTGCAAGGGAGTCACCCGGCAGCAGATGACAGCTTTGCAGGCACAGGCGGTCTCCAGAAACTCCAGCTCCATGTCTGCCTCTAACGCGTGGGCCTGGAATACAGATAGCACTGAGCGAACTCCATGTGCTCCAGGAGAGACCTGGGGATCAACTCCTTTAAGACCACAGCCCCAGTCAAGGCCAGGGAATGGGAACAAGATGAGATATAATAGCTGCTCTCTGAAAAGATCCTGCCCAAGCTAAGGGTGGCGACACTCACCAGGCTGTGCCCGTTGATAACCAGGGCATACTCCCCAGCCACAGCTTCCAGGACAGAAGTGAGCCTGGAAGAAGAAAGTTTCTCCTGGTAGGTGAAGCCATTGCCCACAGCACGGGATGAATCCATCATCTTCTCCCGGGCTTTCCTGTGAAGGGGAAATGAGACCACAGTTGGCCAGGAGAGGAGTAGGATTCAGGCCCAATCAGCAAACCTGTGCGTGACTCCCAGGTATGGTGCAGAGCATCTAGGTCTGTTTACCTGAGCTCCTCTCGCACTTCCAGAACCGTGTGGCCAGTGACTATGAACACCTCTGTCATGTCATCCGTCAGCATCTTGCAGGAATAGCCAATGTTCACGGCCGTCTCTACCGAGAGAAAGTGCAGGTGCTCTGGACGGGCCCCTGACAAAGCCAGTGCACTTGCCAGCCTAGCGTTCTAGGCTTGCCAGGACCCCACGGTGCTGTATCCAGATGCAGTCTCCTCTGCCCTACAGGCCTCTCACCTTGCTTGTCTCCAGTCAGCACCCAGATCTTGATGTTGGCCAGCGTCAGGAGGGCAATGGTCTCCGGAACCCCTTGCTGAAGCTTGTCCTCAATGGCTGTGGCACCAAGCAGCTGAAAATAACCACAAGCATTCCTAGCACAAGAGTCCAGGCCCAGGTCCTCCTCACCCACCCTAGGGCCACTCTGCAGACCATACCATCATGTCGCTCTCGACCTCCTCGTAGACGCTGGCCAGCCGGTCGTCCCGGCTGTCCTGGGCCAGGCTGGCTTGGAGCCGTCTCCCGGCCCACTCCTCATAGTATTCTTCATCCAGATCCTTGTAGGCCAGGACCAGGGTTCTCAGCCCTTCGCCCGCATACTCCTGAAGGAGGAAGAAGTCACGAGAGTCGGCCCCCAGTCCCCTCACCACACTGAGAGCAGCAGAACCACAGGGTCCCCTTCCTCATGCCTACATTCAGATGGTCAGTGGTGGTGTTGAGCAGCTCTTGGGTAGAATGGTGGAGTCTGTCCAGCAAGATGGTGTCAGCCCCTTTGCAGTATAGTCTTATCTTCCCCTCTGGATTCCGTACTGTCAGTGGGACAGGGGGAAAATGTCCCAGGAAAAAATGGGATATTCAGATAGGTAAAGCCTCTGAATTGCAACACACCAAGGTCACCCAGTATACCTCATCCATCCCAGGCCTGCATGCTGCCCCCGAATGCCCCCGGCAGCCCGATCCTGGCCTCACCTATGACCGACATCCTTTTACGGATGTTGTTGAAGTCCAGGATGGCCAGCAGCTGGTAGGTGATGGCAGTGCCCATCTCGTGGACAGTGATGGTTTTGGGGGTACGAGAGCGGAATACGAAACCAAAGTTCCTGGCTGCAGTGACCAAGGCCCCCTCATCCGGTGACTGGGCTTTGTAGTAGAGCTCCCCTGGGCGCGGAGGAGGGACACACGTGGTGTCAGTGGCCCCACTCTCAGCCACCAACTCCATGTTCCTGCCCAGGAAACCCCAGGTGGCCAGGCCACAGGCAGAGCACAGCTCAAGCCTGAGAGTCCAAGTCGGGTAGGGGAAGTGCAGGCCAGCACCTTGGCTCACCTTCGCTCTTCTCTTCTGACATGACGGTGTGACACAGGGAGAGGAGGCGGAAGAACTCGTGGGTGTGGGGGTCCCCCATCTTGACAGCCTCCAAGAGAGTGGGGTCCCAAAATAAGAACTTCTTGTCAGCCAGAGGATTAAAGGAGAAGTCGACGGGCTCAGGCCTCTGGAGCAGGTAAGAGGACGATCAGGAAAGGCTGGGTCCCCAGGCTGCTTCCTGGGGAGAGGCGGGGCGGTCCCCACCAGCATCCTGTCTGCTGCTAACCTCAAGATTCCCACCTGTGCCACCAAGTCTTCCTTACCACACCCATTTCCTCGGAGCAGCTTCCATACCCTAGCCAGACAACACGTCCCCCCGACTATGCCAAGCCTGGCCAGGCACCCTGCGTTTAACTAGCACCGAGAACCAGTATGGAGGCTGGACCTTACCTCTCCCAATTCAGCTTTGTGTCCCAGGACATCGAACACGTCACCTACACACAGCCAGGACAGAGGGAGGAGCACTGTCAGAGCAGGGGGAGGAGCCGCCAGCACGGAACCCGCGGGCACCTGGGGCCCGCAACCCTTGTGGCTGAGTGAACGTCACCCAGCTTCAACACGGCTGACAGAAAGACAGGAGGCACAGGCACCCTGGGTCCTCAGAATGCCAGGACTCAAAAGCCATGACACTCTCGGCTCCCCATCCCCATCCCCCTTCCGGCTCTCCCCAGAGGGCAGCTCCAATGCCACACCCATGCCCCCGGGCTCTTAGGCCTGCACAACAGACAAAGCCTCACACGCTGGCTTCCAAGCCTGGGTTAGTATGGAAAGCAGTTAGGAGAGGGGCTCACTTGGCCTAAAAGACCCCACGCACCCTGTCCCAAGCCATCCCAGCAGCTCAGCCACTAGGCCACTGCATTGGGGCCACACTGGGAAGGCCACAGTCACATTCCAGAGACTCACAGGGGCCCTGGGCAGCAACATGGGGAGAGGCTAGCACTCCGCCAGGCCTGACAAGGTCCCACCTGGCCCGGGTGCCCAGCAGTCAGCGTCCTGGGCTTCTGTTCAAACAGCCAAGGAGCGGCCCCACTGCCTGGAGCTGAGAGGCGGTGCAGGCACCAGCAGAGGAGAGGGGGGAGCACTGTCAGGATCTGCCTCCTGATCTGGATGCAAAGCAGACCCTCTCAAGGCCCCACAGACCCCAGCAGGAAAGATGTCGAGCCCAGATGTCGAGACCAGTGTGGGAGCCCCAGCAGCACGGTCCTTCCAGCCCTCGTCCCCGGTGGCGTGGCCATACCGTAGCTGCGGCCGTTGATGGAGCACTTGTTGAAGACCATGATGTTCTGGGTGAGGGTGCCCGTCTTGTCGGAGAAGATGTACTCCACCTGGCCCAGCTCCTCGTTCAGGGTGGTGGTGCGGGCCTCGGCGGGCGTCCGCTTCTTCGTGCAGAACATCTTCTTGTCCCAGTTGATGAAGTAGCTGTGGCCCAGGCGGATGACCTCCACACTGCACAGGGACAGGAGGTGAGGTTGAGGGTGGGAGGGGAGCAGGGCCCCACCCCACGGGCCTTCGCTGCAGGCCCTCCACCTGGGGAGAGACGAGAACGAGCGGGGTGGACACCTGGGTGGGGGAGGGC
>NW_011494665.1:2689389-2695524 GCF_000754665.1 Bison bison bison
GTCCCCGACCCCGACCCTCCGATGCCCTCCAGACAAAAAGGTGCAAAGGGCCTGGGCAGGCGGGACAGACGGCACAGGCAGAGGAGGAGGGACTGAGGACAAGGCACTCGACCAGTTCTTACCTCTGGGCTAATAATACAGAAACCATGCAGAGAAAACAAGAGAAAATGCAAGAGGGAAGAAGGAGAAAAAAAAAAGAAAGAAATAATGAGGGTGCGGCGCGGGCCACAGCATCACACACGCCCTGCAGGGAGAGGAAACCGAGGCAGCCCTGGAGCCCCGCCTCACTGCCCGAGCCCAAGCTGTCCGGCTCTGGGCTGCACAAGCCGACTCGGGGCGCTCAGCGAGCACACGGGGCAGACTGAGATGCTGACTCCAGGAGGGGATGGGGCCTCAAGGGTCTGGGGAACAACCCCAGTCTACACCAGCGCGGGGCTCTCCTAAGGTCGGTTCATGTCATCCTCTTTACATGGCAATGCCTTCACGGTCTGGACTGTCAGCATCTCAGAAACGGCCCCATGTCTGGGTCCTGCCAGCCAAGCAATGGGGCCATATCTGGAACCCTGCTTCCCACCTTACTGGGGCTGCTGTCAGGATCCCCTTACCAGGCCAAAACTGAGCCGGCTGGAAATGCCTTCGTGGCCTGTGCCCCACTCAGCTGATCAAGCATCCCCTCCCTGCCCTCCTCCCCAAATACACACACTGTAACCTGAGGAGACTTAGAAACTTTCTCAGGCAGCTACCATGGGCTTCACGTGAACTTGAATACAAAACACAGACAGCAAAGTCCAAAGATGGAAAAAAAATTCAGATTGGAAACAAGAAAGGATTTAAATAGCAACAAAGAACCAGAGTCGCGGATAACGATGGACATGCTACCACCCGACATTTGTACAGTAATTAAAATTTTAATAGTTTTTTGACCGTGTCACTCAGCATGTAGGATCTTAGTTTTCCCAACCGACCAGAGATCAAACCTGTGCCCCCTGGACTGGAAGCACTGGGTCTTAACCACTGGACTACCCGGGAAGTCCCAGTAAAAATGAAATTACATTTTAATTTTTAAAATGTATTTTCCAATATATTATACCAAGATGTTCCTATGAAGAGGATGGGACTTGTCCCATTTTACGTGAGAAAACCGAGGCCCTAAGTGACTGTGGATTTGCCTGAGGTCAGGTGGCTACTGAGGGGGCAGGACTAAACCCCAAGCCTTCCGAGTCTCCTCCTAATGCTTCACAGAAACCCCACTGTCCACCCTCAGCACAGAGATTCCTTATCTCCTGCCCACTGTCAGCAGCACTAGGACTCAGGTGTGAGTGGAAGGTCCAAGGAGACTATCTGGGGAATCTGTGTGAACAAGAGAAACCATAAGGGAAGAGTTCTGAGCATCCCTCTGATGTCCTCAACAATGTCACGGGTTGGGAATCCTGGTGCTGCAGTGGTTAGGACTCTGAGCTTTCACCGTTGAGGGCCGGGGTTTGATCCCCGGACGGGGAACTAAGATGCCACAAGCCGCACAGCCAAAAAAACAATAAAGTCTACAATTTGATAAATTTAAAAAAGGCACAGGTTCTCTGTCTCAAGCGCAAGGCATACAAAGAGCTCGCCTCTCTTCCTGCCATTCTTTCTTCCTCCAGCACTCCCCCTTCCTCTCTTTACTCCCTGCTAACAGTTTCTTTCCCAAAAAACCCTCGACGTCCTCTTATTCCTATCTATGCCACGTGCCACTGCCAGCCAACATTTCCTAAAGCATCCTTTAGATTTTTTTTTTTTTAAAGAATCTTTTAATGGTTTACTGAGTGAATGTCCACTGGCAAAGATTCAAGATCCTTCACAACAGGGAACATGCTTATGTTCCCAGCTCTCTGTCTCATAGGCCCCCACTCAGGGTCCATGCTCCTGCAGAACCGCCCCAGGACCAACCACTCCGAGGTCCCTATCTCCGTGCCTTGGTGTGCAGCCCTCTCCTCCAGGCTCCCCTCACCCCTCCCCGCCACCACTCAAAGTCCCGTTCAGCGGCCACCCCTTCAGAGGTGTCCTCCCTGATTAAACTGCACGGGGAGTGATGTGCTTCCCGTCTTCATGGCACTCTGGGCCTCTGGGGTATCTCACTGGGATGCAGTGGTGTCTTACACTGTCTGCACCTCTCCTCCTGCACCAGTCTGCTGCTTTTGAAGGCAGAGGCTATGTTATGTATCAACTGTGTCCCCTTGCGTCACACGTAAGCGTAACACTGAAGGCAGGATGACTCTTAACAGCACTAGTTCCCATTTTGTTTCATAATGTAATCACATTTAGCTCCCTCCACTAGACTGAAGCTCCTGGAGGGAAGGAAACCCATTCCTAATACATCTTTGTGCCACCGCACCTAGCCTGCTTCTTTGCACAGTCAGCATGTGATAAGTATGTGCTATATAAATCAACATGATTTTTGTTCTAATACAATCCAAAGTGCCAAGAAACTGCAGGGAAGTCTGCTTTGCCCATGAAGATACACAGATAACATAAAATGTTCACAGCACAGGAAGGAGAGGACCCCAAGTTCCCTCTCGAGGATTTCACCTTCACAGAAGACAGAAGTCTGCCAAGGGACCACCTGAGCTCCCTGGAGAGACCCCGGGGCAGAGAGACAGCGTACCTGACATAGAGCGATATGGGCACGACGGTGTTGAGGATGATGATGTAGGACCAGAAGGAGAGGAAGCCAGAGAAGAAGGCACTGTCCACCGCCTCATCCCAGGGCAGGTAGACCTGGAAGCGTGTCCCCACCTCATGTTCCCAGATGGCATTGCCAATGGCCAGGATCACCCCCATGCAGACCAAGAATCCAAAAATCTGCAGAGGAATGAAAAGCAGAGGCTAAGCTGCAAAACCAAGGAAGCCCTTAGGAAGTCCTCAAAACCAAGTGAATCCCTGAAGGTTACCATCGGTACCCAGAGCCCTCAAAGGCTCAGGTATCTTTAAAATGGGCACATGCTCTAGTGGGAAGCACCCAAAACTGGTGATCAACGGGCACGTGGCCTTCTCTTGCAATGCTTTTCTCAACTGTGTTCTGAGGAAGCTGAAAGGGTTATGTAGTTTCCATTCTGATATTCTAGAACCCTCAGGAGACTTCAAACATGGTAAGGGTCGAGGTAAGTTACTTTCAACATACCAAAGAAGCCTACTGGAAATCACCCATTTATCAGAGCTAAGTCTCTACAAGCCAACAAAAATACCATGTTTCTGAAATGTTCATTACCTCATACAGATTGCCAAAAATCAAAAAAAATTTTTTTTGGCCATACCACGCGGCACCAGGGACCTTAGTTTCCTGCCCCCTGCAGTGGAACTGTGGAGTCCTGACCACTGGATCACCAGGGATTTCCCAAACAAAAAAAAATTTTAACCGGGGACACAAATTGTGTCTTCATAAATTCAGACTTAATAGTCAAAAACCCTGCAAAGCCTGAAGAAGAATCATAAGAAAGCTTTTGAAAGAAAAAAATTGAGACCACTGCATGATTTCAGATATCTATCTTCCAAGCTGCCTCCACTCCAGATGCTTTGAAGCAAAGCAGAAACCATCCTGATACCCAAGAACCACCAGAGGGCGGTAAGAGTCTTGGCCTGATAGAGGCCAAGACTTAACTTGCAAACCCTTTAAGGCCGGGAGGAAACTGTCTCACAGGAGGCTGGGCCCAGCCTTCGCAAGCTGGCATGTGGGGGGCAGGCAGCAGGCAGTGGGGGCGCAAGAAGGGGAGTGGAGCTCGACAAGGAGCTCAGGTTTCTAGCAAAACAAGAGAAGGATTCAGGAACTGCCAACAACTAAAACAGAAACTTTTCCCTTGGGATCCTTTGCTCCTGGAAGTCAGGGGAAAAGACCCTGTTCTCCATCATCCAAATGGAAATTTTTCTTTTAATTCCCTCTCCATCCCCATGAAGGCCGCCTTGTCCCTGGCAAAAGCAAACAGAAAGTCACATGCTAGACTAGGTCACCATCATAACTGGAATCCAAAGAACAGAAGATTTGTTTTAACTTTAAGTTGTTCATTCATACATGTTCCAAAGGTTTTTTAAATAACATCTTCCAAATCCAAAAGGAGCCTGAAATAAACACTGCCTTTGAGTGGTTGACCTGCCAGTGGCTTTAAAGCTAAAACCTGAAGACTGACTACTGACCAGGGAGGAGAGATGGGAGTAACGGGACCCGCCCAAGGACAACCAGAAGGGCAGAGGCAGGAACCGTTTGTGGGAAGCCTTACCCAGAGCACCAGTGTGTTCATTAGGCGATCAATACTTGTTCTCTTGAATTTTGTCCTGCCACTGTTCTGCATCAGCTTAGTGTCAGGACCTAGAAAGGCATGGGAAGGGCTGGGAAAGCCGAACAACGAATCTGCCTCTAGGCTTCTGCCCAGGTATCCAGTCTATAGGACCTCAGGGTGGAAGAGAGACACTGGCTGGATGAGAGGCTTGGCTCCAGGACCCACTCGAGTCTCTTCTCACGTTCCTGAAGGCCAGCAGAGGCACCACTCTCGCCCTTCTCTCTGTGGGCCCGAGGAGGCTCACCTGCAAAGATGACCAGCCCGAAGCACCACTCGGTGTTTCGCAGCACGCAGCCCCGCAGCAGCATGTTCTGGTTGCTCAGGGGGAACTTGCTCTCCTTCCAGTAGAGGGTTCCGCTGAATTTGTCCAGCTTGTTGTTGGGAGGTTCGCAGATCACTTCACCTGAAGGGAAGACAGGAGCACACCTGCTCGAGGTGTGGTCTGTAGCTTGACCACGAGACAACAGCACAGAAAAACCAGCTGCGGCGAGAGGGGGTTAGGATGCCGGCCCATCCGCACACCGCTGGTGCAACTTTCTGGGGAAGGAAGGAGGCAGCACGAATTCCTATTAAAGGCACACATACCCTCGGACCCAGTAATCCCACTTTGGGGACTCGTTCTACAGAGATAATAGCATAGCTTGCAAGAATTCTATTGAAGCATTATTTGAACAGCAAAAGACTGAAACAACTGAACAGTCAGGAAAGAGCTGAATAAATTACAAAGCCTCAATTCTATGAAACATTATATAGTTATGAAAAAGAATGGTATAAATTTCTTTACACAGAGATGTGATAAGATAAGTCTGATGAATTTAAGAAGTATAGAAACGCTGGTTGACAAGATTTCAGTACAGTATGATCCCACTGATTTATGCTCACATGTGAATAAACAGAGAGGAAAGTGTGGATGAATACACACTAAACTGCCAGTTAACCTGACAACCCTGAGGAGGCAGGACTTGGAGGGCAGGAGAGCTTTCTCTTTTCTATGCTACGTAATTTGTCTTGTTAGAAGAAGCATGTATAAGAAATAAGAATAAGCTGAATTTCTCTCAACATGTATAGCCAAGAGGCAGCTAGCAGCCATGAGCTCTTGAAATGACCATCAATTCAAAAGTTAAGTGATAGCCCCTCAGCAATCCTGAACCCCTCGGCACCTCCCCAACCACCCAAAAGAGTCCAGGGAGCTGCATAGTCACAGCCAAAAGAAGCCAAAAAGAGAAGGCACAATTTAGATCCCCAAACCCAAGACATCTCCTCTGCCTGAAAGCTGCTTCTCCAGCACTACTTACCATCAAACTTGGCAAGCTTACTGATGTCTCCCAATTCCGAGGTGACTGGAATCGCCTGCCGCACTTTCATGTTGGTCTCTCTGGAAGGAGAGTGTCCCTGAGTCCTGATTCCCTTCCTTTCCTTTAGACTCTACCTGGGGACACCTGACCATGGAGCATCACCACCCCCAGGCATTACTGGGTAGGTCATAGATGGGGAAACAGTGTCAGACTTTATTTTTTTGGGCTCCAAAATCACTGCAGATGGTGATTGCAGCCATGAAATTAAAAAACGCTTACTTCTTGGAAGGAAAGTTATGACCAACCTAGACAGCATATTGAAAAGCAGAGACATTACTTTGCCAACAAAGGTCTGTCTAGTCAAGGCTATGGTTTTTCCAGTGGTCATGTATGGATGTGAGAGCTGGACTGTGAAGAAAGCTGAGCACCAAAGAATTGATGCTTTTGAACTGTGGTGTTGGAGAAGACTCTTGAGAGTCCCTTGGACTGCAAGGAGATCCAACCAGTCCATTTTAAAGGAGATCAGCCCTGGG
>NW_011494665.1:2695624-2699237 GCF_000754665.1 Bison bison bison
CCTTGGACTGCAAGGAGATCCAACCAGTCCATTTTAAAGGAGATCAGCCCTGGGATTTCTTTGGAAGGAATGATGCTAAAGCTGAAACTCTAGTACTTTGGCCACCTCATGCGAAGAGTTGACTCATTGGAAAACACTCTGATGCTGGGAGGGATTGGGGGCAGGAAGAGAAGGGGATGACAGAGGATGAGATGGCTGGATGGCATCACCGACTCGATGGACTTGAGTCTGAGTGAACTCCAGGAGTTGGTGATGGACAGGGAGGCCTGGCGTGCTGCGATTCATGGGGTTACAAAGAGTCAGACACGACTGAGCGACTGAACTGACTGAACTGAAATGAACACTTCTACACACCCAAAGCCTTTCTTACCTAGAGATGTTCCAAAAGGTACAGACTCGAGACCTGGGGACCACTTTCAGAAACAAGCCTGCTAGCCCACAGGAGGAAGGAGGAGACGCTGAGCATGCAACTCACCCGTCAAGTTCTGCTGTCTCTATGTAACACAGCCCATGGGGCTCGCTGCTGGAAAGGAGGAGGAGATCCGCCTAGGAAGAAGACCTAATGAGAAGGCTGAAGACCCAGACCTCCACCCCGATGGACTCTCTGATGATCCCTCCTTCCACTAAGCACTCTTGGTCTGCTTAGTCCCAAGCACATGAACGGCTAGAAAGGAGGCATATTACTATGACACAGACGTTTCCCACTCAAGAAAGTTTCCTCCCATGAGTGTTTAAGAGGCAATCGTCAACAGGAAAGA
Organism: Bison bison bison; assembly: GCF_000754665.1. NCBI lineage: Eukaryota > Metazoa > Chordata > Mammalia > Artiodactyla > Bovidae > Bison > Bison bison. Next base: position 2,696,383 of record NW_011494665.1, read on the forward strand.
CTCATTCCTTTCTGCCCAAAAAAAAAAAAGGGAGAGCCCCATAGGCCTAGAGGGGCACCTGGTCCCTTACCGCCACAAACTGGTTGTTTTCTAGCTTGATAATATCACCAACACAGACATTCATCCACTGCTCCTGCTGGAGGCTGAGGCAAGGAGAAGATAGAGCAAAGGCCGTCAGTAGTTAGAGAAGTTCCCAGGGGACCCTTTTCCTTTCCAAGGCCCTCAGTCTTCAACAAGCACTCACATTCCGTTGATCAGCACCTGAGACTGACGGTTATTCACTTGGTTATCGCTCTTATGGCGGAACTGAAGGGAGGAAAGCAAGGTAAGCCACCTTCTCCTGCTCCAAGGGACTTAGCTGATCAGCGGGAAGCAGAACATGCTGGGTGCCACCATGTATACACCTGTTCCCAGGTCTACTCCCTCCCCAACTCCCCCACCCTACTCTTGGCCAAGATACCATAGACCTAGCGGACCAGGTAAGGGATGGTAAGGTCGCTGAGGAACTCTGCTAAGTGGAGGAGGGTGTGTTGCGGGGCCGGGGTGGGGTGGGGAACCAGTGTGAGAAGGAAAGCCACTCACATAGTCATCAGTGGCATCTTTAACAGCTGTGATGGTGAGGACGAGAACCAAAGGCACAATGGTGGTGAACCAGGACAGGGAAGAGATCTGTGGGATCAACTGGAAAAAAAGGACAGAGAACGCATGCCTCTGAGGCCCTGTCCTCGGCTCCCCCAGACCTTTCTCCTCCTTGACTTTAGTCGGCTTTGTGAATTAATTGCAAAGGGTTTAATTTTACCAGAGGTCGCTTACCTGCAGAATGAGAAGGAACAGGAAGTAGGTATTGGCCACTTCCTGGAACTGCTCAAAGAGGTTGACAGGCAGGAAGGTGAGAATATTGTACTTGGAGGTCTTGATGCAGTTACTCTGTGGCAGGGGGAAGAGAAGATCATGAGGCGCCCTCCAATGCCAACCCAGAGCCAGACTGAGGCTGCCCCCTCCAGCTACACTTTCCAAACCTCTGTCCCCAAAAGCCAGGAGGTATAAGAGGGGAAAAAAGGGGGAGAGAAGAGAGTCTCACGGGGTCAACGGTCTCATGGGATCCCGCTTCACTGACAGGTCAGGGTATGAAAAATTCAGCAGAGCAGCAGATGACAAGTGGCAAGGAGGCTGCCTTCCCCTCCCCCAAGCACCCTCCCAGCAGTCAGCCCTCCACCCCCACACGGGACGGACAGGATGCACCTGTCCTTCCTTCCCGACCCAGGAAGAGGGCACAGGTGGTCTGGGGCCTCTCACCGCATACTGGAATTTTTCATTGTATTCTCGGTCATTGGCCCGCGCCCTCCTTTCTTCTTCTGCAAGAGAATGATGCTGCAGTCAGGAGCAGACTGAGGCCCGGCCCAACACCTTGTCAGGCCCACCCCACTCTATGGGTTTTCCACTGAGGGCCCCTGGTTCCTTCCATGGCACGTAGTTTTAAGGAGTTTAGTGGCACACCTGAGGTGTCACTGAATTCTTCCCTCTAGTCCGCCTCTCACCACCAGCCTGACCACTGGGCTCTGCAGGTGTGACACTCAGAGGACAGGATGCCTTTCTCCTTTCCTCACCAACAACTGTCAAGGTCTCCCACTGGGGGTACCGGTTTCTCACCCCCATCCCTTTAATTAATGCTGTAGAAATTAATGGTCCTGGCAATCTCCAGGGGAATAGCAGCTGAAGACACTAAGCTTCCTTGTCCCGGGACCCCCGCAGCTCCAGCCCCGGTACCGCCCTCCTCCTAACCCAGTGGGTGGGGTGGGTGGCAAGACGGAGGGTCACGGTGCCCTGGAACTGCTTTGCGGCAGCATCCCAGCCCCACGTGCAGTCCCCCCTACAGACGCCTCTGCTTGTCACATGTCACCAGCAGCGGCTTCTGACTGGCCCACGATGACATCATCTTATTTCAAAGCTCGTCTTCAAGTAGGAGAGGGGGTGGTCAGGGATATGGGTCATGCAGACTGAGACAGAGATGAAAGAGGGAAGAATGGGATGTAGTTGAAGCAGTCGCTCTCTCACCATAACCTTTCTTGTGCTGTCTGCACGTATTTCCTCTAAAACAACACATCTATCACAAACCAAGTGACTAACGAACTACACCTATTCTGAACAGCCACAGATCTGGGACTGCAGGCACCAAGTTCAGGTCCCAGAACATAGAGGTGTCCTAGGAAGGGTCCTAGAAGGGTTCTCCAGCCCGACTCCGGTGGTCAGGACCACAGGCTGAGAAACGGGGTACCCTGGTTAGGCAGTAAACATCATGACAAACCTGACCTGAAGTATAAAGTAGCATTCCGGATGCCTTCCCTCACGCTCCCCAGCACCCTGCAGGGCACACTGCAGTAGCAAAACCTCAGACCACAGCATCCTCTGCCTACCCAGCATGCTCCCTCCCTGCCTGGTCACTTTACTCCCAAAACTTCCCCAAAGGGGACCCGTCAGGCTGAGTCGCCTGCGCAGTCAACAACGAGCATGCAAAGGAAGACGTAGAGACCAGACCCTTCGGAGCCAGGATCTCTGGCCTGCAGAGGATATGGGAACGCTGGGGAGGCCGCTGGGGAGGCCGGAGACAAGCGAATGGGAGGGTGGGAGTCGGGACTAAGGGCTCAGGAGAGTTGCCAGTAGCTGCCTCCCGTTACCTGTCCCCCAGGAGGGCTTCTTTCTGCTCCAGGAGGGGGGCGCCCCGGCCCGGGCCCACTTCTCGGGCATCTCCTTGGGGACCGTCATGACCCCAGTTTGAGCGGGGGGAGGGCGGGCTGTCTGTCGGTCTGTCCTTGGCCTCAGCGGCTCCGACGGGGCGCCCCCCGGGGAGGCACAGG
>NW_011494665.1:2699802-2702318 GCF_000754665.1 Bison bison bison
CATCCTGGGGGAAAAACCAGCTTAGAGAATCAAGGGGAAAGTATGGTTTCCTAAGGCTTCCCCCAGGATGGATAGGGGCTGCAATCTACCCTCCTTCAGACCCATTACCTGTCGTCCGTCCTCCTCCCTGTGCCCTGTGCTCCCTGAGCCATAAAAACATCCACTCCAGATGGTCCCAGGGATTCCCCGACCCCCACCTTCTGACTGTCTTACCTGGGGGGCGCTTTTTTGCACACAGTGCCATCTCACCCAGCAAGGTCCCAGCAATCCCATGGGAGACCCTGCAGAAGGTGACAAATGCGTGAGGTCAGGAAGCTGAGGGTAACCCTTCATCCCCCTTTTCAGACTCCTCCCCGGTTCCGATCCTGCCCCTCCCCAGCCTTCCCCACTAACTCCACACCAACTCTCTGCTCTCACTGCCCCAAATAGGTCCCTGAAAAAGAGGGGACTTCCCCACCACCTCCCCCAATGCCTCTGCCTTGGATAACATGGGGGCACTGACACTTTATAAAAACCAAGACTTGCAGGGAAAGGAAGGGCACAAAGAGAGGAGGACAGATATGGACAGGAGGGGCACAGCTCCAAAAGTAGCCACACCAGGGACCATGGATGCCCTGAGTGCTCTCCTGGTGGCAAAGAGTGGGTGCCTGTGTTTACTGGAAAGCAGAATTTCCACCAAGGGGTGGGGCTGAGGGAACATGAGCCAGGAAACACCTGGCAGAGCATCAGGAAATGGTGGGCAGGCACCACCCTTCTCAAAAAGCTTATAATCTTCCCACTACCCCCCTCCCCATTACTAAGGCTTCCATTATCACCTCCTCTAGAGGAGTTCACTGTAGAGGCATGGCCTTCACTTCCTGCACACAGAGTCCCCAAACCACTTCCTCTCAGTCTGGGACGTCTGCCCTTCTGGACCAACAAAGGGGTCTTCTCAACCCTGATGGAGAGGCATCCCTCTCTCTCTTCCACCCTAACCCCAGTCTAGTCAGTATGGCACTGGGTTGCAAGCTCAGGGAACATCAGATGGATTTCTGCTTCTTTCTATCTCCCCATGTTCTTCCTTTCACCTAAAAAAGGTAAAAGGCCTGGCCTGTAAGACACAGTCACAGAGCCTCATCCTAGCCTGACCCAAAGGAAACTGCCAGCCAGGTCCTGGGCCCTCTAGTCACCTCCTCTTTCTTTGTCTGGGTGGAGAGCTTTCCTCCCCTTTGGTTCCCCTGTCTCCAGCCTCCTGGGAACACTCCTCCAGCCTGTCAGCCCCAAGAGATACTAATTGTCTGTCTGCCCAACCTCTATAATTACACACTCTGGGCAAGGCCATCACCCACACCAGTTCTTCGTTCACTAAGCTGGACTCCCTTCCTGAACCCCAATCAGGTAATACTTCTCTGACCCTCCCCAACTCTGGCAACCAAGGGTGACTGGCTCAGGAAGAAAAACCTCTTCCAAGATGCCAAGCCCTCCTACAGGGCCCCCAGCCAGGGTCTCCACCCAGTCTACAGTATGAGTCATGGGAGGTGGGGCATGAGGGGAGAGGTTAAGAGAGAGGATGCAAGGGTGGGCATCACAAGTTCCATAGCCAGCCCCGCCCTCATCCAGAGGCACTATCAGCCCCAAGATCTGGGTTTGAGTCCTAAGAAAGAGTTAATGAAGGAGCGGCAAGGCTCTCAGGAGTCAGGAGCCTGGACACCAACCAGGAAAGCTGTTTTACCTCTGAGACCCTGGGGAGACTGAAAGCCGGCTTGGCCCCAGACTTCACCCCCTCTGGGGGGCCATAATAGGAAGGAAAGGGAGGAGGGAGACCTGGGAACAGGGACCCTCTCTCACTTCTCCTTCCCAGTCTCACACAGCCTAGGTTTTCTGAACCCAGGCCCATTAGCCACGTCGCTCTGCCCCGTCACCCTGCCCCAGCCCCCTCTGCAGCCACATTTGCGATAAAAATAGCCAGCTCTGGGAAGAAGGCAATGCTCCGTGGAGGAAAACCGGCTCCTCCTTTAGGCCTGGCCCCTACTCCCCTTCAGCCCAAACCCAGGAAGCCTGACCCCTTGTTTCAGAGGAAGCTGGCAAGGGACATTTATGGGCAGGTCAGGGAAACAGAAAGGAAGGGAATCCAGGACCCCCAGCTCTCTTGCCACCGACACCTGGCCGCTTTCCATCGTCAAGGACAGAACCCGGGACTCACTCCCAGCTCCGAACTCCCAGCGCTACTACCTCTCCTTGAACCTCGGTTTCCTCACGCACAGAGACCTCCACCTTACAGAGACAAAGCCTGCTATTCCCTAACTCCCTTCTGCAGGCGCCCAAACCTTAGGACCCCCGAGTACGCTCCTCACCCCCAAAACTCTCTGGGCGGTTCTGAGCTCCTCCTCGGCACTCCCGCGCCCCTTCGATGGTCTCCCGCGCCCCGCCAGCACCCCACCCTCCCGTCCTGTGGACGGCCTCCCAAATCTCCCCCACTCTCAGGCACCCAACACCATCTTCTCTGCAATCATCCAGTCCCTCACCTCCGTCTCACC
>NW_011494665.1:2702900-2710535 GCF_000754665.1 Bison bison bison
AAAAAAAAAAAAAGTCTGGAGGCAAGATAGCTCTGAGATTTTTAATTTTTAAATTGAAAAAAGGGAAACAGAAGAACGCTCCTTCTCTGCTATAAGAGACCTCTCTTCGTCGGGGAGGTGTGTGAGAGTTGAGGAAGCGCTGAACGACGAGAATTTTCCTCCGCGCCAGCTGGCCATTACTCCTCCTCTTTCCGCTCGGGGCCCTCTGCTCCTTCGCCTTCTCTCCTCGCCCTGGCTCATCTCTTCTTACTGTAGTTCACCCTCTCCTTGAATGACACAGCCCGGAATGTCTAGGTATGGGGTCGTGCCTCAGTTTCTCCATCTTGCTCAGTCTCCAGCCACTTGACTTCTTCTGGCGGCCCTCCCTTTCCCGTCCCCCCCACCACGCCCCCTTGGTGGAGGCGGTTTCCCTACCACCACCCGTAATTACTATCTGCGGGGTGGCTGAATCTGGGCGAGGCGCCCCAGTCAGCGTAAAGGCGGGCGGCGCTGAGGCTACGAGAGCTGGGAGTCAGTCACTGGGGGCCAAGCTTTGGAAGAAGTCCCCTGGATTATGCCCTGCACAGGATGGTCGGCCCCCACCATCCTGCAGATTCCCGAAGCCTTCCCAATCCGGTTTCCATGGTGCGCACCCTCTGGCGGCTACTTGGAGGAAGTAAGTTCTTGGAAGTCCAGGGTCTGAAAACCTGCGTGGGCGAGGAGGGGGATGAGAAGACTGAGTCTGGTACCTGAGCCTCCTCGTTCTCCCTGTCCAGGCATCCTCCCCAGTTTAGGAGGAGGAGATGCCTAGATGAGCACACGGAGAAGCTGCCCAGGGCCTGGCGTATTAATAAAGAGAAAGAACATCTTGTCACCAGGCATGGGTCTCTGGCCCTCTTCAGTGTCCACGAGGGAGGTGAGGACTGACCTGCCAGAGTCACAGCTTACTCTCCTGCAGCTGAGTTGCGGCCGGACTTCCCGAGTCTGAGGCTTCCTGTTGGGCACACTCTAGATCCTGAGATGGCTCTGAGTCCTCAGGATGGTGTTTTGCCACCAGCAGCTGGTATGTGGCTGTGCCAAGCATGGCCCCCACTAGAGAGCCCACCACAGGAACCCACCACCAACCATTGCCAGCACTGCCAGACAAGAACAGAAGGGAGATATCAGGGTTAGTCCCTTAGCCTTCCCTCTGAAGAACTGAAGGTATTCAGAAAACTCCCTAAAGCAGTGTCTGGTGAGAGACACCAGAAAGAGTGTTGTGGCACCAAAGCATAGCACTCAGAGAGGAGGAGACCCCAGGAGAGCTTGATCTTTAGGGATTATCTCATACATGCATTTTGTTGAACACAAGCTCTAAATCTTACTGTTTCAGTGAAAAGGGTAAAAGGAGAGAGAGGGGACAAGACATAAAGGGAGAACTAGGGCTTAGAGGAGGCTCAAACTGTCCTGAGATGCCAAGAGAACTATTTAAAAGGAGAGAGCTGGAGACCCAGGGTCAGAGCCCTTAGCAGGGGGATGTGAGTGGAAGGACAGCACCAGGGGAGGCTACCTGAAGACTTCAGGGCCCCAGCCAGCTACGTAGGTGAAAAGCCGTGGGTCGAGGTCCTGGACAGGGTTGATTGGGAACCCACAGTTGGCACCCATGGATAGCATGTCGGCCAGGATCAGTAACCCCACTACCACAGGCTCCAGACCTGCAGGCACTCCCTTGTTCCGTGTCCAGGATGGCCATCCCCACCATCAGCTTCCAGGTGCCCAGAACCTTGGTGTCGACAGAGGCAGGGGGGCTCCCGTCAGCTGCCAGGTGCACCACCTGCCCTATCTCACCCAAATACTCCAGGCTGCCACCCCATGGCATCTGACTTTGTGCAACTCATGCAGCTGGGAAAGGCGAGATGCAAAGATAAAGTCAGCCCCACAACCCACCCAGAGCCTAAACAGCAGGCCGAGCTTCCAGGGGGAAAAGGGCAAAGGTTGTGGCTTTCCCAGGTCACCCTCTTATTCTTACATGATCCAGGAAGCCATTGCTCAGGGACAGATAGGGGGCAGGGTAGGTGGCAAAGATGGAAGCCGTCTCCTTGGGACCAGTCACTGTCAGGCTCCCACCTGGGTAGTTCTGTAGGGCATCTGTAGGGTAGGGGACACCCAGGATTTCCATCTTTGCTCATTCAAAACTGCTCTAAGGCATCGTTAACCACACACAGGTGCCCCCAACCTTGTTCTCTGTTACCGTGATAGAGAGCATGCTGCTGCTAAGTCGCTTCAGTCATGTCTGACTCTATGTGACCCCATAGATGGCAGCCCACCAGGCTCCCCTGTCCCTGGGATTCTCCAGGCAAGAACACTGGAGTGGGTTGCCATTTCCTTCTCCAATGCATGAAAGTGAAAAGTCAAAGTGAAGTCGCTCAGTCATGTCCGACTCTTTGCGACCCCATGGACTGCAGCCTACCAGGCTCCTCTGTCCATGGGATTTTCCAGGCAAGAGTACTGGAGTGGGGTGCCATCGCCTTCTCCAGATAGAGAGCATAGGGGACTCCAGAGGCACAGAACGCAGACAGCAACTGCACCAAGGAGTAACTGAGAAACCTGGCCCAGGGGAGGTGTCCCCGGAGGCACATGGGCAGGGAGAAGGCTGGATTCAGGTGGGCCCCTTCAAGGATCAAGAAAAGAAAACCAATATCCATTAAGTGTCACTATCAGGCACTGTCACCAGTAACACTGCTATTCCTCCCCACAACTCTTAAGTCAAATGTTACTATTCTCATCACATGCGTTAGGAGGTTAAGCGACTTGTTAAGGTCATGGAGTAAAGCCAAGTTCAAACCTGGGTCTGTCTGCTCTTTCTATTCCAGTACTCGATGCAGTGTGAGTCTGAGGAACAAGCTGGTGAGGTCTTAAGCAAAGATGAACCCTAGAGGGCTTAGGTAGGAGACACAAGATGAGTGCATTTACTCATGATGCCTTGCCATAGAGCTCTGTCTACCTGAGCGGAGGATTAATGTGAAGTGGGAGGGCGAGATGTAGAGAGAGAAGGGACTGGACTGGGCCAGAGGCATATCTCAGTCCAGGGCACTGGTCAAGCTCAAGGAGATAATGTCTGTGAGTCACCAAGGGACCCTTTTCACTATTACCAAACTCGAGTGCACATCATACCCTATCTGATGACCAGACCTCACCCTACTGACCTGAGACATTACCACTCACATAGATGGCTAGCATAATGCCCAGAGAGCCAGCCAGAAACACGGTGAAGAAGTTTCCTTTGGTTCCTCCACTGGTGACAGCCTGGGCCGAAGACCCCTGTATGAGGAGCTGGTGGAGAAAAGAAAGATGAGGAAGACGGAACCAAGAATAGGGAGCCTGGGAGACCCGTAGGAGAGAGAGACTGGGAAGAGAGGGGATGGCCAAGATTGATGAACGGACTTGAGGGATCAGCAAGAAAAAACAGAAAGGGGGAAAGAGAAAAGATGGGAGAAACAGAGGGAGAGTAAAGGAAGCGAAGGAGGGTAAGAGATGGAAAGTGACAGGAGTAAAAAGGAGAAGGTAGGGGAGGCATAGAGGAACAAGAGCAGGAAAAAGAGGCTGATGGAGGCGTTGTCCTCCTAGTGCACCCAGAGGAAGAGGTAGGGACCCTAGGAGGAGCGCACCTCCCTTCTTTCCTCCCCCTCGATTAGACCGCCTACCATGAGCACAAACACAGCCAGAAGCTCCACCAGACACTGCCGGGCCAGGAGGCTGCGGATCCGGAGCGGTCCTTGACTTCAACCAGAGACTGAATAGAGACCATAGTGGGGAAACCCTGTCCCTGGTCACCACTCTCTCCATCTGCATAGACACATTGTTGCTACATAGCTCCTGCCTGTCAGGGGCAAAGATAAGGAAAAGACTTTAAAACCAATTAGCTCAGTTACTGACCAGCAGCTGATGTCTGCCTGTGCATGAGTGGAAGCTCGGGAGGACAGAGATAACAAGAGAATGTGGGCAGACTGTGCACAGCCAGAGTCTGGCGTTTGCCCAGTCTCTGTCTCCTCTGTCTCAGCCCCAGGCCTCCCAGGAGTAAGTAGCCTCCCCTTGTGCTGACAGACTGCGGGGAGTAGCCTGCTTCGTGGGCATTAGTTCTCTTGGTCCTCAAACCAGCTGTGGAAAGTGGTAGTAGAGAGCTCCCACTCTACTACTGTACTGAGGATGGGGATGCACTACTGAGACAGCCTTAGACTTCCCCAGGCCACACGGCTAGTTAACAGCTAGGCCAGGTCTTCTGACTCTCCATCTGATATTCCACAGTGCCTCTCCTGTGGAATGTAAGGTCTTTCCCCCAGCCATTTGGATGCCTGGAAAATTTAACATGCATCCAGGGAGACTGGACTGAAGACCGTAGGCTGCAGGAGTAAAGCCCACCTCAGGAGCGCTTGTAATCGCACCTTAACTAGAGAATGCTCTACCTTGTGTCTCTTGCCTTGGCTCCAAATGAGGGCTTCATGCCCCCACTGGGCTCCACTTCCCCTTCTCTGGATGCTTGCCACTCTTATTCTGCTTAACACATAGCCACTTCCTACGTCTTCACATTTCAAGCCTCTAGTTAAGATTCATGCAATGATGAATCCAGCTCTAGCCCCTACGGAAACATAGTTTCTGCCCTCCTAGAGCTGATGCTCTAGTAGATGGAAGTACTATACATAGTCATTTTTTTTTTCCTTTGCACCATGCCACATGTGGGATATTAGTTCCTTGATCAGGGATTGAACCCGTGCCTCCTTAACCACTGGGCCTCCAGGAAAGTCCAATATACAGATTTTTAAAAATATATATCGTTTACGAGGTTCTTGAGAGCTGGACTATGTAACCCCAGGGGCAGGGGTGGGGGTGAGGGGCTCTAGCATAGTCCTGGGCACATCTCTGTGAAATAATACTTCCTTCCTAGGTTTAGTGGCTATTATAGTACTCCACCCAGGTCCCCTGTTCAGAGCCAATGCACCCATTCCCCAGCTTCTGGGAATAACAGACACTGAGAGCATGCAGCTTTTGCCCTCATGGCAGTGACTTCTGTGGCAGGAAACTGCTTCGGCCAAGGTCATGTGCCCTCCTACAGGGCCCAGTGAATGAATGGTTGATGCAGGGATTCAAAGACTAAGCAGAATTTGGTGGTGTTGCACATAGACCTGGATGCCAAGAGTGCTGGGTCAAACGAAGTGGAGCATAAAGTTAGATGTGGAAGGATTTATTGATAAGGGAGCACTCTCCTGGGCCTTAGGATTTAAATCCTGGCAAGATCCCCCTGGAATGTGGGATGAACACTCTTCTCGAAGGCTTGGGGAAAATGATAGCTCATGCTAAGAAAAGTAAAAATGTCTCAACAACTCATTTATGCTGATGACCATTATTGGAAAAAGGGAGAATACTCAGACCTTCTGAGGAGTTTTGGACAAAGTATCTGAATTAACATTGACAGTTGACAACCCAAATTTGTACCATGGCCCCTTGTTAGAGAAGTAGCACAGGGGGCCCAGATAATAAATGGAGTCCTGGGCTAAGGTCTGGTTCAAAGGATATTCACTGAGACCAGGGATCCACCAGGTGGTCACTTCCCCAATACCCTAACATATGATAGCAGTGGACATCCTTTGGCGTTGCAGAACACTCATAGTGGTTTTTGACCTGTAGAGTAAGTGATGAAGACCAACTAGATGCCTGAGTCTACCCAACATCAAGAGAAGAAATAAAAACAATACCACATCCTAGGGAAAATGGAAGAGGTTAGTGCCACCCTCCAAGACACAAAGAATAAAAGAGAGGCGGCCCCTTTCATACCACCAGTTTGGCTCTTAAAAAACTGGATCGATCATGACAGATGACAATGGTCTACCATAAACTTACTTAAACAGTAACTCCAATTGCAATTGCTGTGTCCCAAATGGTAACTTTACAGGGCAGTTTAATGCCGCCTCTAGTTGGGAGTATGTAGTCATTAATCTGGCGAATATGTTATTTTCCATCCCAGACAGGTCAGAAAGGAGGTCCACAAGCAGTTCCATCCACATGGGAAGTCTAGCAATATACACTTACAGTCTCACCCCAGGACTGTGTTAACTCTCTGGTCCTCTGTTGTAATAGAATCTGAAGGGAACTTGACTGTTTGGACATTTTGAAAAACATCATATTGGTCCACTATACAATGGACCTTTGAACAACACAGGTTTGAACTCGGTGGGTCCACTTATATATGGATTTTTTTCATTAAATATATATTATAGTACTACATTATCTGCAGTTGGTTGACTCCATGGACACAGAACTATATATACGGAGGGCTAAATGTGAAATGATACTTGGACTTTTGACTGTGCAGATGGTCAGAACCCCTGACCTCTGCATTCTTCAAGAGTCAACTGTATATATAACATCATGCTAACCAGATCAGAAGAGGACAAAATGTGAAAGTATATTGGAGGTCCTGGAAAGATACATGATCAGAGGGTGGGAAACATTCCCGTAAAGGTCCAGGAAACTGCCATATTGGTGAAATTTTCAGAGGTCCAGTGTTCTGGGACATGTTAGATATCCTCTCTGAGGCAAAGGACTGATTGTTGCACCTCATATCTTCCACCACTAAGAAAAAACACATTACCTATTTACTCAGGATTTAGGAGAAATATATTTCACACTTGAGAATACAACTCTGAAAAATTTACTAGCTGACAGTGAAGGCTATCAACTTTGAGTGGGGCCAAAGCAAAAAAGGCCCCTGCAGTCATATGAGCCAGCAGACCTAATGAGACTAGGATATCTGTAGTGTGTGTGCTTTGGCAAGCTCTACTAGGAGAATCATAATGTAGACCCACAGGGCTATGGAGCAAAGCCATGCCATCTGCAGCGAGGAATACATACCATTGAAGAGAAGCTCTTACAGTTAGTTCATCAAGTGACCCAGTAGCCAGAACCGCCCATCACAAGCTGGACTCTACCTGATCCTCCGTGTCATTAGGAAGGGTGGGCCCAGCAAGAACACATTGTAAAATGGAAGTGACATCTTTGGATTTAGGCATAAGTAGCATCAGAAAGCATAAGCTAGCAGAAAATAAGTGACCCAGACTCTCATGTCATTCAATAAGCATCTCTCTGTCTCAGCTCACATGACCCTATTGAGAATCATCTTCTTCCATTTGGACTTCTGTAACGCTCAAAATTCTCCAAGCCGGGCTTCAGCAATATGTGAACCGTGAACTTCCTGATGTTCAAGCTGGTTTTAGAAAAGGCAGAGGAACCAGAGATCAAATTGCCAACATCCGCTGGATCATCGAAAAAGCAAGAGAGTTCCAGAAAAAACATCTTTCTGCTTTATTGACCATGCCAAAGCCTTTGACTGTGTGGATCACAATCAACTGTGGAAAATCCTGAAAGAGATGGGAATACCAGACCACCTGACCTGCCTCTCGAGAAACCTATATGCAGGTCAGGAAGCAACAGTTAGAACTGGACATGGAACAACAAACTGGTTCCAAATAGGAAAAGGAGTACATCAAGGCTGTATATTGTCACCCTGCTTATTTAACTTATATGCAGAGTACATCATGAGAAACGCTGGGCTGGAAGAAGCACAAGCTGGAATCAAGATTGCCAGGAGAAATATCAATAACCTCAGATATGCAGATGACACCA
>NW_011494665.1:2710635-2724043 GCF_000754665.1 Bison bison bison
GATGACACCACCCTTATGGCAGAAAGTGAAGAGGAACTCAAAAGCCTCTTGATGAAAGTGAAAGAGGAGAGTGAAAAAGTTGGCTTAAAGCTCAACATTCAGAAAACTAAGATCATGGCATCTGGTCCCATCACTTCATGGGAAATAGATGGGGAAACAGTGGAAATAGTGTCAGACTTTATTTTTTTGGGCTCGAAAATCACTGCAGATGGTGATTGCAGCCATGAAATTAAAAGACGCTTACTCCTTGGAAGGAAAGTTATGACCAACCTAGATAGCATATTCAAAAGCAGAGACATTACTTTGCCAACCAAGGTCTGTCTAGTCAAGGCTATGGTTTTTCCAGTGGTCATGTATGAATGTGAGAGTTGGACTGTGAAGAAAGCTGAGCACCAAAGAATTGATGCTTTTGAACTGTGGTGTTGGAGAAGACTCTTGAGAGTCCCTTGGACTGCAAGGAGATCCAACCAGTCCATTCTAAAGTAGATCAGTCCTGGGTGTTCTTTGGAAGGAATGATGCTAAAGCTGAAACTCCAGTACTTTGGCCACCTCATGCAAAGAGTTGACTCATTGGAAAAGACTCTGATACTGGGAGGGATTGGGGGCAGGAGGAGAAGGGGATGACAGAGGACGAGATGGCTGGATGGCATCACCGACTCGATGGACTTGGGTTTGGGTGAACTCCGGGAGTGGTGATGGACAGGGAGGCCTGGCATGCTGCAATTCATGGGGTCACAAAGAGTCAGACACGACTGAGCGACTGAACTGAACTGAAACTTGTTCAGACATGAGTTGGCGTGGTATGTGGGTAAAAGCCAAAAATTGACTGTTGCTGCATTGCAACCCATCAGGAGTGGCCCTAAAAGATAGTGGTGAGGAGAGATCCTTCCAAGGGACAGAGATTTAGACAGTACATCTGATCATCCACTTTTTGTGGAACGAGAAGGTGAGAATATACATAGTCACAACTAGCCTGGTAGTCTGGTCAGGGGCTTGAAAAGACAAAGAATGAAAGATTAGGGACAAGAAGGCCTGAGGATGAGATGTGGATGGACATATAGGCGTAGTCTTGAAGTGTAAAGGTCTTTCTAACACACGTTAACACCCACCAAGAAAGCATCCATTGGGACGTCCCTGGCAGTCCAGTGGTTAAGACTCTTGCTTCCTCTGGAGGAGGGGGCGCCTGTTTGATGTCTGGTTGGGGAACGAAGATCCCACAGCCTCACTGCTCAACCCGAAAAGGGAAAAAGAGAAAGAAAGCATTCATCACAGACGAGACACTAAACAACCAAGAAGGCAGGAAGACTTAGCCACTGTCCATCATCAAGCACCCAGTTCTGTGTGATGGATACACTGAGTAGAGTGGCTGGGGGTAGCACAGAGGTTATCCATGGGCCCAGCAGCATGAGCTCCGACTCACCAAGACTCAGTTAGCTACTGCTGCTGCCAACATGCAATGACCAGTAAAAATACAAACACTTACAGGACTTCCTGGTAGTCCAGTGGTTAAGACTGCAAGCTGCCAGTACAGGGGGCCTGGATTCGATCCCTGGTCAGGGAGCTAGGTCCCCCATGCCCCAGCTAAGAATTTGCACACCGCAACTAAAACTTGGTGCAGCCAAATAAATAAATATATATATATATATAATATATGTATATATAAAATACTAGCAGTGAGCCCCTAACATGCTGCAGTCTCTTGAGGAGAAGAAGTAGATAATTAGGGATAAGTTGGGGACACTAGATTTCCCATCACTTTTGACTGGAATTGACACATATTCTGAGTATAGGCTTGCTTTTCCTGCCCATAGGGTCTTGCTAATACCACTCTATAAGGACTTATAGAGTACTTGATCTATTGATATGGAATCCACATTATAGAATTTTAGACAAAGGGATCCACATTACAGTAAAGGGGATGTGGCAGTGGGAACATGACCCAAAGATCCATTGATCTTACACTGCCCCACCCAGAGGCCACCAGTCTGATAGATCAGTTTGCTGACCTCTTAAAGACACAGCTTCAAGATGAAATCCCAAAAGGATGAGGTACCATCCTCCAGAATATAATATATACCCTAAATCAGTGGCAACTGTATGATTCTGTATCCCCAGTAGGAAGATTACATGGATCTGGGAATTGATTGCATGGATGTAGGATAGAAATCAAGTAGCCTCCACTTATCCTCACTCACAATGAAACGTGGGGAATTTGATTTTGAGGTCCAGAAGTCCTGAAAACCAGAGATGTAATGCTTCCTCCAGGGGTCACAGTAAGAATCCCCTTATAACTTTGGGGTCTTGGTAGCAAGAGACCAGCAGGCAAGAAAAGAAGTCCTCATACTGGCTGGAGTAATTGACTATGATGAAGGATGAACGACTGCAGCTACATGAGGGAGCCAGGAAGAAAATGCTGGCATTCAGGTCATCCACCCTTGCTGTTCCTATGCTCAGTTTTAACAGTAAATAGAAAAACATAGCAGCCACAGCCTGGGAAGGGCATGGTAACCAAGGGCACTCTCAGGTGAAGGCCGGGGTCATCCCACTATCCAGCTGCCTAGACCAGCAGAGGCGCTCACCAAAGATAAGGAAAATCTAGAGTTAGTGGTGCAGAAGAGGGGATAATAAGAATCCATTAGAGCCTCAAAACCAATTGCAGTAGTTAAGGCTGTAGACTTTTCCACTAAACATTCTCTTAAATTTCCTCCAAGAAATAAAACCAATCAGAGTCCTATAGAAACTTTCCCCTTAACTGGGTAAACTAACCATAAGTATGGGTCCAAGCAGTGGTAGTGGTAAATGGTAGTAGACACCACAGTGCTTCACCCAGATCCTTGCTTTAAGATCGTGAGCCTATGTCCCAGCAGCTGGGAAGATCCATTGCTGACGGCTCTCAGCTGCCTCCCAACTAGAAATTAGCTCAGACACATTGAGCTGTCTCACTCTATCCCAGAAGGTTTCCTGAAGTCAACAATGGGCTGATTCAGGGATACAAAGTCCAGGCCCCTTTGCCTTTTCAGTTCAGTTCAGTTCAGTCGCTCAGTTGTGTCCGACTCTTTGCGACTGAATGAACCGCAGCACGGCAGGCCTCCCTGTTAATCACCAACTCCCAGAGTTTACTCAAACTCATGTCCATTGAGTCGGTGATGCCATCCAACCATCTCGTCCTCTGTCGTCCCCTTCTCCTCTCACCTTCAATCTTTCCCATCATCAGGGTCTTTTCAAATGAGTCAGTTCTTCGCATCAGGTGGCCAAAGTATTGGAGTTTCAGCTTCAGCATCAGTCCTTCCAATGAATATTCAGGACTGATTTCCTTTAGGATGAACTGGTTGGATCTCCTTGCAGTCCAAGGGACTCTCAAGAGTCTTCTCCAACACCACAGTTCAAAAACATCAATTCTTCAGCACTGAGCTTTCATTATAGCTCAACTCTCACATCCATACATGACTACTGGAAAAACCATAGCTTTGACTAGTCGGACCTTTGTTGGCAAAGTACTGTCTCTGCTTTTTAATATGCTGTCTAGGTTGGTTATAACTTTTCTTCCAAGGAGCAAGTGTCTTTTAATTTCATGGCTGCAGTCACCATCTGTAGTGATTTTGGAGCCCAGGAAAATATAGTCTCTCTCTGTTTCCATTGTTTCCCCACCTATTTGCTATGAAGTGATGGGACCAGATGCCATGATCCTGGTTTTCTGAATGTTGAGTTTTAAACCAACTTTTTCACTCTCCTATTTCATTTTCATCAAGAGGCTCTTTAGTTCCTCTTCACTTTCTGCCATAAGGGTGGTGATCATCTGCATATCTGAGGTTATTAATATTTCTTCCAGCAATCTTGTGTCCAGTTTGTGCTTCATCCAGTCCACCATTTCTCATGATGTACTCTGTATATAAGTTAAATAAGCAGGGTGCCAATATACAGCCTTGATGTACTCCTTTCCCAATTGGAACCAGTCTGTTGTTCTATGTTCAGTTCTAACTGTTGCTTCTGGACCTGCATATAGATTTCTCAGGAGGCAGATCAGGTGGTCTGGTATCCCCATCTCTTTCAGAATATTCCACAGTTTGTTGTGATCCACACAGTCAAAGGCTTTGGCGTAGTCAATAAAGCAGAAATATGTTTTTCTGGAACTCTCTTGCTTTTTCAATGATCCAGCAGATGTTGGCAGTTTGATCTCTCATTCCTCTGCCTTTTCTAAATCCAGCTTGAACAACTGGAAGTTCATGGTTCACGTACTATTGAAGCCTGGCTTGGAGAATTTCGAGCATTATTTTCTAGCGTGTGAGGTGAATGCAATTGTGAGGTAGTTTGAGCATTCTTTGGCATTGCCTTTCTTTGGGATTGGAATGAAAACTGACCAGTCCTGTGGCCACTGCTGAGCTTTCCAAATTTGCTGGCATATTGAGTGCAGCACTTTCACAGCATCATCTTTTAGGATTTGAAGTAGCTCAACTGGAATTTCATCACCTCCACTAGCTTTGTTCATAGTGATGCTTCCTAAGGCCCACTTGACTTCACATTCCAGGATGTCTGGCTCTAGGTGAGTGATCACACCATCATGATTGTCTGGGTTGTGAAGATCTTTTTTGTACAGTTCTTCTGTGTGTTCTTGCCACCTATTCTTAATATCTGCTTCTGTTATGTCCATACCACTTCTGTCCTTTATTGAGCCCATCTTTGCAGGAAATGTTCCTGTGGTATCTCTAATTTTCTTGAAGAGATCTCTAGTCTTTTTCATTCTGTTGTTTTCCTCTATTTCTTTGCACTGATCACTGAGGAAGGCTTTCTTATCTCTCCTTGCTATTCTTTGGAACTCTGCATTCAAATGGGTGTATCTTTCCTTTGCCTTTTAATTTGGGACAATTCAGAAGAATTATCTCCATTCCAGTTACTTTTTAGTCACTCGGTCATGTCTGACTCTTTGGGATCCTATGGACTGTAGACAGCCAGGCTCCTCTCTGTCCATGGGATTCTCCAGGCAAGAGTACTGAAGTGAGTAGCCATTTCCTTCTCCAGGGGATCTTCCCGACCCAGGGATCAAACCCATGTCTCCTGTGTCTCCTGAATTGGCAGGTGGGTTCTTTTACCACTGAGCCATCCAGAACTCCCTGTAAAATGCTAGGATCAGTTGAGGATTCAATGGCAACCACACTGTGTCAGCCACTCCCTTTGTGGAATCTTCATTTCTTCACTTTCCTACAGGTATTTCTCTCAAGAGCACTCCTAAACAAACCTTCTGCATTAAAGTGTCCATATAAGAGTCTGTTTCTAGGGGGACCCAATCTAAGACATATAGTTCTCCCAGCCCTACACACTGCCTCCTATGGGCCACCCTCCTTGAGCCTTTCAGGCTGAAGAATATTAAAACTCATCAAAACCTCCCCGCTCTCTCTCTCTCTTCTATCATTTTAAAGAAGAAAGGTAAGTTTTATTTTTGTAATTTCTCCTCCAAAAGTGGGTGATTTGAAGAAGCCTATAGAAAATGATCTGAAAGGGATGTAGCAGTCAGTTCCCTATGACTTTTTAAAACTAACTCACCTAGTCTCCCTTCCAAAACAGGACCCCATATTAAGGAGAAACTGTTGGGACTTCCCTGGTGGTCCAGTGGTGAAGACTCCACACTCCCACTTCAGGGTGCATGGCTTTGAACACTGGTTGGGGAACTGAGATGCCAATAGCTGTGTGGGAAGGCCAAAAAAAAAAAAAAAAGAATAAGCAAACAAAAAATGAGAAACAGCTGTGCTTGTTAATTTACATGTTAAAACATTGCATTAAATTTATTGTATATAAATAAATTTGTATACAAATAAATTGTATTTGATTTATAGGTACTTTTGGGGTCGCTAGGAGTCGGACACGACTGAGCAACTTCACTTTCACTTTTCACTTTCATGCACTGGAGAAGGCAATGGCAACCCACTCCAGTGTTCTTGCCTGGAGAATCCCAGGGACGGGGGAGCCTGGTGGGCTGCCGTCTATGGGGTCGCACAGAGTTGGACACGACTAAAGTGACTTAGCTTAGCTTAGCTTGGGCAGAATTGCTATCTTAATATTGTTTGTGTTCCAAGGAGGCTGCCCAGGTGGCGCTAGTGGTAAAGAACCTGCGTACCAATGTGGGAGATACAAGAGGCATGAGTTCAATCCCTGGGTTGGGAAGATCCCTTGAAGGAGGGCATGGTAACCCACTCCAGGGCTCTTGCCTGGAAAATCCCCATGGACAGAAGAGCCTAGTAGGCTACAGTCCATGGGGTGAGACAGAGTCAGACACGACTAAAGCGACATAGCACACACTGTGGGTGTGGTATTGCTCTCCTTTCATTTAGATTTTATCTCAGCAATTTTTGCAGTTTTCAATGGTAAGCTTTTGCACTTATTCTTCCAAAATTATTCTTAAATATTTTACTATTAGTTATGCTCTTGTGAATGACTTACTGTCATTTTCAAATTGTTGCCAATATATAGAAATACATTTTTTTGGTATATTGATCTTATATCCTGAAACCTTGTGATACTCATTTATTGTTGTTATTATTCAGTCGCCAAGTCATGTCTGACTCTCCGCGACCCCATGGACTGCAGCACACCAGGCTTCCCTGTCCCTCACCATCTCCCAGAGTTTGCCCAAGTTCATGTCCATTGAATAGGCGGTGCCATTTATTACTATTAGTAATTTTTCTGTTGTTTATTCCTTAGGATTCTTTTTCTACATATAAAATCATGGTATCTTTAAATATAGTTTTACTTCCTTCTTTCCATTGCAACTCTTTCATTTCATTTTCTGGCCCTATTATCCTAGCTGGAACATCTAGTATGATGTTCAATAGTAGTAAGAGCACATAGCCTGGCTTTGTTCCTAATGTTAGTGAGAAAGCATCAGTCTTTTCTATTAAATATCTTTTTATAGCTATCTCTCTTTTAGACTTCTTTCATGTCTAAACATGACTATTATATTGCCATATTTAATTCATAGTTTAACTGGATATACAATTCTAGATTGGAAACAATTTTCCTTCAGTATTTTATCTTGTCTTTTAAGTCCAGTATTGCTGTTAAAGTTTGAGAATATTGTGATTTCTCATCCTCTGATTTTTTTCTCTGTCTGAAATTATTTGGATTCTCCTTCAACTCTAGTGTTCTGAAATTTCCTATGATGTGCCTTGGAGTGGGTTTATTTTCATCCTTGGTATCTAGCATGTGGTGAGTCTTTTCATGTTAGAAAGTAATATCCTTTCCTTCTGGGATATTTTCTCAAGTTACTGATAAGTTATACCATTCTAGTTTGCTTTTTTCCTCCTATTTTCTATCTCTGTTATTTGGTCTACTGTCTTGGAGATTTCAACTTTATCATCAAAATCTTTTGTTAATAGTTTTTCATTTCTGTCATTTTTTTTTAACTCCTCAAATTTCCTCTTATTTTGTTTATTCCTCTTTTGTAGCTTCTTGTTCTGGTTTATGGGTATATCATCTCCTATTTCCAATATAGTAAAGTTTTGTGTGCTTGCTAAATTTTTATCTTTCTGCATAGTCTCTGTTTCTTCCAAGTTGCTTCTTCTGTTTGTGATTCTACATCCTTCATCTTAAAAGCTGCCCACAGATGTCTGGTAGCCTCTAGCTCCATTTGTGTTTACAGTGGTACTCTAAAAAGCTGATTAGAAAAATCAATTGCGTTCTTATACACTAGAAAAGTTAGGGGAAAAAAAGTGAGAGGACATAGTCTACCAAATACAACTATAGTACTTAAAACTGTGATACAGGCACAAAGATAGGCAAACAGATTAATAGAAAAGACTGGAAATTGTAACATTTGTACATATGTTTGTATATATTTTCCAAAGGTAAAAAAAAATGAAGTTGGTCCCCCGATTCATACCATATAGGGAGATAAATTCTGAGTGGATTTTATTTTATTTTTTAAAGAATATTTATTTATTTTGCTGTGCTGGGTCTTAGTTGTGGCACTGGGATCCTTAGTTGCAACATGCAGACTCTTGGTTGCAGCATGTGGGATCGAGTTCCCTGACCAAGAATCGAACCCAGGCCCCCTGCCTTGGGAGCTTGGGGTCTTAGGCACTGGACCACCAGGGAAGTCCTGATTTTAATCTTAAAAAAGATAAAAACTTAAAAAAACTTAAAGCAAAAATACCGATCTTTCTCAACTTACCACGGGGTTTTGTCTCTATAAACTCATCATAAGTTGAACATGCCTTTGATATATTTAACCTAGTGAAAATCACAGCTTAACCTAGCCTACGTTATACATGCTCAGAACACTACAGTTGGCCACAGTCATCTAACACAAAGCCTATTTTATAATAAAATGTTGACTATCTCATGTTATTGGATACCATGCTGAAAGTGACAAACAGCACCATTGTTGACCCCTGTGATGCCATCGCTACCTAGCATCATGAGAGTGTACTATACCACATATCACTAGCCTGGAAAAGACCCAAACTCAAAATGTGAAGTATGGTTTCTACTGAACACATGTCACTTTTGCACCACCATGAAACTGAAAATTTGTAAGTCAAATCATCATAATTTGGGGACTGTCTCTTGTGTTTTGAGATATGTGTTCTTGTGATATGTATGCCTTTAGAAAAACCTCTTTAGGGAATTCCCTGGCAGTTCGGTGGTTAGGACCCCATCTTCTCACTACTGGGGGGCCTGGGTTCAATTCCTGGTCAGGGAACTAAGATTCCACAAGCTGTGCCCCCCCAAATCCCTTTATCATTTTATTGGGGTTTCCAGAAGGAACAGAGGTAGATTTATAAGCTCTGCCATTCTAAACCATAATGCTAAAAAGTTTTTTAATGAGAAAAATATCCAGTAATTTTTAAAAGTTGAAGTATAGTTGACTTATATTAGTTTCAGGTATACAGAAAAGTAATTCTTTTTGCAGATTATATTCCATTATAGGTTATTATAAGATAATGGGTATAATTCCCTGTACTATACAGTAAAAATCTTCGTTACTTTATCTGTTTTATTCAAAGTAGTTTGTATCTGTTAATCCCTTACTCCTAATTTGTCCTCCTTCCATCCCTCTGCCCTTTGATAACTATAAGTTTGTTTTCTAAGTCTGTGAGTCTGTCTCTCTCTTTTATGTACATTCTTTTGTGTTATTTTTTAAATTCCACATATAAATGTTATATAGTATTTGTCTTTCACTGACTTATTTCACTAAACATAATATTCCCTAGGTACATACACATTGCTGTAAATAGCAGTATTAATATTTTACTTTTTAAAGGCTAATATTCCATTCCATATATATATATATATATACACCATTTTAAAACTATCAAATGTCACTTATTAAATTCAAAATGATGTCATCAAAAGATTTGTACAGATTTTTTTACTTCCTTGCAGAAATCACATATTGCAAAAAATTTTTTATTGAAGTATATTTATTTACAATGTTGTGTTAGTTCTAGGTATACAGCAAAATGGTTCAGTTATGTATGTATAATCTTCTTCAGATTCTTTTCCCTTATAGGTTTTTACAAAATAAAGTATGGTTCCCTGTGCTAAACAGTAGGTGCTTGGTTATCTACTTTTTATACAGTATTGTATGTATGTTAATCTCAAACTCCTAATTTATCCCTCCCCCACATCCCCACTTTGGTAATCATAGGTGATTTCTATGTCTGTGGGTTTATTTTTGTTTTGTATATAAATTCATTTGTATCTTTTTTTTAGATTTCAAACATAAGCAATATCATATGGTATTTGTCTTCTTCTGTCTGGCTTACTTCACTTAGTATGATAATCACTACAACCATCCATGTTGCTGCAAATGACATTATTTCATTCTTTTTTATGCCCAAGTAATATTCCACTGTATATGAGAATCCCATGGACAAAGGATCCTGGAGGGCTACAGTACATAGCATTACAGAGTGGGTCACAACTGAAGCGACCTAGCATATGCATATATATAAATACACACACACATCATTTTAGTCCAAGCGTCAGTGGACATTTAGGTTGCCTCCATGTATTAGTTATTGTAAATGCTTCTGCTATAAACATTGGCATGCACGTACCTTTTCAAACTACTGTTCTGATTCTTTCCTGATATATACCCAGAAATGGAATTGCTGAATCATATGGTAGCTCTATTTTCAGTTTAAGGAATTTCCATATTGTTTTCCATAGTGGGTTCATCAATTTACATCCCCATCAACAGTGTGAGTTCCCTTTTTCCCATATCCTCGCAGTTCAGTTCACTCGCTCAGTCACGTCCGACTCTTTGCGACCCCATGAACTGCAGCACACCAGGCATCCCTGTCCATCACCAACTCCCAGAGTTCACCCAAACCCACGTCCATTGTGTTGGTGATGCCATCCAACTATCTCATCCTCTGTCATCCCCTTCCCCTCTGGCCCTCAATCTTTCCCAGCATCAGAGTCTTTTCCAATGAGTCAGCTCTTCGCATGAGGTGGCCAAAGTATTGGAGTTTCAGCTTCAACATCAGTGCTTCCAATGAACACCCAGGACTGATCTCTTTTAGGATGGACTGGTTGGATCTCCTTGCAGTCCAAGGGACTCTCAAGAGTCTTCTCCAACACCATCCTCTCAAACACTTGTTATTTGTAGACTTCTTGATGAGTCATTCAGACAGATGTGAAGTGATACCTCATTGTGATTTTGATTTTCATTTCTATAATCATTAGCTAGAGTCTAACAATGTCCGACTCTTTGTGACCCCACGGGCTATAGTCCATGGAATTCTCCAGGCCAGAATACTGGAGTTGGTAGCCTATCTCTTCTGCAGCAGATCTTCCTGACTGAGGAATTAAAGTGGGGTCTCCCACATTGCAGGCGGATTCTTTACCAGCTGAGCTACCAGGGAAGCCCCTAATAATTAGCTATGTTAAGCATTTTTTCATGTGTCTGTTAGCCATCCACATGTCCTCTTTGGAAAAATATCTGTTCGTGTCTTCTGTCCATTTTTGATGGGATTTTATTTTATTTTTTTGGCAGGAGGATGGGGCACACAGTATGTGGAATCTTAGTTCCCCAACTAGGGATCAAACCAATGCCCCATGCATCGGGAGCATGAAATCTTAACCACTGGACCACCAGGGAAGTCCTGACTCGATTTTTTTATATTGAGTTCTACGAGCTCTTCATATATTTTAGTTACTAACCTCTTGTCAGTCATATCACCTGCAAGTATTTTCTCCCATTCCATAGATTGTCTTCTTGTTCTATCTATTGGTTTCTTTTGCTCTGCAAAAGCTTTTAAGTTTAATTAGGCTCCATTTATTTTTGCTTTTTTTTTTGCCTTGGGAGACTAATCCAAGAAAATATTGCTACAATTTATGTCACAGAATGTTTTACCTATATTCTCTTCTAGAAGCCTTATGGCTCCATGTCTTACATTTACATCTTTTTATTTTTCTATCTGGTGTAATGTTCTGATCTACTTGTTTTGTGTGCAGCTGTCCAGCTTTCCCAGTACCACTTGTTAAAATGACTAATAATGCTTTGCCAGTTATATTTTCTCTGAATTATCCAATCATATTAATTTCACACAAAGGGAAGCAGTTTTTCCCCTACACTTACATACATAGTTTTTTTAAAACTGATGCATCCGCATGTGGAAATTTCCCTGGAGATAACACTACTCATCTATTCATAAGGAAAATCATTTCCTAAAGGTAACTGGTCCTTACTTATCAAAATCAGTTTTGCAAGTAAAGCAAAGAGATAATTTTTTGTGGGCCAAGTTAATTGGGGAAGCCCTGGATAGTGTGAGAAAGTGGAATAGCCATGACAAAACGAAGACCAAAGAATTAGCATAAATAAAGGTTTTATTGGTCAGTTTGGGTGACTGACAAACTGACAGACCTTCAGTTCACTGTTCCACACACCCAAGGTCCTGAGGTGGCAGGAAGACAACTAAGCCCATTAATACCGAGAAAGGGTGGGAGGTGGAAAGAATCTAAAGGCCTCTGAGATTAATTAACAAGGCTACCGGGACCGGAACCAACGTCCTAGGAACAAATCCAGGATGGAAGAGGAATCATCCAAGGATGGAGGTGTTGGTGATTCTGGATCTAAGGGAACAAGTGATACAGGCTAAATGAAAGAGATTGGAAAGGGGCAAAGGAGGGCAGTAATGTTAAAGGGTAGGAGAGAAACGGTTCCCTTTCCCATGGAATTAAGAGATGGATCCCTTTGGTTTATATTCTTCACTTACCATCTCTAGGACTGCTGCCTGCCTCTTGATGGGTTACCGTGGTCTCTTTCCGGCCCTCACTGTCCACCACAGTCCGGCGCTCCTCTACAGTCTACAAGGAGAAGTCCCCCCACCATATCCCTAACATCACTAAAGGTGAGTTCACTGGTTTCTTTACATAGTCCCCCTTTCCAGAACATTCTCTGGTCACAGCTGCCTTTACCCGACTCTCCCAACTCACCCCATCTGGCTTAGTGATCTTGGTCACAGAGACACTCTTGAAATAGGATTTGGGTTGGGGCTGCAGAACTGGGCCAAGACCCTCCTGAGAAACCTGGGAATCAAGATCTAGAAGGGCACAGAAAGGAAACAAGAAAGAGTCCAAAGCGAAGAAGGGGACAAACGTGGCGACAGAAATTTCAGCGAGGGAGACCAAAGGCTAGTAAATGTCGTCTCCCTCCAGACTCACCATTGTCTTCTCTGGCTCTAGAGTGGGGGGTCACAGGCCACGTATCATCAAACTGTAGAAGAAGCCAAAGTAGGTCAAATGACACCTTTCAATCTGAAATCTGAAGGGCCCCAGAACCCAAACTATTTCCAAGTTCCAAAACCACTTTTTTTCAGGAGAAATGATCCCAGCAGAATGGCTTTCTTTACTCACTCCTCCTCCTTCCTACCTGATTCATGTATTTCTCTACCAAAAAGCATTCCTGAACTGACACTTTTCTGTCCTCCTTCAACATTTCTGCTTTCTCCAAGCATCGTCTACAGTAATTTTTAACAAAAAGCAGAACTCCCATTTCCTACCAAAGAAAATCCTACACAAAGCTTAATATACAAAACAGACAAATACAACCCAAGTCTGTTAGATTCCAGCAAGGTTTCCAGTCCTTAAAGTCAGTCTCTCCACAGCTCCCACTTCAGGCCCAGATGTACTCACCCTATGAAAAGGTCTCTGGGGGCCCCAGTCTGGTGCTGGTTTGGAGGATTCAGATCTTGCATCACTTTCCAAGCCCCCACCAAAGATCTTGGGCTGGTGACTATCTGGATACTTAAGCATTGAGTCCCGAAGCGTCTGTCCTTCCTGCCGTCTCTCACCAGGTGTCTCTGACTCAGGACCTGGAAGTTCTGCAGAAAGGTGGCCGGTGGATGCTGGGAGTGGGAAAGGACTTGGGCTCTTTTAAATCTCCTTGAAATCATCAGCTTTCTCACAC
>NW_011494665.1:2724143-2750656 GCF_000754665.1 Bison bison bison
CACCAGGAGGATGGGAAGGCAAGGTCCAGGCCCCCATATCGCTGAAGATGCTATTGAAATCCGTACTAGGTCATCAAAGCCGAAGTTATCGTGGAAACGCATTCCTCCTCCTGGGCTGAAGCTGAAGCCAAAGCTAAATTCCTCGGGGGACTGGGGACCCTCAAACCTCGAGTTCCCACGGCCCCACGTGACTCCTTCTTCTTCCTCTTCCTCATCATCTTCGTCTTCATCGCGAGTCATTCCTCCAAAAAAGGGATCTCTGTGGCTAGGGGTGGAGGCAGATTAGCCACCAAAATTTCAGCACTACTTAAACCATAACATCAGTTAACGCTCGACGAGTGGGACAAGAGTTGGGATCTGAGAGCCTGAAGTGAGGGTAGAGGACTGGCCATCGGGTTTGTTTTGCTTCATCAGTCAGTCCTCACCTCGTGCCCGCCCCGCCCCAACGCTTCCCCGCGGCTTTTCTTAAGTGTTTCCCAGCCCCTCCCCGCCCCCAAGGTCTTGCTCACTTGTCCTCTACCCCGGAGCCCCATTGTCTTCCCCACCCGGTCCCCTGTTGCATCACCCTAGATTGGAGAAAGGCTTAAGCGGCTGTTTGTTCTCTTAACGACCGCCCTGGTTACTGTCGGGGGCTGAGTGTTGAATGTTGACCTTCTTTTCCGCAGGAGTTGTAGGAGGGTAGAAAAGGATGTTTTTCCAAAAACAGGGTGTCAAGGGTCAAGCTCCCCTCAGAGTACTCCCACCCCTCCGTGTCTGGCCGGAACCCGTTCTCACCTCCGAGGTCCAGAAAAGCCGAAAAAGCCCCGAAAGAGGTCAAAAAGGCTCATTCCCATAGTGGGACTCGAACCTTTGAAGCCCACAGCAGGTAGCAGCCGGAGCTACGCTGTCGGAAATTGAGCGTAGCGTCAGACCACGCTGCCGGAAAGCAAGCATGCGATCGCACTGTCGTAAAACAACCGTAAGCCGGACGTCGCTGAGGGGCGGGGCCGGCGATCCTATCAAATTCTAAAGGCTTTCTTTTGCCCCTACCTGCTCCCTGTGAAGGGAGCGGGCGTACTGAAGTTTTATTTCCCAACGAACACTTGCCCTCTAAGCCAATTCTTTTGGCCGACTAACCCACTCCAATAGGGTTTCGAGGGTTTGACGCTTGATGACACTGGAGACAGCCGCCAGAGGGCACCCCACCCACACAAATGACCCAGACCCTCCCTCATTGCACTCACCACACCCACGGACCCGTGTTCTGCCTTAAGCCACCTCGCTCCCTTCTTTCATCCCGTGCTTTTCGCCTGACTTAAGTCTAGTATTAGAGGAATGGACAAAATGTATCAAGCTTCTTCTACTTTAATAATGACATCCCCAGAGCAAGACACAGGAATGCATGGGTTTAACTTTATCTCTCCAGCTATTAAGTAGTTTGTCAAGGTAGGCTCTGTAACCATCAGAATACACTTTGTAAGAGAGAAGAGAAATCTAGTCAAGTTTTGGGAAGAAAGAATTTGGAGGTATAAGTATCCCCTTTTGCCTGACTCAAAGCCTCTCCCCCTCTCTGCCCCCACCTCCTTCCCAAACCCGGCCTTGCTCCAGCCGCCTCCTCTTCCAGGGTCTGGGTATTAGCTATGTGAAACGAAAACACTCACGCAGCAAGACCCACTGCTTCAGTTTTGCTAGCCAACAGTGCATGTTTTGCCTTCATTTCTTTCCAGTTCATTTGCCTGGACCCATCTAAATTAAACTTTGATTCTATTGATACAAAGTGATTTCTTTCAGTTCTTGCTTAATCCTCTCCCTTTCCACCCAGTATCAGCTATCCCATTCCCTTTCACTGCTTACAATCTGCTACAGATTTGAAGGAAATGAAGATTTGCAATGATTCTTTACAGGCACCTCTGTGAACTTTTTGAGGGAGGGCGAGGGAATCCCCTCAAGGGCAGCACATTAAGGTCAGAGGAGTTCTTAAAGGGCGAAGATTTCGTTTTTATTCCACCGCCTTCGGGGCCTGCTAGAGAAGGCCCAGTTGGTACAGTAATATTTATTCACCAAGCTGGTCATCGACGAGACTGAGGACATCCTAGACGGAGCAAGAATGGGCAGAGGCTGAAGGTAGAGGTTTTCTTTTTATATATACAAGACACATTAATCCATTAAATTTGAGGACATAGTACAAAAAAAAAACAAAAACACTTCAACTAATTTATCTGACAATGCTGTTCATATTCATGACGCCATTTTTTGTTGTTGTTGTTGTGTTTCCTAATAATAAAGGAGGAGACTTAGGGCTGTTGGGCTGATATATATTTGGGGGTCCCCCCTCCCCACCTCACCCACACACCACCAGGGTGAACAGGAGGAGGAGAAGAGAGGGCAGGGCCCACAGCAAAGTTTCATAATCTTGAATGCAAGGGAGGAGGAAGAGAGGAAAGGAAGAAAAAAAAAAAAGAGAAAATACAAATCCTATAATACATACAACAGAGTGGGGATGGTATGGGAATGGGACAGACATGAAGCTGAGGCATGGGGTGGGCCGCTGGGGGTGGGGGGTAGCGGAAGCCCCCCACATTCTTTTCTCTCTTTGATGCTGTTTCCATAGTTGCCAGGCTGAGAAGCCCTCTCAGAAGATGGGACCGGGAGAAGAGGATCGGGGCCTCAGTTGGCCCCCCAGCTGTAGCTGTTGTAGGCAGACTTGTTGGTCTGGGGCTTCTGCGGGATGGAGCTGGTCTGGCTACGTTGCCCGCTGCCCGTCTGCAGGGGAATGGGAGGGTGAATGGGGAGGAAAAAGATGTCGAGTTAGTGGGACAAATTTATGACATCTTCAAGTGGAGATTTAGAAATTGTTTTACTCTCCCATTCCCCTGGCTTAGAAACTACTCTGAAGCTTGCTTCTCAACCATCAGAAATTTGGTTTATACAGCAGTTAAGAGCACCTCTGACAAGTACAAAAGCACCTATAACCATTAAATAAGGGAAAGATGAAAAGAGGGCAGGATACTTTTGGAGGCAAGATAGTGAAATCAGTTCTACTCATTTTCAATTCCACCTCCCCCCACCCTCAAACTCATCCTCTCCTGTTCCAGAAGGCTACTCTCTAGAGAGAATTATGGCCCCTTGGAGATGGGTAATCACAAGGTGATTTCACTTTCATTGATCCCTATAAATGCCTCAATTTGGGTATCTGTAGTTGACAGCAAGGAAGTCCTTACTCTAGCTGCCCAAGCCCACCTATGAGGAAGGGGGAGAGGTCACTTGCACCAACCCAGGGCTCCCCAGCCCTATCACACTTCACATCTGTGAGCCTATTTCAGGGAAGATAAGAGAGTCTGAGGCCCCAGGCTCCAGATGCTGCTCCAAGAATCCTTTCCATTCCAGTAACCAAGTGTTTCAAGAGTCAGGGAAGGGTAGAAAGAAAAAGAGAGCATTGAGGAGGGGAGGACAAGAGAGGAACGGGAGGCCAGAGAGCTCAGCAAGGTGTTTGTGTTTGTGTATCCCGACTTGTGACCGTGCAATCTCTTCTCTTCAAGTTCCCTGAGACTGTGGAGGTGAAATGGGGACTGCAAAGGAGTGGGTTCAAGCATATCATCATTCAGTTTCATTACCTGCTCCTCCTGCTGGCGCTGGCAACAGAGAATCATCTGCAAATATGGTAGCTGAGGCAGAACCAGGATATATGGAAAATAAAGGGACAAACTTTTGACAATAGAACTCCACCATTAGAAGGGAAAGCTATAATGTCAGGGAAGGGGGAAGGCTGGGAGAGGTTAAGAGGGGAGGTGTGAGCCAGGTCTGATGGGATGAGGACAACTGTGCTATGGGAGGAGGTGGAGGAGAAAGGCGAGAAAGGCGCCAAAGGCATCGGGGGGAATGAGGCTGCCATCCGGCCCCTCCTCTGACGTATCCTTTGCCGGCCACTCGTGTTATGTGCGCTGTGTCTGTATGTGCTGTGTGCCCATGGCTGGCGCTGGGGAGGGCTGGGTGAAGGTGGCGGTGAGGAAGGGTAAGAAAAGGAAAGGGGAGGTAGTTTTAGGGATAGGAAGGAAGAGGAAGGGAAAGGAAAGACGGGGAAGGGCTATTACCTGGCCATCCTGCTGCAGGTGATGGTGAAGGATCTGGGAGTGCGGCTGCTGATGGGGAGTCAGGATGTGCATAAAAGGGGCAGGTGGGTAGGCAGCAGCTGTGGCCGGATTGATGGGCCCCCCACTTCCTAGGGCTGAAGGCAAGTTGAAGGAGGCAGCAGGAGTACCGGAATGAAAACCTTGTTTCTCAAAGGACTGCTATCCAGGAGAAGAGGAGGAGAGAGAGCAAAAGGATCAGCAAACTATTCCTTGGGATTTCTGAATCTAAGGTCCCCCACCCTGAGCGCAGCATGGCATCACAGAGGAGTGCTGCACCTGAGGTCAGATAGTCAGGCCTCAGCCTCGGTTCTCGTCTGTAATAGCTGTGTGACCCTGGAAAACTGCTCCGTCTCTCAGCCTGCTTTCTCTTACATGAATCAGGGATGCTAGTAACCTCTTGGTTGTAAGGACCAAGTAAGAGGACTTGGTGTGAGATCACTTTGTGAAATCTAGCATCATTCATGAACACAGTGAAATATGCTGACCACTATTAGCACAACCTCTGGAGTTGGGTAAAAATTAGAACTTGTTAGATATTAAAAAAAGAAAATGAATACACACTGAGGAATCTTGAGTGTTAATGGTCTTGGTCATGAAGCACTCCACCACAACTCCTAATACTTTACCTGGAACTTTTAATTATTTATGGTGTGTATGTGGGAGCAACAAAGTACTAATCTGTGCATAATTTGGATACCTCGCTTTAATTACTGGGCTGTGTTGTATCCTTTCCCACTCTGTTACAGACTTACAAAGAATGGGAAGAACCACTTTCCTTTCATTGCATTCTATTCTCTGAGAAACTTATGAAAAGGTTGGGAGTAAGGGGCCAGGAAAACGTGCAGTAAACGACATGACATCACAACAGTTTACCACACTCCACCTTCCTGTAACATTTTTCCTTTTTTTTCCAAGAGGGCTCAGTTTAAACTTCAAGAACTCACTCCCTTTCTAGTAGGATGGGTTTCCTGATACCTCTCCTAAGAGGACTGTTCTTGTTCAGTCTTTTCCCGCCCTTTGGCCATATGGCTTGTGGGATCCTAGTTCCCCTACCAGGGATTGAACCCAGGCCCATGGCAATGAAACTGCCAAGTCCTAACCACTGGACAGCCAGGGAATTCCCATGTTCAGTGTTTTTCTATCACTGCAACTCCACCTCCTCGATGTCCATCTCTCTTTCCAGTTCTATCCAGAGCCAGGCACCTACCTGGGTTTTGGAGTACACAGAACCCGAGATATCTGGCACGCCTGTATTACTGGAGGTGACTGACACACCTGGGGGAGGAGGAAACAGACAGGAGGATTAGCTCTGCTAACTGCCTGGCCCCATCCCTGGGAGATGATGATGCGTGTGGCTTTTCTAGCTAGAGCACTGCAAGGGAATTTTGGTCTGTTTTTCCAACTTCATGTCAGTCCTGCGGAATAAGAGCTCACGACACAAAAAGGTTCTCTAAGGGGTTCTCTTGCCCTTTCCCGATGTATACTGTTTATGTGAGAGTGAGGGGTGTTGTTTTTGGGAGCACCAGGGAATATAGCCAAACTTCACTAGCCTATGGCTTTCAAAACTCTCTGTGCCAAAGCCCAACAGGATTGTATTAAACTTTTCATGTCCTTTTCAAATCAGTCAGCCCAAACTCCACTCAGTTCTGCAATCTTGCTGCTGAGTGGGCTCAAAATTCATGCCTCCACAGCATAAGGAAAGTGCTAAAGGAGCAGTTCAGTTCAACCCCCAAGAGCACTTTCATTCTCAGAGCCTCAGTTTACTTGGTCCAGCTTCCCTATTGTCTTGGTACTACTAGGCTACATACTTACGATTTACAAAGCAAATTTCCATTTACTCAATTTAAGCCTAAGTGTGGACAGGAGAGAGGGTAGACAGGGTTAGGCTCTTATAGCCTAGGTGGAACACAAAATCCAACTGTTCATTCTAGTTTACAATTTCAGCTTTTCTATGAGGTAAAAGCTCTAATCCATACTCCAGCAACTTATGTGTTTCCTACTGAAAAACTCCCTACCACCATGATGATTTTATGGAAAGCACAACAGTACAATTCCCCATTTTAATCTGTACTCCTTAAACTGAAATACACATACTGTACCTCCCAGGGTATGGGGCAGTAAGAATAGGAAAAAAAGCCATCAGGTAAAATAACCCAGCATCTTACTAGTGAAAACTGTATACAAATACTTAACTGAAATTTTACTAGGAATTTAAAGCTTGTTTTCTAAAGATCTGTTACCTCTCAGAAGGTGAGATAAAACGAGACTTCAAAAAAACATTGCATTTCAGGCTGGGTCTTTGGATTTTCCTCTGCTGTTAGGAGAACTTTGATGAGTTTTTTAGAACTAAACTGACGGAGTCACACAACACACACACACACACACACTGATGGAGTCACAAAAGAGGAATCCTCCATTTACCCACAGTTCAATAGCGATCTCCATTCAAACTCCAAAATCCAAATCCTCCCTAGACCAAGGCAGCCTTCAAAAGCTAAGCCTACCTTGGACAGCCACTTTAGAATCTTCCCAATAGAAGTGGCATTTACCCTTGAAAACCCTCCCATATCGTAAGTCCAGACAGTTTCAGGGAGGAACAAACACTAACTAGGAAAAGTAAAGAATTACAGACACTAATGGATGGCTCAGTGAAGAAGAACCTGCCTGCCAATGCAGGAGATGCCGGGTCAGGAAGATACCCAGGAAGAGGAAATGGCAACCAACTCCAGTATTCTGTCCATGGAAATCCCATGCACAGAGGAGCCTGACGGGCTACAGTCCGTGGGGTCGCAGGAGAGTCAGCCACAACTTAGCAACTAAACAACAGAAACCAAGCATGAGAAAATACTTTCCCATCTTCAAAGTATCAACTCTACATTTCAATGGCACTGGAGTAAAAGGGGACAAAACAGGAACTAATCAGGTAGTTTTTTCCCCTTCCTTTTCCAGCTTTCAGGTGCCCATTTGGCAAATCACTGGTAACAGGCATAACTTTAAGAACAGGAGTTCATTTATGGAAAAAGCTAAGCTAAGGAGGTGGTTTGTGTGGAAGGGTTGAGAGTAAGGTGTAATGGACAGGATAAAAACAGAACATCTCTGAGGGAAACCAGAAGAGACAATGACCTTTACAGTGAAGGTTCAAACAGCTTGCCAACACCCCTTGGTCATCCCATACAGAATGGGAGAAATGGCTGTTCTCAAGCCTAGTGGTAGGAAGGAATTTAGTTCCAATGTGCCCTTAACTGGTCTCATTCTTTCTAGAGGCTGGACTGGCTCAAAAACAGCTTCTAGTCTAGAAGCCTTGATTGGGCTACTGGTTGAAATAATTGGAGATGGAGAAAAACACAGAAGAGTGTAGTAGCCCTAAATGGCCTCAGTGTAAGCATCTGAGATGCTAGAAAATAACAGGCATTCATTTCCCTACCTATTGTTCACCAATTAGAAACCTCAGAGTTTTGCTTTCCTTCCAGCAGTCAACATCCCCAGGTTAATCCACACTCCCAAGCAGTGATGACCATACAAACACAATGTGGATGGTGGGGAGGAGAAACAGCAAGAAATCTCTCCCAGCCTGGCAACCCCTGAGAAAGCTGGGCACACTCAAAAGACAAAATTTCTTCAGAGGGCTGGGAACAAATACAAAGAAGGTCAAATATCTGGGTTTCCAGTTAACAAAGGACAGAGTTCTCACTGTCCAAGCTAACTCTATGAATGAAGGGCATTAAGAGGGGATGAGAATTTCCATAGTCAAGGAGGTGTTTAACCAAACCTCTCCCACACATCCTTAGCTACACCCAACAACTGCGAATTGACTAATATTCCACAATCCCTAAAAAGCCATCAAGGGACTCTAAGAACAATGTTCCAGGCTAGAAGAGTGTCCACAGCCCGAGTCATCAACTAGCTGGTCACGCAAGACTTTATCAGATCTCAGCCAGCCATGTGGCCTCTGGGAACCAGATGTGGGTACTAAACCTGGAAGATACTTTCATAACAACAGGTCTGAACACCATCTCTTTAGCCTTTCACAATGACATGACACTAACTTTTCTGTCCTTTCCTCTCTGCTTATGTCAGAGACAAGGGGAAGATCTAAACTGAAAAGTGAACAGCTATAAGCAGCATGGAGAATGGAGAATTTTCTACAAACAGCTTTCTTTACCAACTAATCAACAGGCTGAGAACTGAGGCCACTTCCCTTCCCCCACCTTAATAGATTCACCATACTGAAAAGTTAATGGTTCTTTGACTATGCTGGGGTTTGACTGAAAAGGCCACCCTCCACCCACAGCACAATGTTGGCTCCTAGTGTCCAAAAGACATGCACGGAAAGAACGCCAGAGTTAGCTAAAGAAATACCACAGTTTATTGAAGACTACAAATATTTTGTTACAAGTTGAAACTACATGCCTTCCAGAAATCAAAAGCAACAGCAGGTGTGTGCATTGATGCTTCGGAGGAGGTGCTGCACCGCTTGAATTCGAAATGGGTAAGACAGGGTCAGACACATGGGGCAGAGGGAAATGAGGCAAGGGCAAGTTCAAAAGCCCAGAAGGTATCCACCAACTCATTCCCCCAAGCCACGCAGGCCATGGCCACAGCTCAGCAGGCTCTCCTCAGTGGTCTGGTTTCTGAAACAAGACTTCAGTGCAAATTTATACACACACACAAAACACAGCCCCCGGCCTTGGGCCAAATTAGCTCTCTGCCGTCCAGAAATGCTTGTAAGGGGGTGGATATTTTCTTCCTAAAAGGAATCAAATACATAAAAATAAATGAATTTAGAGGTTGATGAGGAATGGGATGACAAGAGCCCTCTGTGGGGTTGGGAACTGGGGGTTCTCAAAGGGTTGTTATAGGTTTCTTAAATCTTAGGGAAACAGCTGGGATCTCCAAAATCCGGTAATGCCATCTTCTTATATTACCAATCATCTACCTCTTAAAATTCTTGAATCTGGTCCAGTTAAGACCTAAATCTAAATTCCTGTAATAGGGCCACTCTAACACAAGAGCTTGTAAACCTCCCTACCAAGGACTGGGGCTGACCTGCTGAGAGAGAGGGGTCCCTAGCCACAAGGAGTCTGGGTATTAACGATTTAATCTCAGTGAGTCATCTCAGGATTTCTTTACTTCGTATCTCAACCCACTGTAAGTCATACAACACAGTTCAAAGCTCCACCTGATGATAGTTTCCAGACTTACTGCTCTCTTTCTCAGCTCAGTTTCCCAGTTACTGAAAAACCTTGGACAAGTTTAACCATCTGGAGCCCATACAAGGGTGAAGAACACAGATGTAGCTCCATCCAAACCACCGTGAAACCATAACTGAGCTAAGAATTTTAAAGAACCCTCAACCTCGACCCCAAGCAATGGCAACCACTTACTCTCCATACACATCTACAAGGCACTGAGAAAAGTAGACAGAATTATTTTATTCAAAAACTCTTACTTCCTGTCCCCCAAAAACAGACAGTAGGTGTCAGGTATGAGAGCAAAGGATAGGATAAATACCTTTTAGGTCAGCGTCCATTCAGAGGATCCCCGTATCCCTCCCTGCCGTCAGCTGTACAATGGACTTTGTGAAAAAACCAGCCACACAAATGAAGGAACCCAAAGGTCCAACTCTCCCTCTATTGAGCATTTGTGCCCTACTCCCTTCTTTCATCATCTTAGGCCCTCTAGATAGGGAATAAAACGAGGGGCCACATGAAGAAAGTTGTACTATAAAGAGATTGCAGCCAAACCTACCACAGCATGCTAGCTAAGAATCCATTTAACTCTTCTATTCACTGAATGAACGTATCACCTACTGTACTTACCAGTACCTTAAATGTTAACACCTGGCCCCACTGAAAGATCTCAGTAAAATCTTGTGTAGATTTGGGTGGGCCCCTTGCTTCCCACCCAAAGTTTAGGCCAGCCAACATATTCTAATAGCCAATTTGTGCCCCAGGGCATTCTCATCATGAGTAATGAATACGTGTTCTACTATTAAGCTCCTCTGTTGGTGCTGCTCAGACAGAAACCCAAGTCAGACAAACATGAACAATCATACCTGGAGCAGCAGCACACCCTTACCAGCCCTATTTTCTCAAGCTTCGAATGCTTCCTCCCTGAAACTCATTTAATAACATCCCAATGACAGCCAGGGTCAAGGTGAGCTTACCAGTGTTGTATCCATGAGACCCATAACCACTTGGCTGTTGGAAAGGGGTGGCTGATGCATTCACACTGACATTCACACCATGCTGCTTGGAAGAGGTAGGAGCCACCTGAAGAACAAAAGGCCAGCACTACAGTGAAATGGCGGCAAAGTACCATTTTAACCCACTCCAGAGACTGGGCATTCAAGATGGCTACCCATCCTGAGGCAGGCTGTCCCGTTTGCTTAGCAAAATGGCTCAGGGAATGAATGACAGTCTGAGGGAAGCAAAGCTATACATTCCCCCTTTAGCTAATTCTGACAACACGTAGTCCCTTACCCCAATACCACCTATCCAGCCCCAGTCCCTCTCCCAGGCCAGAAGTGGAAATTGTTCCTCCTTATTCATTATTTAAAAGTCATCTAGCTTTGAAAGTAGCTAGGATAGTGTCAAGGATTCTTCACTACAAGTAAAGACCAAGTCCAAGCACTTACAGGGAACACAGCAGGCCCATACTGGAAGGTGCTGGGGAGGCCAGGAACCCCTGTGTAGTATGGCAGGCTGGTGTAACTGTAGCCAGGAGGCAGCGCCGGGTTCAGGAATGTCTGCTGCGTGGTGTGGTGAGTCTGCGTCTGGTTCTGTTGGGGTTGGGCCAAGGTTGTGGCTGGGGCCGGGGAGGAGGCATCCCCGCGGCCGAACTTTGTGAGGTCACCTGTGAAAGGAGAGGCTCAATATATCTGCCTCTTTTACTCCCCACATCAATGTAGAATTACCTCTTCTGATTTCACATGATCCAGGAGAGCCTTGGTTAACGTTCAATTCTGTGAATTTTATTTTTTTGAGGCTCCGTTTAGCGTCGCTCAGGACACACTCTGCACAATGCCAGTCAAGGACTAATAACGCACGGCTGTGCAATGCTGTGGCAGAGACAAGCTTCCAGAATAAAGCTCCTATGTGGTTTCTCTGCCCACCTGTGTTCTTTCATCTCTTCCCTACCCCACCCCCTACTTCCTCTCTCTGCTTCTCCTCCATGGGGAAAACTCCGCATTGGACCTGAAAAACAATGATAGTCAATAAGGACAACAGGTCAGGCCTATAGCCTGGCAAGGCAGTAAGACTGCCATGTAAGTAGGGAGCAAGAGCAGAGATGAGCAAAGGAAGGCCAGGTCAACCACTGTACTTATTTTGAATCTACCGACCCTCTACCGACCCTGATTCATGACATCCATTTTGTATAATATTTCTGTCAAAGATCTTAATTAAGGTGAAAACTGGATCTACTAATCAGGTTTCTGCTACCAATACCAACACAGCTTCCCTTTATTCAGCCCCATCCCAATCCTACCAGAATAAGGGTTGCTGGCCAGGCTACCATCCCTCCCAGTCAGCGGAGTGGTGGGTGTGGGAAATGGGATGCTGTAGTAATCCTGAAACAAATAAAAGAGAAGAGACTCAGTGCCACTCATTATTGGCATGACACATCGTGCAAGATGAGAAGCAAGAGAATGTTGGAGAACTGCAGTTCATCCAGCCATTAATGAGCTGGCAAGAGCTAGCACAAACTCCATATTACTCTTGCATACACTGTCCCCCCTGCCTGGCCACAGGGATAGTCAGGCAAGGTCTACAAGTATGCCCACCAGGAAAACGCTCCAAGTCCATCAGTACCAATAATATTCTAGATAAATCCTAAACCTCTAGATATAATCCCTAATAGTCTATTACTACTGAGAAAATACATCTTCCTTCTAGAATTCATCAAAGTGTGTGAGACATAAAGGAAGCTTAAAATATGTTTAATTCAAAGATGTCACAACTTTTTTTAAGTGACTTTCTTTTTTTTTAATTTTTTTTTAACTTTACAATATTGTATTGGTTTTGCCGTATATCAACATGAACCCACAACAGGTATACACGTGTTCCCCATCCTGAACCCTCCTCCCTCCTCAAAGTGACCTTCTGTTAGAACCACTCTCTAAGTACATCCTAATATATCTTAAAGTATGTATATGGAGGTATGCGTTGAGAAAAAGCCAAGTCTGTGACTTATCAAGTAAACATCTGGAATACTTCAAACATTAATTTAAGATCACTTTCTTTCCCTGAGCTCTATAACCATATACTCACCAATGGAAATCTTGTCTGAAGCATCTGCAAGTCATCATAACCATATACCTGTGGCTGAAAGATACAAACATGTAACAATATTAATGGGAACTGGTCACGACAGTAGCAAACCAAGGAGCTAAGAGACAAAATAAATCAACAGAACTTTCATCCTCATTCATGGGAAAAAAGAGGACATAGATTATCTCCTTCATTTTCTTTAAGAAATGAAATGCAAAGAGATTACATGATTCATGAACGGCCTTAAAGTTTTCCTTGAGCTACATAATGATTCAACTAGGCTGTCCTCTGGGTAGCAGTGGGGTACATAAGTCACACATGAATAGTTAACTTTATTTTACCACTCTTTTTCTCCTTTAGCCTTCAAAATATGGCTTAAAATTTATCTCTCTCAGAAAGGATTCACATTTTACTCTACTGGGTACTAAGGTAGTGTGTTAACTATTTAAAAAGTGCTACTGGGTATTTCATTTGTATGATAATCTAAACTCTCTGAAGGCAAAAACAGGTTTTTTGGGGGGAGTATTTACAATGCTGTGTGAGTTTCAGGTGAGTAGGTTCTCATATACCCACTTTTTTTTTTTGATCCTTTTTCCATATAGGCCGGAGAAGGCAATGGCAACCCACTCCAGTATTCTTGCCTAGAAAATCCCATGGATGGAGGAGCCTGGTAGGCTGCAGTCCATGGGGTCGCTACGAGTCGGATGCGACTGAGTGACTTCACTTTCACACAATGGAGAAGGCAATGGCAACCCACTCCAGTGTTCTTGCCTGGAGAATCCCAGGGATGGCAGAGCCTGGTGGACTGCCATCTATGGGGTCGCACAGAGTCGGACACGACTGAAGCGACTTAGCAGCAGCAGCAGCCATATAGGCCATTAGAGTACAGAGTTGAGTTACCTGTGCCATATAGTAGGTTCTTATTTTATATACAGTAGGTATATGCATGTCAATAGCAACCTCCCCATTTATCTCTCCCCTCCTGTATCCCCTGGTAATCATAAGTTTGAAAAACAGGTATTTTAAAAAAATGTTTTTAAATAAATATCCTTCATCTTAATAAGCACTGAATACATGAACCTGACACAAAACTCAGCAAGACAAAAGACTACTCCTGTCATTCACCTATGCTCAGAGAACCACGGACTAACTCAGGGAACTCTACTCTCATTGGGTCAGAGCCAGCACAGACCCCCAGGGATTAGGAATCAATCCAACTAGAGAGAATAATTTTCCAGGAAACTGTGAGGGATTCCAGTTAGGCACTCGGGCCTTCAGCTTCTGAGGCCCAGTAATTGTTCCACACAGAGAAAATACACAACAGAGGACCTAGTCTAGGTTGAGTCCTTCCTCTTAAAAAAAATTATTTCCCCCTGAACTACAAAGATTAAAGACTACACATGATAACCGCTCATTTATTATGTATAGTCTTCCACCTGAAGTCACAGCAATAAAGACTAGGCATACCACCTTCCTCTTTTGGAAAAGATCATTCAGTCTCACTTACCGGGTAGGCATGTAACAGCCCTGGAGCCATAATATATGGATTAGGCAACAATGGCGGGACCCCAGGAGGGAGGTTGGGAGGAGCTTTTCCTAAAAGAGAAATTATATTTTTATCCTGTCACATCATTACTTTGCTCCTCCATCCCAAAGGAAGGCAATTCAACTTCTACACAGGGTTACCTGAAGTCGTAGCAACTGAGCTTCGAGTGGAGGCTGTGACGGTAGAGTTGCTGCCTAGGCTGAGGCCCAAGCTACTGCCACTATTGAGACTGGAGGAGACACTGACCACTGGCGGGGGAGCAGAGACTGTGCTGGATGTGGTGGAGAAAGTGCTGGAGGAAGAATGGAGATTCGCCTCACTCTCCACGCTCGTGTGCTTCAAAAAGGCAGTGCAGTGGAAAAGAGGAGGAGGAAACAGTGATTAGTCTAACAGGTCAGGAAAGACATTCCCTTCTGTTGATTTTAGCACACCAACTTCCCAATTAAAGAGGCTGAGGAAGGGTACTGGGCATCCTTTGCCAAAGTAACTAGAATAAATGATTAAATACTCTCCAGCTACACATTCTCCAAGATTTATCTGGTAAAGATGGTTAGCAACGGACCCACTGCACATTATCACCCTGTTCAAAAAGCAGCAGAGCGAGTAGGGACAAACTCCCCAGAAACCAATACTGACTGCCCAATAAGGAGACAAAAGATAAAGTTAGGTCTGAAAAATACATTATAAATGCCTCCTCGCCCACTCTTCTTCGCTAGGCTAACACAACAGACAAGTTCACAGGCTAGAAAAAAGTACAAATTCTAATGCATTTAAACCTGAAATAGTGTACTGGAAGAAAGAGAAAATCCTAAGAAAGCCTTAGTCCTCATTACCTTGGTCCCAGGCTTTTGACAAAACAGACATGCTTTCCCTGAAACAGGTCCTTTTGAAGTGAGTTTTCTTCCTTACCATCTCAGCTTAATTCCACAAGTATAGCTGTCACAAATCACAGCAGTGAACTTAATTCTTTAGCTCAAAGTGCTCATCTGGCCTTTACTTTCATAGGATGCCTAGACTCAAACTGCTTATTTTCAGGACTCAGGTTTGGCAAATCCCGGAGTGAGAATGGCTGTATCAGTTAGAAAACAATGTTCTTACAGAATTTATCACAGCATACATAGCCCCACCCAGTTTCAGTGTCTTTAAAAAAATTTAAAAAGTCATATACTAAGGAAAGCCATTTCCAGGGCTTTAAGAATTGGCCCACAGCTCTGCAGTATTTCTGGATTCTTCTGCCTTTCTTGGCTTCAAGTATACTTTTACTCCTTTTCCTGCAACCTTAGATCTGTTGTCATTTTGCCACCTCATGAAGAAATTTTCAAGAGTTGTTTCTTGGGAGAATCTTATGGTTGGATAATTGTTTGAATGTAATAAGACCACATTTCCTTTTACCACATTCACACTTACCAAAAGAGTGGATGTTGAAGTGCGCCCAGAAGATGTTGATGACGAAAGGGTATTCTGCTGAGTAGATAACGTGCTGTAAGGATAAAGTGGTTGCCATTAGCCACAGTGCTATGGTTATTGCCTGACGTGGAGCTTCAGTCAAGAACTGGGGACTAGGCTAGGGACTTCCCTAGTGGTCCAGTGGTTAAGAACCCACCTGCCAATGCAGGGGACACAGGTTCAATTCCTGGACTAGGAACTAAGACCCCTCATGCCTCGGGGCAACTAAAGCTCATGCACTGCAACTACTGAAGCCCACACGCCCTAGAGCCTGTGCTCCGCAACGAGAAGCTACTGCAAGGAGAAGCCCGCACACCACAACTAGACAGAACCCCGACTCCCAGCAACTAGAGGAAACCCATGTGCAGCAACAAAGAACCCGTGCACTGCCGTGAAGATCCAGTGCAGCCTTAACAATTAACAGAGGCCAGACACAGAGAACTAATTTGTGGTTGCTGAAGAGAAAGGGATAGAATTGGAGTTTTGGGTTATCAGATGCAAACTAGTATATACAAAGAACGAACGAACAATAAGGTTCTACTGTACAACACAGAGAACTATATTCAATATCCTGTGATAAACCATAATGCAAAAAATATAAAAAAGAACATGTATATGTATAACTGAATCACTTTTCTGTACAGAGAAATTAACACATCATAAATTAACTATAATTCAATTAAGTAAAAAAACAACCCAGGCAAAAAAGGCAGAATATGGGACCAAACAGATCTGAGATCGTAAGGTCAACACAATAGTCAGCAAGGGGTAGTGAGCAGAGCCCAAAATAAGAATGGGTTTTGAAAAGGGAAAAAAGCCTCCTCTGTCTTTACTTCCCATAGCTTGTAGGTCATCCACTTA
Organism: Bison bison bison; assembly: GCF_000754665.1. Classification (NCBI taxonomy): domain Eukaryota; kingdom Metazoa; phylum Chordata; class Mammalia; order Artiodactyla; family Bovidae; genus Bison; species Bison bison. The sequence goes on from NW_011494665.1 coordinate 2,740,376, forward strand.
GATAATGTGGTCTCTGCTAGGCAGAGAGGGAAAGACAAAACCAGAGAGCTCTGTTATTACTATTCACCAACCCAAACCTCCATCCTCACCCCAAATCACCTGCTGTGTTGTGCGGTGGTAGTATTTGGAATCTCCTCATTGTGGCTCAAGCCACCCAAGGAGGATGAGTGCTGATTGGTTGTTGTCAGTAAGGAAGCTGCAGATACCGTTTCACTGAGAGGGGGGATGCCAGAAGTGGAAGGTGAGTCAGATTTCACTGCAGAGCCCGTAGCACCTGGAAATAAAGAAAGGAATTCACATCATCAGAGGAAGTTAAGAGGTGACGACAGTCCTAGGCTGTCCTGAAGATAAGAGTGTGAGTGTGTAAGATATTTAGTAATGGACCAGTAGCATTTAGGTGCAATCTTTTTTTTTTTTTTAATTCCAAGCATTTCACAGCACCAACCAATGAAGGAAACCAACAGAGAACCTGAAACTTAGGAAGGTTTGAGATTAAACAGCAAGGTAGAAAAAAAATCAAGCTAAGAATAAAACCAATAGTTTTGATCACTGAGGCAGGGGTCTTTTCATGACAATCTACAACATGCAAAAATATTGAAAGGGGAGTAAAAACACTGTAATTTAGAGGAAAAAGCCTGGAGGACCCTTACCTTCAACAGATTGCGTGGTCTGTAACTGCGTGGCCTGCACAGAACTGAAGCCATTCTGGTAAGAAACAGACAAACAAGAATAGATTGTTAGTACACCGACTCAGTTTAATTTCTGCCAACCAATTTCTTTCAGAGAAATTCTGCAAGTTAACAGAAGGATTAACATAATGTACACAACCCAAAGGAAAAACAACAAAAATTTAAAAACATGAATGGATAAGCAAGCTGTGGTACATATACACAATGGAGTATTACTCAGCCATTAGAAAGAATACATTTGAATCAGTTCTAATGAGATGGATGAAACTGGAACCTATTATACAGAGTGAAGTAAGCCAGAAAGAAAAACACCAATACAGTATACTAACGCATATATATGGAATTTAGAAAGATGGTAACAATAACCCTGTGTATGAGACAGCAAAAGAGTCACTGATGTATAGATCAGTCTTATGGACTCTGTGGGAGAGGGAGAGGGTGGGGAGATTTGGGAGAATAGCACTGAAACATGTATAATATCATGTATGAAACGAGTCACTAGTCCAGGTTCGATGCACGGTACTGGATGCTTGGGGCTGGTGCACTGGGACGACCCAGAGGGAGGGTAGGGGAGGGAGGAGGGAGGAGGGTTCAGGATGGGGAACGCGGGTATACCTGTGGCGGATTCATTTCGATATTTGGCAAAACTAATACAATATTGTAAAGTTTAAAAATAAAATAAAATTTAAAAAATAAATAAATAAAAAATAAATTGCTATAACCTCTTTGGAAAAAAAACAAACAAACAATAAAAGATATACCGACCCTGTGTGACCCAGGGCAATAAGAGGCAATGCCCAAACTGCTGAAGAGATCCCGAACCCCAAACAGATAAAGTGAAAGTGAAGTCACTCAGTCGTGTCCAACTCTTTGGGATCCCACAGACTGTAGCCTACCAGGCTCCTCTGTCCATGGGATTTCCCAGGCAAGAATACTGGAGTGGGTTGCCAAAATCCAATGATCCCTCGGGGAGGATGTGGGAGTAAGACAGTTCAGCCAAACCACTTATTCTGCTGGCTGCATCTGACAGTCACTCCACATTTCCTCTGGCATATGCTGTCCCCCTCACCAAGCCAAGACATAGCAAGGTGAGGTCTACTGATATGCACTCAGAAGTCTAGCAATCAGATTTTCCAAGAAAATAGGTACTGGAGACTGATTCTACTAGAGAGAATGAATCTTTAGTGCAAAGAGAATGATCTTCTAGCTCTGAGTCTCCAGGATTAGTGCATAGAACTTTTTTTTATTTCACCAACCACAAAAATGAGGTTAAGCTTCATAATCAGCATTTCAGAGATATCTTAGCACCATCTGTCAAGAAGTATAACACTAATATTTAAGAGACTTTAAGAGACTTTGTCTGCTACTCTCCCAACCAATGCCCAGGGGCTAGTGAAGCCAATACCTTTGCCTGAGTCAAGTCCTTTTGGGGTGATGAAGAGATGGAGCTGGGGTACCGCCGAGTCTGTGTGGATCTCTGTTCATATAGAGGGCCCTGAGCATTATTTTGGGAGGTATAGGTTGTCGACTGAATCGGGCCACTCTGATAACCGGACTCCTGACTCTGGTTAGATGAAATTGTGGATGAAGATTCACTGTGGGGAATGGAGAAGGAAAATCTCAAGAGAAACGAATAGAACAGATCCACTGATACTAAAACAGTGGAGTAAATTACTCTAGTAACTTACTAGAGTTGATTACAATCAACTTATAATCAAATTGATTATAATCAAAAAGACAAACTTCAAGAACAAATAAAAGATACTGCAACAATTTTCTCCTGACAACAGTAGGAATTTCCACATCCTATAAAGCCAGGTATCTAAGCTAAGAATCGAGCTTAAAAACATTTTCAACTCTTAAAGGAAGAGAGAATTTTCTTGTGTCCCTACATTCTGCTGTTATTAGAAAAAGAGGCTAAAAGTCAGTAGAAAGGATACACTATTCTTGGTCCCTTTCATATAATCGTAACAAGAACCCTAAGCACAGGAAAAATCACCTTTTGCTCACTTTAAGGAATTCTGAGTTCCTGGCTCTCTCAAAAAACCCAAGAGTAAAATTCTCTTGAGAAGAACTTTAAAAATACTCACATGCATTAACAACAATTATGAGTCAATAGAGCTAGGCTGGGGCAAGACATCTCTACTTTTAAATTCTAAGGACTGAAAAAAAAAAAACTAAACCCACCTATTACTCCCGAATTCCAGGATTTTCTATTGCCTAAGATAGACTTCCCTGATATCTATTCATAGGAAATAGGAAAGGTTCTACAGGAAAGGTTTCTTTTAATTCTGTAGTACTAATTTTACCTCCTTCCTAGGAGTTCAAAGTTACAACCTTCATAGGCTTTAAATCCACAGAAAAGGTCTCAAAGTGTCAAAAGCACTGCCAATGTACTTTAAAGAGGGGGTACACATCTCTAGGAACTGTGCCTGGACATTCTGTAAGTACCCAAAGGATATATTCTATCTGTTTAGTTATGGAAAAACCTAGTAACAAAAGTGCTCAACGAACTGCTACAAGTGGCTGCTTTTCCTTCAATCAGAGCCTTGGCTGTCCAGAGTTCTAGGAATCAACAAGAGACTTACAAAAAGTTGGAAAAGTCTAAAAGAAGTCTATGACAGCTGTTTCCTCTACCTGGCCGTGCTGGTATAGAGGCTACTTGGAGCCTGGCTTGAAGAGGCGCTCGTGGTGGGGGTGGACTCATAATCAGAAAGGACAGGCTCTGACCCAAACTGCAATGCCCCAAACTGCAGGTTTAGCCCTGAGATATCTGCTGAGCCAGGCATCTCCACAGCCAGAGCAGGAATCTGTAGAGAAGATAAAGAAATGGTTTACTATAACCTTATTGTAAGACTGATAGCAAACTTCCACATCAGACTTCTAAACTACATCCTTATAATCTCAGTTCTCAAATCCCACACCCCTTTGCCCTAAAATAATATCTATCGAAAAGTTCAAATACCTTAGAAGTCAAGGAGGCTTTTTTCTTCTGCTGTTTCAGTTTTTGCTGAGCCGGCTGAGGGCTGGAGGATTGGTTGTCTGAAGACCCAGGAGACATTTGTGGAGCCGAGGTGGATTTGCTTGGCAGAGGAGAAGATGGGGGTGGAGGTGCGGCTGTGGAGGTAGCCACAGCAGGTGGCTTCTCCTGAAGGAACACCTCCATCATAGTTGAAGATGGGGTGAAAGCCTGGCGCTTTGTAAAGGGGCTGTGCACTGTTGAATCATTTGGGGTCTTCAAATCTGCATGAGGAGATCCAATATGTATGAGGCCAGAGGTCCTCATTGACCTCAAGAAAATACTATTATTCTGTGACAACCATTGGATTATATCAAATCAACACTATTACACTGCCTTTGTAAGAAAGCAATCTAGAAATGGCCCATATTCAGAGAATAAGGTCCTAAAACGGCAAAGTTCATAAACTCTTCCAAAGGCAACACACTGTTTTCAAATACTGAAGATAAATCTAGGAAAAATCCAAAACATCCTCACGTCAACAGAAGACTGCAAATGTGTACAGGGTTAAATTTGATGAAAGAGATATACAGCCTCAACTTATATATTTATTTATTATTCCCCAGCTTTCTGAACTGAGCCTTTCTGACAAGGGGAAATCAGTGTGGGAACTACTCCTGCCTCTTGGCAGTAATCCTCCAACCCTTAAAGAATTCAGTCATTTTCCATCTTTCTCACCATACTGCACCAGCGATGGGGATTGTGTGGTAGAGCCCATGTCCCAAGAGGAGGTGGTGGTGGTTCCAGATTGAGAATGCTGAGCTGCCAACTGAGCCAGGGCCTGAGCAGTCTTGAATTGCTCCAAGAACTGAGAGCCTGTGGTGCTGCCGCCTTTAGCTTCACCAACATCACCAAATCCTTTCCCTAACATGCTCACCTGTAGATCAACACAGTGATTAGAGAAATCCACAGCCAAATAACCTTGTTCAGCTACTCAAAAAGACACTCATCTGGGTTAAGAGTCAGTATAGATATAAAGAATGTCACTAAATGGAATAGTCTATTACAGCGTAAAGTCTGGACTGAGACTGTCTAGACTTAAATCCTGGTTAAGTAATTGTGGAAAAATGACTTGTAGTTAATCTGTACCTCATTTTCCTCATCTGAAAATAAAAGTAGTATCTCATAAAGGTGTAGGAGGATCAAACAAATATATAAAAAGCATTTAATATGTGCATGATACATAGAAAGCACTCAAAAAAATTTAAGAGCCATTAAAATGTATACCATTGCCATCACCCTTCCCTCCCTCCTCCTCAGAGACTTCTTTTTCTTCTTTGGCCATGCCAGGTCTTAGCTGCCTAACAAGGGATCTTTAGTTGTGGCATATAGGATCTAGTTCTGAACAAGGATTAAACCCGGGCCCCTTGCACTGGGAGCGTGGAGTCAGCCACTGGGCCACCATGGGAGTCCCCAGGAATTTTTTTAATGACTGGAGGAGGGGTCTCTCCCCATTTTGAATTTTTAAATCAACTGATAACTGATTACTAAGATAACATGAAGATAACATAAACTTTCACTTCAGTCATTAATGTCTTTGGCCCTTCCACTGAAAAGCTCAAAGGGAACAAAAACAACTAACTGGAGCTTCTCCTCAATGCTTCTAGTAACTAGCAGAGACAAAAGAGCGAGATTAGGGGCCAGCCCAGCTTCTGCACTAGACAATCGTGATGATAAGAGAAAAATTTACTCTCGCTGCTTCTGGGGGATCCCCAACACCAAGTAAAACTACCACCCTAGACCAGAAAATTAACCATTCTAAAGAAACTCTAAGGAGATTTAGTCTAGTCTTTCTTAGGTTCTTATTTAACCACATCATGATTTTCATCATTAAACAGCACTTACACTAAATCAATCTGTCCAACTCAAGGTAAGACTTTTTCTTTCCACTTCAGTCTGAATTTCAAGATTATACAAATAAAAACAAAAACAGCCAAAATCTAGTTGAAAGTACAGGACTGTAACAGAGAAATGATCCCACACAGCAATGATTACCAAACACTCTGCAAGCATGAAACATTAAAGACAAAGAAAATTACTTAATATTCACATATTGTGATAATAAGGGCTCCTATATTACTTACATCCATTAAATTTTTAGGGAAATTAATCCTGTAATTTATTCTGAAAGGAAAAGAACTACATTAAATAGCACCCTAATTAACACAGGTAAAAAGAAGGAACTTATGTTTAACACATCACACGACACACATTAAATAGAATGTCAGGGTAAACTGGAAATATACTGACATTTTTATTTTTGATGAGAATTTGGATTTGGGTATAAATCCTAATGGAGAAGGCAATGACACCCCACTCCAGTACTGTTGCTTGGAAAATCCCATGCCTGTTAGGCTGCAATCCACGGGGTCGCTAAGAGTCAGACACGACTGAGCGACTTCACTTTCATTTTTCACTTTCATGCACTGGAGAAGGAAATGGCAACCCACTCCAGTGTTCTTGCCTAGAGAATCCCAGGGACAGGGGAGCCTGGTGGGCTGCCGTCTATGGGGTCGCACAGAGTCGGAAACGACTGAAGTGACTTAGCATAGCATAAATCCTAAATTCCAGACTTTAATGGTAATTTAAAGTGACACAAAGCACTTAACCCTTTTCAAATCATCTATATTAGGGGTTGGCAGTTATTTTCTGATCATCTTTGTTCCATTTTCTTTCTTTCTTTTTGGTCCCAACACTTCTCTCCCTTTCTCTTCTACCTTTTCTCACCTGTCACCATTCATATATGGCAGAATATTAACCACCAAATTACCATTAACACATGAAATTATTTTAGGATAACGGTTAAAAACTAAAAAAACTTCTGGATTAGAGGCTGACTCAGCAATTTTCTAGTTGAAGCAATTACTATTAACATAATCTTACTACTAGAAAAATCAAAGTATATGCATATACATTGTCTCTTACCTCTTGACAACCACCAAAAAGTAAACAGACAGGAAAGTAAAAGAAAGAAAAAGCAGTACTTTTAGGATTTACTGACCATAAGTTAGTCCTTGTATCGTCTTTGTTTATTTAGCCTTTCCCGTAATTGATGACCTTGAATTTTTAAAAAATAATTCTGAATCAACAAGTCATTTGTTGTTAAGTGCTCCAGGTTAACAACTAATACCACCACAGCCACCACATTTGTATCACTTTTACTCATAATCTTATCTATCTTCCTGAAGCCCTGTAAGATAGGCACAGCAAGCACCCTTATCCCCACTTACGGAGAAAGGGAGAAGCAGTTATTATATGGGCAGATTCAGGAAGACCTCAAGTTTTTAGAAGCCTAGCTCAGAAATGTACGATTTAAATACATACATATGGTAATTGTGCTCTATCAAAAAACAGGGAAGTGCTACTACCTCTCGTCAACATTTAATTACTATTACTAATTAGTATTAGCGTTAAAATTGTCATTGATTTTCTCTCTTCAAGAATAATAGAAAATATGGACTTCCCTGGTGGCCCAGTGGCTAAGACCCCACATTTCTAATGTGGGGCAGGGAGAGAGGACTGGGTTCAACCTCTGGTCAGGAAACTAGGCCCTGGATGCCACAATTAAAGATCCTGCAGGCCACAACAAAGATCTAAGATCCCACGTGCCACAACTAAGACCCAGGACGGCCAAATAATTTTTCCCCCAAAAAATTACATTCCCCCCGCCCTACAAAAAAAATACATTGTTCTGCACCATAAGTACTCAGTAAATGGTGTCAGGGCTTCCCAGGTGGCACAGTGGTAAAGAATCCACCTGCCAGTGCAGGCGATATGGGTTTCATCTCTGGGTCAGGAAGATCCCCTGGAGTAGGAAATGGCAACCCACTTCAGTATTCTTATTTAGAAAATTCCCTGGACAGAGGAGATTGGTGGGATCCATGGGGTTACAAAGAGTCCGACACAGTGAGCAACGGACCACAAATAAAATGTTTATTCATTTTTATAAGATGATTCGGTCTGTCCAGACCTAAATCCTCTCCTAGAGCTATCCCCTATTACCCAAATCAACATTTCTACACTCAAGTCTGCTTAGGAAGACAAAAGATGCTTTTTACCTTGCCCCAAACCTTTCAGGTGTCACTGAAAGGAATTACTGTATTTGTACATATGTGCTGGGGCTGCAGAAAACTTTAAGATATACCTTGTTTCCTACTTACCATACTGTGATGAGAAAACGTGTTCCCTGAAGCAGGCTGTGATATGGCACTCTGCTTCGAGTTACTGAACACCAGAGGCTGGGCAAGAGAAGGAGCCTGAGAGGGATCCAGATTAGATGAATCATTCTCCATGGAAGATGGTGTCTTTCCCAACAGAACAGCAAGGTCAATTCTAGTGGAGAGAGAAGTTTGATGAATAATGACAGAACATTCTTATCTCCAATACCCGACTTAGATTAAGGATAGATCAAAAGGAAGTCACTCCCCAGAAACACAAAGCCCTAAAATGCTGAACTCATCAAAAACAACAGATGTATAAGAGTCACAATAGTATCCAGATGTATTCCAATGGAGCTGACATCCTTAATGTTGTTTACAATTTTAATTTTAGTGAAATTTTTTAACTTAATGAAATGTCAAATGTTAGTTTTAATACAGCAGCTCCATAACTGGCCCAAAAATTCCTAACTTTTACCCATGATTTTAATACTGAATACCTGTCATGACCAATATCTAAGACCACAAATAGAATGCTGGCATCCTCAAGTGGCTTTAGAACAGAAGGATTTAGGCAATTTTCCCCCCAGTTTTTAAAAAATTCCAAAAGTCACCTGTGGTATAATAAAGTATATACTAGTATATACTTTATATATCCAAGTATATCCAAGTATATACTATATACTTGGAAAAATTTCCTTAGTAAGAGGGATATCTTTTATTTTTCATAATTGGTCCCTTTCAACCACAGTTTAAGATAATAGTTACTCAGGGAGGGGGAACCCCACACACATAGTTTTGAGAAGGTGGCTGGTCACCAAAAACACCAAGAAAGTGAATGAGAGTTGGAACTTTCAACCCTACTACACTCCACCCACCTCTAGGAAAGGAAAGGGAATTAGAGATTGAATTCAATCACCGATGACTTCATCAATCATGTATATGTAATGAAACTTTGATTAAAACCTCTTCAACAGTGAGATTCAGTGAGCTTCTGGGCTGGTGACCACATGTGACCCACAAGGAGGGCAGAACACCCAGAGAGGGCTTAAAAGCTCCATGCTCCAACCCCCACACCCTGGCCTGTGCCTCTCTTCCATTTGGCTGTTTTGGAATACTGGTTAAACTAATAAATCAGGAATGTCAAGCAAAAACACTTTCCTGCATCCTATCAATCATCCTAGCAAATTATTGAATCTGAAGAGGGGGCTGTGAAAACCCCCAAATTTGTAGCCAGCTGAGCAGAACTGTGTGAGTAGCCTGGGTACCTCTGAAGTAAAGGCTGTTTTAGGATACTGAGCAGTCACCTTGGGTCTGTGCTAACTCTGGAGAATTACTGTCAGAACTGAATTAAACTGCTGAACACTTAGCTGAACACAGAACCTGTGTGGGAAAAAAATCAGATATTTGGTGTCATTAAAAACAATAACAACAATTAACCTCTGGTAATGACATCCTGAACATCCTACTCCTATCACACTTCTTATTAGGACATTCTGAGTCAGTTCAGTTCAGTCACTCAGTCGTGTCCGACTCTTTGCGATCCCTTGGACTGCAGCACACCAGGCTTCCCTGTCCATCACCAACTTCTGGAGCTAGCTCAAACTCATGTCCATTAAATCGGTGATGCCATCCAACCATCTCATCCTCTGTCGTCCCCTTCTCCTCCTGCCTTCTATCTTTCCCAGCATCAGAATCTTTCAAATGAGTCAGTTCTTTGCATCAGGTGGCCAAGGTATTGATTGGAGCTTCAGCATCAGTCCTTCCAATGAATATTCAGGGTTGATTTCCTTTAGGATTGAGTGGTTTGATCTCCTTGCAATCCAAAGGACTCTCAAGAGTCTTCTCCAACACCACAGTTCAAAAGCATCAATTCTTCAGCGCTCAGCTTTCTTTGTGGTCCAACTCTCTGACTAGATGGACTTTTGCTGGCAAAGTAATGTCTCTGCTTTTTAATATGCTGTCTAGGTTGGTCATAACTTTTCTTCCAAGGAGCAAGCATCCTTTTCACCATCCACAGTGATGCTGGAGCCCAAGAAAATAAAGTCTGTCACTGTTTCCTCATCTATTTGCCATGAAGTGATGGGACCAGATGCCATGATTTTAGTTTTTCTGAATGTTGAGTTTTAAGTCAGCTTTTTCTCTCTCCTCTTTCACTTTTGTCAAGAGGCTCTTTAGTTCTTCTTCACTTTTTGCCATAAGAATGGTGTCATCTGCATATCTGAGGTTACTGATATTTCTCCCAGCAATCTTGATTCCAGCTTGTGCTCCAGCCTGGCATTTCGCATGGTATACTCTGCATATAAGTTAAATAAGCAGGGTGACCGTATACAGTCTTGATGTACTCTATTCCCAATTAGGAACCAGTCTGTTGTTCTGTGTCCGGTTCTAAATGTTGCTTCTGACCTGCGTACAG
>NW_011494665.1:2750756-2761483 GCF_000754665.1 Bison bison bison
TTTAACCAGTCTGTGGTTCCGTGTCTGGTTCTAACCATTGCTTCTGACCTGCGTACAGATTTCTCAGGAGTCAGTTAAGGTGGTCTGGTTTTCCCATCTCTTTAAGAATTTTCCATAGTTTTTTGTGATCCACACAGTCAAAGGCTTTGGCGTAGTCAGTAAAGCAGATGTTTTTCTTGAACTCTCCTGGTTTTTCTATAATCCAACAGATGTTGGGAATTTGATCTCTGGTTCTTCTGCCTTCAAGTTGGATTCTGGGCCAATAACTATCATGAAAGTGAAAGTGAAAGTCACTCAGTCATGTCCGACTCTTTGCAACCCATGGACTATACAGTCCATGGAATTCTCCAGGCCGGAATACTGGAGTGGGTAGCCTTTCCCTTCTTCAGGGGATCTTCTCAATCCAAGGATACAACACAGGTCTCCCACACTGCAGGCAGATTCTTTACCAGCTGAGCCTCAAGGGAAGCCCAAGAATACTAGAGTGGAGTAGCCTATCCATTCTCTAGTGGATCTTCCCAACCTAGGAATTGAACCGGGGTCTCCTGCATTGCAGACAGATTCTTTACCAACTGAGCTATCAGGGAAGCCCTACAGCTATCATATCCAGGTCCAGAAATAATTCAAGAGTTTTTCAGGGGATAAAAATATTCCCTGACAAGTGTTATCTCCCTCTATTGACTCCAATACTTATGTTCAAGTCCTAAAAAATTCATAAGATAGATGCTAGGGGAAAAAATGATCATCACACCCAGTTGGCTAAAGCAAAGACATAATTATAAAGCAAGAGAAGAAGCTATTGAACAGTTCTGCAAATTCCAAAATAAATAAAATCTTTCCACTTTTAGCTTTTCTTAACCTGATTTACTGTAAGTTTATATTATTCTAAGTTTTAATCAGTATCTGGGATGCTGACAAGGCTAATGTGTATATATATATGTGTGTATATATATATATATATACACACACACATTTTCTTGATGTATGTATTAATGAAGGACTATCTGGAAGAAGTTAACTTCAAAATTATACAGATATTCATTTGGTAGATAAACTACTATCAACTCTTACAAAAATCTACCTATAAACTAAATAGGACTGTAATGTGATTTGATTCTATTATCAACACTATGGGAGTTCATGAAGGGCCAGTACCACTCCTTCCTTACAGCTCACTTAGCAGATCCCTCTGAGAAAAGATACTGGCAATTCACACCACACACTTGCCTCTGACCAGCAGTGATTGTCACATTCTCCGCAGGCAGAGGCACTGAAGACACATTAGAGGCAGTGAAGATCTTGGTCTCAGAAAGCTGGAAAACAGAGGCATTAGTCACTCCTAGTGTTAGGCTAGTTACAGTCCAGAAACCTGGCAGAGGTAAGGGGAATGCAACATAAGAAAAAGGGAAAAACTCCTACAAGTGAGAACTGTTTACCCTAAGAAATCCTGAATGGACTGACTTTCAAGCCCCTTCTATCTATCTTCTGTAGATCTTATCAAAAGAGAGAGCAGAATCCATGAACCCAATAAAATCTAGTGGAGTCACATAATATGCACCCTGAACTTATAAGAAAGTGAATATGCTAGACAGAAAAATAGAGAAAGCCCCTTTATATTTTCTCACTATGCCTCCCAACTCCTACCTCAATCCGAATCATACTTTATCTTCCACTAATCCTCTCAAAGGAAGACCCCAGCCAAAATGAAGACAGAAATAAAAATAATTCTTTGCTTTTGAGCAGGAAGGGCCCAAATTCTGATGTGCTGAAGTTTGCAGGAATAATTTTAACGTGTTTTGCCTTAAAACTGACTTTATTACATCTAGTCTCTCCCCTATAAGACATTAAAATCAAGTAAGCCAATTGCAGGGAATAAATATTTCTACTATTCAAAGTTGATTTAATTTTTTTAACCATGCTGCCCAGTTTGTGGGCACTCAGAGTTCCCCAACCAGGAATTGAACCCTGGCCCTCAGCAGTGAAAGTGTCCTAACCACTGGAACACCAAGCAATTCCCCCACAACTTTAAAAATAAGTTAAAAAAAAAAAAAAAAACTTTCTGATTGAAACCTCCCCTCTAAAGACAGGAAATCCACTCCCCCCAATATATCATTCTCTGAAAGGTGGTTAAGCAGACAAGCCAAATCTTATGAAGTATTCACAAAGCAGTCTAGCTCAGCTACAATAGAAAAGAATCACACTCTGATGCTGATGCATCTGGAATTTTAAAACTCAGCCCTGAAAACCAAAACAGCTTGACACACCATTTCCTCTTACCATATTCTGTCTTGCTTGAGTAAATACAAAATACAGGAAAGTTCATCCATGATCACTATAATTCACAGCAAAGGCTTGACTGTGACCAGCCATCAGCAAAATCCCTTTACTCAGGTACTACTCCAATGAATTCACATAGCTGTTTATGTGCCACACATCTATGAGGTTTCCAAGTTTAGTCACTGCAGAACAGCCAAACCTACATTTTCATCTCAATTAAAATCATCCAAGTTGGGCTCTGAGTACAATAACAAAATGGGTTTCAGAGTCAACCAAACTTTCACCATGTACCCACCTCTAAACCAATTACAGGACCATACACCAAAGCCTGAATGTGAACCAAATAACTGCACTGCTCCAAGGAGCATCACGTGCTATCAGAAGCTGCTGCTCAATGCATTACCTGCCTGACTCCATCTCTGGTGCCCTACCCAACCACCATCGCTTCCTGGGATAAATCCGACAATCAGATATTGGACTTACACAAGTGCACTTGCCCTTTCCATAGTCTGGTTCCAGAGAGTCCTGTTCATGCCCAGTCTCCTTCATATAACATATGTGAAATGTTCTTGCTCAGAACACTATTTTGGATGTAAAAGTTTTGGGTCAGAATCTTAAGGGTGAATTTTAAGGGGTAGAATCATACCCATTTTCTATCCCTAAAACATCACTTAGGGATAGAAGGTACTGATGAGGAATAACATGGGAATACTCACATCTTCATTCCAATCTTCAGTTCCCCACTCCTCTGTTGCAGTCCTCCATGCGCCTGGGAATAAAGGAAAACACAATGAAGTAACTTTAAATGCCAGTACAAAGCATGTGTAGAAAATACTAATGCATTAAATTTTTTGGCAGCCAAAAGTGTAACCAGCATTTAGTAATCAGAAAGGATTCTTGGGCTTCAGAGGGAGAAAAAGACTTTTTAGAATACCTCAGAACACCAGGGTTCTAATTAAATTTCACAGCTACTTTCAGTTTTTGTCACACAGCTGTAATAGGAAACAGTGCGAGACAGCAAGAGAGAGAAACAAAATGCAAGAGAGAGCAAGACTCCAGTAGATCCAGCACTCCAAGCAATCTCTTATAGACCTTCAGGCCTGACTCAGTGGTCTGGTCAGTGAAATGGCAGCAGATAATTCAAGCCAAAACATGCAAACTCTATCTATTGAGTATAAGACAATACTGCCAGCAGTCTGAAGAGACGTGGCAGCAGGGGCAGAGGAACACAAATGGTTTCAACAAGAAGGCCTGAAATCCAAACAGAGCACTGACACCTATCTGCTATGGAAACTAAATTAAAAAACTCTGCTGGCTGTTATTTTCAGAAGACACAAGGTGAAACTGGAAAAATCAAGTAATTACCGTACTAATCCTAACTATATGAGACATGAAATCTGACCTGCTGAGCTCACGGCACAGACAGTGGAGTTATGCATTCTCCTCCTGTTGGTAATAACGTAGTGCAGATACAGTTTCTGTAGAAGAGGTCCATAAATAATCAAACTATCTTCCACATTCCCCTTGTTTTGTGTCACACATACACATGTCCTTCTCAGAAAAGGAACCTGCCTTTTCTTAAGGAATATGGGTGAGTTTCTGAGACCTAAAATTCTTCCCTTCAAGCAAAGGACCACACTAAGAAATAGGCACTTATCTGTAGAAAAGACAAGAAAACTCCTGGTTTTCTTCTCTAGAATAACAGTATATATTTAATAATTCTTATAGCATTCTCTCCAAATGGAGAAAACTTCTTACAAGAATCAAAGAATGAAGGTCTGGCATTCTGATTTCATGATCACTGAAAAGAAACATTCTAATACCTACAGAATCCATCTGAAATTCTTCTAAACATTTAACAATGAAAAATCCTATTTCCTAGAGAAAAATATGTCAGTGCAATGCCTTTCCCAGGACAGTGTTAAAATTGTACCACAGAAATTTCAAGCCACTTAACAATGACAATGTTCTCCAAATCAAAGTCCAATCTCAATTTAAGCAAGATACAAATAACATTTTTCTCTCCCTCTCTGGTGATACCGTTCTTCCTCCCCATTGACATCCATCCCACCGTCGTTAACTGGAATCCAAAATGTGGGTTAACACATACACACAATCCTAGAATTAGAAGTGATCTAAGAAGTTACGTACTACTTAGAAGCTCTCTCTCATGCAAGAATTTTTCCCCCTGCACTCTGGTGACTGTATTTGGAATGGAAAGGAAGACTGTAGACAGCTACCTGACACCTTCCTATACAGGACATATGGTCACAGCTAAGGAAAAAGACTACACACTGAGGAAGCATTAAGACGCAGAAAGCGTTCAAATATTCTAACAGATTAGGGCTTCCACTCCACCAGCAAAAAGCACAGACAAAGTAAATATTAAGTGTTCATTAAGCAATTTTCTAAGTAAGAAAAACAGGCACAGAATCAAAGGAAAAAGCAGAAAAATAAAAAGCAGGAAGACATAAAGATGACATATCCACAGATATTTCAGTTCATAAAAATCTATTATTAAATATCCGGGGCAGTTAGGCGCCTGGATGTATCATACCAGGAGCAGTCTCAAATTTTCGGGGATAATTTGACCCCTCAACCCCAATGAAATCAAGTCCTGAAACAAAAAAGAAAAGAAAAGAAAAAACAACCAGTGAAATTTTGCTTGTGAATGAGAATGATTGCCCCCAACAAACAACTCCCACTGTACCTGTGGATATTTTAAGGGTAGATTTCAGTCTCTTTTTAAAATAAAAAGGGAATTTGAAGTTTGCTATCATGAAAACATAAAAAGAGATTATGCATGAAAAGTTCAACTCATCAAACTAACAAGGATGAATGCACGGAGCTAACCCAACACTAACAAGATGACAGGAGCAGCACAAAATTCATTCGGCAACAGATAAGAAGTTCTGATTCCAGCCTCCCAAATTTGTTCTTCTCTACATGGTATAAGCAAATACACACCTTTTCCTTTCCTCTTTTTCCAACCAACCTAGGATTGGGACTCCATACCTAATTTTCTGTGCACAACTAAAAACAAATCCCTCAACTTTTGTTATTCAGACTGCTACCAACGCTCTAAAAAGCCATCAAGAGATGAATGAAGAGTTCTAATGCCTCCAAATTAAAATAGAAAAAGACATTTCATAGCCAATAAGGAAGCTCAAAAAGTTATGTAGCTTGACAATAACTTTAGCCTCTGCTCCTGAAAAATCTGTATTCAAAATGAGCTTTTAAGACAGCTTGATGAACAAAAAGCATGTAATACTCAGGATCTGAGTTATAGCATACTGTGGCCAGTAGGTGAGAAGAAGTTTGTGCCAAAGACCTTCCTAAAGATGCAAGATTAAGGTAACAGATCTCTGAAAGGGGGGTAAGGCAAATTTAAGTGGATAAACAGTCAAGAGAGCCTATTTCATGCTCCTCTATTAACCCATCCCCCCTTTATAAGACAAAAAAAGTCTCAGGCTTTTCTTTCCAAGTGTTGACTCAGCCAGAAGGAGATAGTTGATCTCCTCAGAAGAAAATACTCTGGAACCCAGAGGCTGCTCTCATTTAAAGTAATCAAAGTATTTTTTACTTCCAAATACATCTTGCTGTGTCCCACAAGCCTAACATATCCACAAACATCTATGCTACCCAGATAAGCACCAAAGTCAGCTAACAAAAAAAAGCAAATCCCATAATACCCTATCACACCCAGAACACTATCCAACAATGAGAGGCTAAAAGTCTCCAGAATTTCTTCTTGCCCAGATACTGATATTTACCAAAAATTAAAGGAAAAAGACATTCCTATCTCTGTATGCAAAAACAAATTAACAGTGGGCTTTGATTCTGGGCCCTGTTCACCTCTACAAGTAGTGGGTTGAGTAATCCTGGATATCTTGTCAAAAGGCAAAGCCAAACAGAAACACTAGGAAATACAACTGGGAGCTGACGGTATAATGGAAAGAGCACACGGCCTTCTGGAGTCGAAAAATTCTAAGTTCAGATACTAGCAAATTTCATAATCACTCCTGCAATCTAAATCTTGTCATCTGAAAAGTGACAATAAATAATGTTTGTTTTATAAAATAGTGACAGATCAGGTGAAACAGCATGTATAATGTGCCTGTAGGCACACAATAAATACAGAGTACACACTAATACAACCGTTATCCCTCTCTCTCCCTGTCTCAGCACTCAAAAACTATACCTCCACATTCTTATGTTAGTATAACCTCAAAAAAATTACTTCCTTAGGTTCCAAAAGACAAAAAATGAATAAAACAGTCACTCACTCGTCCCATCGTCTGGTTCAAAGTGGCCAGTGTTGTTCCATGTATTGCCGCTATTATTGCCATAGTTATCATCAGTATTGGCCGGCTCTGCATAATCAGCTGGGTTAAAGGTTCTGGGAGAAAAAATAAATAAAAAGCTTAAGAGCCTCTGAGCTCTAAGCAACATCAGTTGAAATTAACTCAAAAGGAGGGCCATTAGAATCTTGTCTGTTCACTTTTCCTCATTGTACCAGCTTACCTAAAATTTCATGATATACTCATATAGATATCTATCATTCCCCTTGCATTAGGCCACTGATAAAATCCACATAAAGATTTTGGAAAAACAGCAGGTATATATATTCACATGAAGTTATGAGATAAAGTAATCCAGGTGGTAAATGCTTATCTCACTAAAATAAGCCCAATGTCTGGACACATCTGATGAAATACTATAGCAATCTGTCTGATCACATTTGGTTACTTAGCTGCCTATTATCCTCAGGATACCAGAATATTAACCACATCAAGCTACTATGGTAACACTTATGGAAAAAAATTAAAGACTTTGACATTGGATCAATGAAACTCACCCCATTCCTTGAGCAGAAAACCTTCCTCCGCGCCTACCAGAGCCACCTAAAGAGGGAGAGGGAAACATTTTAAAAATTGATATAAACCACCATGCCAACTGAGGCAACTTTGCAAAGTAAGTGGTTGACATCATTAGATGTTCCTTCTCTCACTCTGAAGCACATCAGTTAATACAGGAGGACAATCCTTATTATTGACAAGAATGTTTCTTTGCTGAGTGAACTGCCAGATCCTTAAGCAAATATAGTAATAACAATACTAGAGGAAATGACATCTACCTTCATCCCCACTGCCCTCACAGTAATCTCCAGAATTTGCACTACATCTCAACAATTAAGGTATCCAGCATCCATCTGAATTTTTAAACTTTACAATATTGTATTGGTTTTGCCAAATATCGAAATGAATCCACCACAGGTATACCCGCGTTCCCCATCCTGAACCCTCCTCCCTCCCCATACCATCCCTCTGGGTGATCCCAGTGCACCAGCCCCAAGCATCCAGTATCGTGCATCGAACCTGGACTGGCGACTCGTTTCATATAATATTATAATACGTATTTCAATGCCATTCTCCCAAATCATCCCACCCTCTTCCTCTCCCACAGAGTCCAAAAGACTGTTCTATACATCAGTGTCTCTTTTGCTGTCTCATATACAGGGTTATTGTTACCATCTTTCTAAATTCCATATATATGCGTTAGTATACTGTATTGGTGTTTTTCTTTCTGGCTTACTTCACTCTGTATAATCGGCTCCAGTTTCATCCACCTCATTAGAACTTATTCAAATGTATTCTTTTTAATGGCTAAGTAATACTCCATGTGTATATGTGCCATAGCTTTCTTATCCATTCATCTGCTGATGGACATCTAGGTTGCTTCCATGTCCTGGCTATTATAAACAGTGCTGCCATGAACATTGGGGTACACGTTGTCTCTTTCAATTCTGGTTTCCTCAGTGTGTATGCCCAGCAGTGGGATTGCTGGATCATAAGGCAGTTCTATTTCCAGTTTTTTAAGGAATCTCCACACTGTTCTCCATAGTGGCTGTACTAGTTTGCATTCCCACCAATAGTGTAAGAGGGTTCCCTTTTCTCCACACCCTCTCCAGCATTTATTGCTTGTAGACTTTTGGATCACAGCCATTCTGACTGGGGTGAAATGGTACCTCATAGTGGTTTTGATTTGCATTTCTCTGATAATGAGTGATGTTGAGCATCTTTTCATGTGTTTGTTAGCCATCTGTATGTCTTCTTTGGAGATACGTCTATTTAGTTCTTTGGCCCATTTTTTGATTGGGTCATTTATTTTTCTGGAATTGAGCTGTAGGAGTTGATTGTATATTTTTGAGATTGAATTTTTTTTTTTTTTAAATAAAGCAGACCCCCTACTAAACTAATAAGAGTAGCATGTCCCCAACATCCATTCCCCCAACAAACTGATCACCTCTGCCTCGGCCACGACCTCTTCTGCCTCTTTCTGTGCCTCTTCCAGAAGGCCCTCCACTCTTGGTGCCATCTAATCCATTTTCCTGACCTCGAACTGAAATTTAAAAACAGAACACTACAAATGGCCAGAGTAAAGTGAACAGGAAAAATAAACTGTATGCATACATGATTAGGGGGAGACAAAAACAAAGAAGAGAAAATGAGCTAGAAGGACAGAACATGATGGTTACTAGGGGAATGGTTCCCAGTCAAAAAATCTTACAAACAGCTAACAAGGTAATTTCATGCTAAACTGGTGGCTGTTGCTAAAAAAATCTATATGTAAGAAATGCCAAGATCTCAGAACAGATGATCGTAAAAAAAATCAAAAAGATAATGGTTACCAGGTTTAGCCTCACAAGGCCCTGACATCCCTCAAGTCTAGACATTACTAACCCACAGCTGGTTTTGTTAAAGCCCCATGCATACACTCTCGTCCACGGCTGGCACCTCTTCCCCGTCTTGGTGGCCCACCACGTCGCCGACTATAGTCTCTGTCCCGGTCTCGATTTTCTTTGCCTTCCTCGTTGGATTCCGTTTGGCCACCATCCTTTTGTCCTGAGACTCCCTTCTTCTTCCCGACCATCTCCCAGGAATGCTAAAGAAGAAAAGAACATTCGTGTCAAATCAGTATAGGTTGCTACCAGGAAATGAGAGAGAAAAGTTGGGACAACTGTTAACCATTCTCTCAGTATCCATATCTAAGATACTTCTATAAGTTTACTTCTGTTTAAATTGAGGTATAGACAGGACCTCAAGACAAATTCTGCACCTATCACTGCAAAATTGAAGCCCTTTCTGTGGAGGAGGTGCTTATGGGCAAACGGATGCAGGAATCATTCCCAAAAGGGTCACCGAGATCTCCATCCAGTTCAGTCACTCGGTGTCCCCTTAGTCAAAGGGCCTAGTTACTTACTGGTTCGTCCTTTCAAGTGTGTTTCCCGGGCTGAAAACACTAATTCCCTATGCATTCAGTAATTTCCAATTTTTTATAGCCTTATCTATGTCAAACAAAGCTGAAAACTCAAAGTTTCTAAAAGTTAACTTTGAATTCAGAGTGAATGAATAGCATTTGAGTCGAGTACAGTCTCAAATTAAGCAACCTAGAACTTAGGAGGAAAACAACTACACCTGTTCCCTAACCCACCCCTTCCACACACACCAACTTCCTTTATTTAAAAGAAGACCAAATAGCAGTCAGGAAAGCACAGCCCTGGCCCTGAGACATGCTATGTCTTATTTTACTCACTGTGTTCCCCTTATGCATCTGAAATTGCTATAATACAATTCAACCTTCCTCAAAGGAGTTCAGGAACAAATATTTATAGCAAGGAAAATAAGCTAAACAGTCGTGCAAAAACTCATTCCTTAGGAAAATTAATTTTATAAACTTAAAGTTCTTTTTTTTTTGCCTTGCCTTGTGGCTTGCAGGTTCTCAGTTCCCTGACCAGGGACTGAACCCAGGTGCTCAGCAGAGTCAAAGAGCAGAGTCTTAACCACTGGACTGCCAGAGAATTCCTTATAGATTTCAAGTTTTAAATATATACATATACTGATTTATAATTTTTGCAGAAAATACATACAAATAAGTTCAAACGTGTATAAATAAGTTTCAGTTCAAATGCCAAGACTTTCATGTTTACCATCCTGGACACCAATATTCCAAATACCAAATTACGTAATACCAAATTATGATGGCCCTGTTTGCTCAGTTCAGTTCAGTCATGTCCGACTCTTTGCAACCCCATGAATCGCAGCACACCAGGCCTCCCTATCCATCACCAACTCCCAGAGTTCACTCAGACTCACGTCCATCGAGTCAGTGATGCCATCCAGCCATCTCATCCTCTGTCGTCCCCTTCTCCTCCTGCCCCCAATCCCTCCCAGCATCAGGGTCTTTTCCAATGAGTCAACTCTTCGCACGAGGTGGCCAAAGTACTGGAGTTTCAGCTTTAGCATCATTCCTTCCAAAGAAATCCCAGGGCTGATCTCCTTGCAGTCCAAGGAACTCTCAAGAGTCTTCTCCAACACCACAGTTCAAAAGCATCAATTCTTTGGTGCTCAGCTTTCTTCACAGTCCAACTCTCACATCCATACATGACC
>NW_011494665.1:2761583-2772366 GCF_000754665.1 Bison bison bison
CCTTGGTTGGCAAAGTAATGTCTCTGCTTTTCAATATGCTATCTAGGTTGGTCATAACTTTCCTTCCAAGGAGTAAGTGTCTCTTAATTTCATGGCTGCAATCACCATCTGCAGTGATTTTCGAGCCCCCCAAAATAAAGTCAACCACTGTTTGCACTGTTTCCCCATCTACTTCCCATGAAGTGATGGGACCAGATGCCATGATCTTCGTTTTCTAAATGTTGAGCTTTAAGCCAACTTTTTCACTCTCCTCTTTCACTTTCATCAAGAGGCTTTTCAGTTCCTCTTCACTTTCTGCCATAAGGGTGGTGTTCTCTGCATATCTGAGGTTATTGATATTTCTCCTGGCAATCTTGATTCCAGCTTGTGCTTCTTCCAGCCCAGCGTTTCTCATGATGTAGTCTGCATATAAGTTAAAAAAGCAGGGTGACAATATACAGCCTTGACGTACTCCTTTTCGTATTTGGAACCAGTCTGTTGTTCCATGTCCAGTTCTAACTGTTGCTTCCTGACCTGCATATAGGTTTCTCAAGAGGCAAGTCAGGTGGTCTGGTATTCCTATCTCTTGAAGAATTTTC
The DNA here is from genome assembly GCF_000754665.1 of Bison bison bison. NCBI lineage: Eukaryota > Metazoa > Chordata > Mammalia > Artiodactyla > Bovidae > Bison > Bison bison. The sequence continues at coordinate 2,762,162 of NW_011494665.1, forward strand.
CACAGTTTATTGTGATCCACACAAAGGCTTTGGCATAGTCAATAAAGCAGAAGTAGATGTTTTTCTAGAACTCCCGTGCTTTTTCCATGATCCAGCAGATGTTGGCAATATGATCTCGGATTCCTCTGCCTTTTCTAAAACCAGCTTGAACATCTGGAAGTTCATGGTTCACGTATTGCTGAAGCCTGGCTTGGAGAATTTTGAGCTTTACTAGCGTGTGAGATGAGTGCAATTGTGCGGTAGTTTGAGCATTCTTTGGCATTGACTTTCTTTGGGATTGGAATGAAAACTGACCTTTTCCAGTCCTATGGCCACTGCTGAGTTTTCCAAATTTGCTGGCATACTGAGTGCAGCACTTTCACAGCATCATCTTCCAGGATTTAAAATAGCTCAACTAGAATTCCATCACCTCCACTAGCTTTGTTCGTAGTGATGCTTTCTAAGGTCCACTTGACTTCACATTCCAGGATGTCTGGCTCTAGGTGAGTGATCACATCATCGTGATTATCTTGGTCGTGAAGATCTTTTTTGTACAGTTATTCTGTGTATTCTTGCCACCTCTTAGTATCTTCTGCTTCTGTTAGGTCCATACCGTTTCTGTCCTTTATCGAGCCCATCTTTGCATGAAATGTTCCCTTGGTATCTCTAATTTTCTTGAAGATATCTCTAGTCTTTCCCATTCTATTGTTTTCCTCTATTTCTTTACATTGATTGCTGAGGAAGGTTTGCTCAGTAACAGCTATCAAATAACTTTAAAAAAATGGAATAGTAATATGAAATTACTATTAATTTTCTCAGGGCTAACAATAATATTGTCATATAAAACAGTATCCTTTTAGGAAAACATGCTGAAGAATTTAGGAAATCAAAGTACTCTGATGTCTACAATTTATTTCCAAATAATCTGAAGTGTTCGCCAATGGTAAGTGGATAAACAAAATGTGCTATAAACACACAACAGACTATTACTCAGTCTTCCGAAGGACTAAAATTCTGACGCCAATCACAATACAGATAAACCTTAAAAATATTTTGGTAAATGAAACACAAAAGGACAAATACTTGATTCCACTTTTATGAGGTACCAAGAATAGGCAATACCTTATATGAGATACCACAAACAGAAGGTGTTACCCGAGCTGGGAGTGGGGCATGGAGAGTTAATTGTTCTATGGACATGGTTTCTCACTGGGAAATGGACCAGTTCTGGAAAGGGCAGTGGGAATGGTTGCACAGGGCCTCCCAGGAGGCTCAGTGGCAGAGTCTGCTGCCCAGCAGCAGACACAGTTTGGATCCTTGGATCAGGAAGACCTCCTGGAGGAGGTCAAGGCAGTCCACTCCAGTATTCTTGCCTGGTAAACCCCGTGGACAGAGGAAGCTGGCGGGCTACGGTCCAGGGGGTTGGAGAAGAGTCAGACACAACTTGGTGATTACACAACAAGAATGGCTGTCCAGCACTGTGACTGTTCTTAGTGACAAAGAATTGTTTACTTAAAATGGTTAAATTGGTCAATTTCCTCTAGTGTATTTCACCACAATTTAAACATCTTTAAGTTCAAAACAAGTAAATTTAAAACTATACTAAAGGATGCCACGGAGCAACTAAGCCAACACACTGCAACTACTGAAGTTTGTGTGCCTAGAGCCTGTGCTCTGCAACAAGAGAAGCCACCGCAATGAGAAGTCCATGCACCAAAAGAGCTGTCCGCACTTGCCCCAACTAGAGAAAAACCCTCAAGCAGCACTGAAGACCCAGCATGACCAAATAAAAATAAATAACTAAATACATAACTATATTAAAGGAACTTCCCTTGTGGTCCAGTGGTTAACAATTTGCCTTAAAATACAGGGGACACAGGTTCAATCCCTGGTCAGGAAACTGAGACCTTGCAAGCCACACAGCTTGGCCAAAAAAAATATTAAGCATCCACCTAGCACCTGGCTCAGACGGTAAAGCATCTGTCTGCAATGCAGGAGACCCAGGTTCGATCCCTGGGTTGGGAAGATCCCCTGGAGAAGGAAATGGCAGCCCACTCCAGTACTCTTGCCTGGAAAATCCCATGGACGATGGAGCCTGATAGGCTACTGTCCATGGGGTCGCAAAGAGTCAGACACGACTGAGCGACTTCACTTCACTTCTTCACCTAGGACCTAGCAGTACCGTGTTGCCTATTCTTCCAACCCACCCTGATTCCACATTAAGTTGTAGGTCACTTTATGCTCATAGTAGCTTTAATTCATAAATTATAGTAACCTCATACCTAAACCTGCCATCAGGAACTCTGGAAATGAGACTCAAAACAGTTAGTCCTTAAGAGTTTGTGCTAATCTGTATCAAAACCTGGAAGGTTTCAGAAACCTGTCGCCTTTTGGCTTCTCTCTGATTATTTATCAGCTGCTGGCACCAGATGGGTTCTATACATAAAAAGAATCACTATGCTTTGCCCAAAGGCACTGCTAGTTTTCTGATATGATCTCATCCACCCAAATACATGCAACATTCCTGGCAGCTGACTGATTGCCACTGGTTTCACTAGTTGCTGGTTTATTTGGGGCATAAACCTACATTCTCTAGCTTATTTTTTTTAATACTGTGGAAGGAGGTCAGACTTCTAGTACTAGAAGGTGAAACAAAATGTGACTTGTGCAAAATAAAATTTTTTCACATTTTTTTTTCTTCTGCACTATGCAGCATGCAGGACCTTATCCCCCAACTAGGGATCAAACCCACGGCCAGCGCATTGGGAGCTTGGAGTCTTAACCACTGAACTTCCAGTGACGTCTCAAAAAAAAAATATATACGTTTAGAAAGCATAAGTAGTCCTACTTCCTCTCCATCCTACTCCCTGAAAAATCTTGAGGCAATTACTCCAGAGTAAACTCAAAATGAACCAAAACTGCTATCTGATTATTCGGGTAGTAATTTTCAAACAAAAGCAATAATTGTAAAACTTAATCTAGGACCACACTTTTAAAGAAAAAAAATCTACATATCTAAATTCAATGACTAAAAACAGTTTTCACTGTTATTTCCCATTGTCTCAAAGAAACTGACAAACCTCCAACATTCAGCTAAAGTAACACTGTAACATGAATCAGTTAATCTAAGGATGAAATCTGGTTTTCCATCTCAACCAAAAATCCCCTGAGTAAGATCAACAAAATGAAAATTACTTCAAATGATACACTGCTCATTTAAAAAACTAATAATAAAGGTCTCTACTAAACACTGCAGAACATCCCAAAGATTATTTAGTAAGGCACAATCCTATTCTTAAAGGACATAACAGTCTGATACAATAGTAAGACAGTAACAAACACAGCATTCTCATTAAGTGGAAAGGAAAAGGTGAAATCAACTCTAAATTCCAGGGCAAGAGTTCCTCCAATATCCTCTACCATCTCCAGGAATGGTCAACAAGCTGTAAAGTTTGTTTCTCAGGCTTCCCTGGTCATCCAGTGGTTAGGAACCCATATGTCAATGCAGGGGACATGAGTTGGATCCCTGGTCTGGAAAGATCCCAAATGCATCGGAGCAATTAAGCCCTCGAGCCACAACTACTGAGCCCGAACGCTGCAACTACTAAAGCCTGTGTGCCTAGAGCCCGTGCTCTGCAACAAGAGAAGCCACCACAGTGAGAAGCCTGCACAGCTCAATGAAAAACAGCCCCTCTCCACAACTAGAGAAAGCCTGAGAACAGTAACAAAGACCCAGAGCAGCCAAAAATTCATGAAAAAAATAAATTATTTTTTAAAAAGATTTCTTTCTCTGCTACTTCAACAAAAATAAGTTCACATGATAAAAAGGTATTGTGAAAAAAAAAAAAAGGTATCGTGAAATGTAAAGCTAATATTGGTGGGACTGTTCTGAAATCAGAATCCAGGAAGGGCTGTGGCTTTGTTCAACAGCAATAAATCTATTAGTAACTAAGGCTATTTAGCAGCAACTCTTTACTCAAGACTAACCAAGTCTTGAAAGTAGTCATTAGCCTAGAATCAACAATTATGCCAGGCCAACTAAAAGAAACTGATTCTATCTGTTCTATTTATTGCACAAAATTTTAAGTGTTTGCAACCTCCAGCAAATATAAAGACACTTCCTTGCTTTATTTGGAGAATAAGAGAGTATGCTTTAAGTTGACCCCACTTGCTATTTTTGGAATTTACTAGCCTCTCAACCAGGGACCCACTTTCTAGAACACTTTATTAGCACTCTACCGTATCTGGGTTTCCTTCCAGCAGTACATTGATGGCTCTGTTGACATCTCCATTGCAGTCATGCAAAGCAATGACACATTCATCCTGGTTCTTGCCTGTGATATCAATCAGCTGAAAGAGAAAGATCAACAACCATTATGAACAAGCTTGCACTCCCCACAAAAGGAAAACAGATGAAGGAAAGGGAGAAGACACAGCTGAGTTTGAAAGAATTAGGTTTAAAAAAGCAAAACATGCAGAATTTTGACATTCTAGCTCCAAAAGCAAAATACTAACACCTGTGATTAAGGATGGGGCAAAAGTATTTATAAAACAATCGAACAATAAAGTATCTAATAGAGAATCAAATGCAGAAACACACAGGCTTCAGTATACCATGACTCTCCATATTTCCTAGATACCACAAATGCTCAATGTTACTGTACAACAGTACTAATAAAGTCATTCAAAAAAGAGTTTAAAATTAAGATAAAATCTCTTTGAACACGGTATCTGTCCAAAGGGGCACAGTAAATCACACAATAAAAGCACTCATGTATTGGCTTAACCTATTATATTTCAGGTTAAAATTCTTATAATACCTAAAGTGGAAAGTATCCCGGTAGGCATCAATCCTATTAACTGCGCTTTAATCTTTGTTTTTTCCCACAAATTAAGACAAATCAAAAATACACTCACTTGTTTCACCTTTTCCTCAAAGTCAGCATCATTATGGTCCGAAATCATCTGTGCAAGTCGAATTTGTTCTGCAGTGGCCTAAAAAGCAAGATCAAGAGACAACAGTTTAGAGAAATGAGAGGGACCAACACAGTCAACTGGGCTTCCCAGGTGGCTCAGCGGCAAAGAATCCACCTGCCAAGTAGGAGACTTGGGTTCAATTCCTGGGTTGGGAAGATCCCCTGGAAAAGGAAATGGCAACCCACTCCAGTATTCTTGCCTGGGAAATCCCATGGACAGAGGAGCCTGGTGGGCTACAGTCCATGGGGTTGCAAACGAGTCTGACACAACTTAGCAACTGAACAACAACAATCAATATGCACCATCTCCCACCCCAATTTCCTTCTCCCTGTTACACATTACCAAGTAATAAAACATTTCCACCACTTCACTTCAGTTGCTCAGTCGTGTCCGACTCTTTGCGACCTCATGGACTATATAGCCATTAGGCTCTTTCCACCACGTAAGATGCTTAAATGAACAAAACAACAACACAGAGTTAAGCTGTCACTATTTCACACTACTTTCTCCAAAAAAGCACGGAGCTTTTATGTTCACAGTTAAAGAGACTCATTTTGGGATCAAACACCACTTTGAAACATCTGTGCCTTAATTCAATTTCATGTATTTGCAAAGTCATGTGAAAACCCTGTTCCTGCAATGATCACTGTCACTCTCTTATTCCCTAGGGATGAGAATAGCATAAGGTTTAGTCTGAGGATACACTGAGCATATCCTCCAAGAATCCAATGTATGCTTGTAAGATGTCAGAAATTTTAGCCCCAGCTGAGATAAATACTAGAATTCTGCTAGAAATTCACCTGGAAAGAGAAGTAAAAGAAAAATGGATAAGAGAAAGTTCTAATCTGACATATTTATCTGACCATAACCAAATATAACTGATTCATTCATATTAGGTGCCAACAAATACTGAACTGGTTATTAAAAAATATATTTAAATTCAATTAAAAAAAAAACCCAAAACCTCATAAACCTCAGCGCCCAGGTTAATTTATTCTTTAAAACTGTGCAATACTCTATAGTGTTTCATTTGTTAATCTTAAAGGAACACAGTAAAGACGCTAACTCCTCATGGGAAAGGAAAAATCAGATTAGGCCTCCATGAGACGAGAGAGGAAAATAAAAGACCAGTTAGGGAAAACAAGAGCAAAGGAAAGGAAAAGGTGGCAAGACAAAGACTGGCTAAAGAGATGTCAAAGTGGAAATTCTAGGAAATGAGAAATATATTGCTGAAACAACCCAGATGAATAAAGGAAACTGCTATCTTAGAGATACAAAGCACAGGACCCATTCTTTCCAAGCCTCATAATGCAGTAAATTAACAATAAAAATAAGCACATTGCATCACAGAGTGTCATTAACAGTTATTAGGCCCCAAGTGAAAAGAGGAAAGGATAAGAAAATAAGAATAAAGCACCCAAACTAATAACCCAAAGCATAGAACGTTGCTGTACTAGATGTAAACCAGTATCAACCTCAAGGCTACCCCATGGATCCATAGCCCTTGGGTTCTTTACCTGGGGCCGCTGCTTGTGCTGTGTCTGGTTTTGGTTTTGAGGTGGCTCCCAGTTTCCCCGGGCTCGGTTAGTGCCCACCGACGTCATCATTTACAGTATATACAAATAACAGTATTTACAAGGTAGAATACTGAAAGATTTAAAAAAAAAAAAAAAAAAAAAAGGAAGAAAAAAAAGTTTAGATGTTAAATGCAGGTAAAATGTTTTCAACCTTTTTCATCAGCACCTTCACCACTATCATTTCTTCAAAGAAACCAACATGCACCTGTTCTTGAGACATTTATAGTCTGATGAATTCTTTAGGGTACTAATCCATTTTTGCAGAACAATAAACGTATAAAACATGTGTTAAGTGATGTTTGCTTATTTTAAAGTTATGGGCACAATTTGGTTACAGTCCCTTATAAGCAGGCTTTGTTAAGTTTTGCTATCTTGATAGTTAGCAAAACAATGTTAAGAATCAAGTCATCCCATAAGTGAAAATATAAAGTCCCTCTGACAGAAGGAAAAATAATCAGTAAAGCCTGGAAACAAAAGCCTTCCAGGAAGGGGATCAGCCTATACTTCAAATAAAAACAATTTAAAACGCTGTATTCAACCTACCTTTGAAAACAGCTTTACCTATCTTACAACCTTTTAAACATAAGCTGCATGTGTCCTCCATCATTTGGGAAAGGACAAGCTCAAGTCTACCCTTTCTCCCTCAAGTTTCTGTCCCTCAGTATGGTGCAGGGGCTCCCACAACTTTCCACAAGGCATGTATTACCCCAGTGCCTGCTCAGAATCTCAGTTCCTTGGATAATAATTCCAGCACCCTACTTTTGTGGCTGCTTATGTTGGTTTCCTAAGTCCGAAGTTCCAAGAAACCAGAATGGCAATTACCCTCCACCACTCACCTTAATATACAGAGAATCCCAAATTTGTCCCAAATCAAAAGCATTTGGCACAAAGTTTTATTTGGAAGAAAGTCCTTCTGGGAAATCATTTTAAACTTGAGACATTATTGCCAGCAAGATGACTTTGTTGAGTCTTTAAAGAGACAAGGAACACACAGGGCCTTCCCAAAACCAGATCAGTTTTTGTTACAACACTTCCAACAAGCAAAGATTCTACTGAATTTGTTGCCTTCATTCATACTTTGTTTTATAATGCAATCTCAGTTGCTGTATTTAGCAAACAAAGAAAACATTCATAATATGGATTGCTCAAAAGGAGGTTACTCTGCATATTTTATTCCATTCCAAAGAGGACAAGTTTATACTTTTCTGCTCTATATTATTTATTTTTCATTAATAAAACTTCACATAGGGTAATTCTAGGCTGCCCAGAAGACATTGCCAGATTTGAGGGACAGGTAGGTTGGGTTTCTAAAGAAATACGCAAGCATGAACTATTGAGAGTGAATTTCACCTATTTCTTGGGTCACAAAGAAAGCTAACTTCCCTGTGGATAAATCCTTCACCCAATTGGGTCAATGTGTCACATAGATCTTTATTGTTTGATGCAGTCATTAAGAATTAAGAGTTCTACGTTCCCTATCACCAAGAAAGATTTTTAAGGAAACTTTGGGGCTAATTTTTAACCATTACCTCTTCTCCCTACACAGGTGCACAAAAAGGCCTGTAAATGTGTCTAGATAGTACAGGATTATTTGATACACAGAAGTCCATTTTCCCAGGCTGCCATTATTGTCAAGTTTCAAAACTTAACTTACAAAAAATCAAGTGTTGTTCAACCAAGTACCTAGATTCAAATCAAACAGAAAAAAAAAAGAAAATACCTAGAGGAAAACTATAGGCATTATTGTAATTGGCTCAAAGATGAAGATTCTAACCATGGGAGTAGCCTCTCCTAGAACTTAAAAAATATAGATTGTGTTCTACTCCACATGTGTTTCCATTTGTGAGCATGAGTTGTTAAGTAGAATTTCATGACTACCTGTAAGGACAATTGCATGTACAGTACCTGTCAGCCCAAATACATTAGTCATTTCAAAACCCACATTAATTACTTAGGAAAGGGGAGGAGGGGAACCTCCTGATCATTCTATTAACTTCCATTTCTCTCTTATAAGTGCTTTGAAATGTGTGACGAACAAAATTTTACCACCTATGTAGTAGCAACACTGAGCAACAGGTCAAAAATAAGTGATCTGGGATGGATCACTGGAGGGCACAGAATTAGTAGCCTTTTAGTAGTAAAGAGACACATACCCAAAGTTATCACAGTAGAGGTGAGGAATCTCGTTAAGTACTCTTTCATATAGCATAAAAATATTTAATGAAAGTAGGTGAGAAGTACTGGAGACAAGGGAATAGTGCAGGAACAAATACAGGTTTCAACACAGGAGTGCCCTTGACCATTTTTTGAAAACCAGCTACTTAAAAAAATAGCCAGAGAAATTTTACAGAAAAAAATAAATAACAAGTATTTATTGAGTATCTACTATGTGTCCAGTATTTTAGTAAATACAAAAGCAATATGACTTGGTTGCTGCCCTCAGGGAGCTTACAATCTAATTTGGGAAACAATTCAGAAACTCTGAAGCTGGACGGGGTGGGTAAGGCTTGCTACTTCTAAAAGAGCAATTAATTCCCCTAGATGCTCTGTGGAAATTACCCCTGCAACTCCTTCCCCATCAACTTGAACCTAATTTAAAAAAGAGTACTTCCCAGTTAGGACACATTTTGGCAAGAAGGGGCTTTAAAAATCATAATCAAAACAGTACATTTTAAGGTCTTTCATCATCAGTTTTCATGCCAGCAACACTTTCCGACTTCCCGTTCACAACGGAAATAATCACCGGGAGAGCCTAATCTTTTTAAGGACAATGGTTGCAGGATCTCAAAAGCAGTTTTATCAACCTATACACGGCCAAAACGTTTTAGTTCTCCAGGAATTCGGGTTGTCAATGACCCTCATCACATCCCAGCAAGTCACATCAGATATCCATCCCCAAAGCAGAAGATGGGCGGTGGAAGTGAATGGGGAGGAGACAAAAAACAAAACAAAACACGATTTCACCATCTAATAATCAGGGACAGTCAAAGGCAAAAAGGATAACAATAACAACAAAAAAAAAGGCCTGTTACTGTGGTGTTTTTCTTTCACAATATCCTACACCAGAGATGGCTACATTTCAAGAACAGTGGAAAAGGAGCAGCCTATTTGTGACATCAGTTTGCAAAGCAATTTAAGGACTGCCCACAAGGTGAAGGGTCTGAAGAAATTTGGGATTCCTGTTCCATTATGAGAAGAGTGATCAAATACCCCACTGCTCTAGTGACGTCCCTTAGGCGTAATATACCCTATGGGGGGCCTCCCATGCCCAGCTTCCCAGATAACACCATAATTGTTTGGGGTACCCAAAACAACAGTATGGACAACAGGAAGCTAAAGACAGCAGCAAAAAATATATTCCAAGAGCTGGGGCGGTGAGAAAGAAAGGGTAATAAGAGGAGCTGACAAAGAGGCTGGAAACGGAGAGGGGACGCAAGCCCACGCGTGGAGGATGGGAGGCTCACCCCGCTCAGCACCACATCGGGAGCTCACAGGGCCAATCGCCTCCTTACCTCCCACCCGGAACAAATTAATCCTCCGCACTCCAAACTGAGGGCCACATGGGGGAGTTTGGGGCAGCTCCACCCCATCGTCTTCCCTCCCCCCACTCCCCGCCACCCCTAAACCAGGCCGGATCCGGATCAGAGGGGGCCCGCAGAGGGTTGGAAAGGG
>NW_011494665.1:2772854-2777062 GCF_000754665.1 Bison bison bison
TACCTCAGTCTCCTCCACACTGACACCCCGGGCCGCGCCGCCCCTGTCACGTGATATAAGGTTCCCTCCTCCCCCCTCCCCTTTTCCCTCTCGCGCTCGCTCTCGCGCCTTCTCCCTCCCACTTGCCTTCCTGCGTCCCCCAGCACGTGACGCGAAAAGGGACGCGCACGTAAGCGTGCGCGTGCCGCCTCGCCACGAGACACCTCGTTCCGGCTGCGCGCGTGTGCCCCGCCTCCTCCGCGGCGGCCCCGCCTCCGCCACGTGACGAGCAGAGGGCTTCTGCTTCCTCTTACTGGCGTAGTTCCGCGTCTCAGCACTCGCCGGTCCCGGTTGTCTTTGCGTGCCTGAGTCACGTGCTTGGGGGAAGCGGGAAGGCGTCGTTCTTCTTTCCTAGCCCCCCCCCATCCGCCATGTTTTCAGGCCCGGTCAGCCTTGGTCTGTCCCCGTAAGGAAATGGCCGGGGAGTTTCAGGAAACCCAGGCGCCGTTGCCTCAGCGGAGCCCGGGCTGACGAGGCAGGGCAGCGGGTTAAACCGGAGCAGTTCCGCGCGGGGTGGGGAGGCCATGGCGTCCGGCAGTAACTGGCTGTCTGGCGTGAATGTCGTGCTGGTGATGGCCTACGGGAGCCTGGTGAGGAGATTCCCCCACCCCATTCCTGCGGTCGCGTCTGACCCAGTAGAGACCCTCCTCTTGAGCAGTCCCCCGTGTCCTCATTCTCCACCCACTCACCTGCACTTTTCTGGGCTTTGACTCCTATCCCAGGAGTACCTGGGAGCGTAAGTCACCGACTCGCACCGCCCCGCCCCCGCCCCCCCAGCTGAGAACCCTCCCTCTAAACCCTGGGACGCAGACCCCCCCACGCATATCCGCCACAGGTTCACCCGTACCCACCCCATTGGTAATGGCCTTGCTTTGCCCCAACTTATATCCCAAAGCACCCCTGAGAACCCCAATTGAGATTTGAATTGAAGGCATGCCTTTTATTTGTTTAATTTTTTAATTCAAGGTTCTCTGCCTTTTGGACAGGTGTTTGTACTGCTATTTATTTTTGTGAAGAGGCAAATCATGCGCTTTGCAATGAAATCCCGAAGGGGACCTCATGTCCCTGTGGGACACAATGCCCCCAAGGTAGGTCCTTAAAACATGAGATAGGCGTGGTTCTCCAGATCTGTTAGGGCTCAGAATGAGATTTCCTTTGCCTTTCGAAATGACTCAGTTCCCGTATTCTTTGTCCAGTTACCCACGTGCTTGCTTTAGTACACTGAGCGATAAAGGTCATCTTGAGTCCTGGCTTACCTGCTCACTGCTGTGGCACAGCTAGTAACTTATCCAAGGACTTCAGTTTCTGCATCTGCAGAATGAAGGACTTGAATTAAAATTCCAATTTTAATTGAATTAAATTACAAACTTTCTGTGGTAAGATATTTCCCTGTTAAACTTAAGCTACCCAGTGTTTTTTGTTTGAGGATTTTGTTTTGTTTTTGATTTGGGATGGAGTTAGAGTGATTAGAATTAGCCCCACATCAGTGAGGAGGCAAACTTTGCAAAACTTTAGATTTATGAAGTAAGTCACTCAGTCATGTCCGACTCTTTGCGACCCTATGGACTGTAGCTGGCCAGGCTCCTCTGTCCATGAGATTTTTCAGGCAAGAATATTGGAGTGAGTTGCCATTTCCTTCTCCATGAGATCTTCCCGACCCAGGAATCGAACCCAGATATCCTGCATTGCAGGCAGACTTTACAGTCTGAGCCACCAGGGAATCCGTTTAGATTTATGTTGCTGCTGCTGTTGCTAAGTCGCATCAATCGTGTCCAACTCTGTGTGACCCCATAGACGGCAGCCCACCAGGCTCCCCCGTCCCTCGGATTCTCCTGGCAAGAACGCTGGCGGGTTGCCATTTCCTTCTCCAATGCCTGAAAGTGAAAAGTGAAAGTGAAGTCGCTGAGTCGTGTAGGACCCTCAGCGACCCCATGGACTGCAGCCTACCAGGCTCCTCCACCCATGGGATTTTCCAGGCAAGAGACTGGAGTGGGGTGCCATCGCCTTCTCCGTTAGATTTATGAGGGCAGCACAAATCATCTAGTTCCATCATTCATGTTACAAACTGAAACCTAAGAAAAGGAAGCAACTTACTGAGGACATACAGGAAGTGAATAACCAAGTAGTGTGTCTCTACTGTCTCCTGAAGATAACTGCCTACCTTTCCTCTCTTTAAGTAATCTACTGAAATTTTATTTATATCCCAGTCCTCCCTGAGTTCCATACTTGTGTATCCAAATGCCTACCTAACATTTCCAGTTAGATGTCTGATAGGCATCTCAAACGTAACATGTCTAAACCAGAACTCTTAATACCCTCCTGCCACCCCCATCCTGCTGCTGCTGTCTTCCACTTCTGGGCAAAAGGTGCCTGTTGCCCTTGCCAACCTCCTTTTGTATGGCTCTCCATTGATCACTGGGATCTAGCTGCGCTGAGTTTCTTATATTATGTGTACTGTCACTGGGGCAGAATGATCAACCTCTGGTTTTCATGTAGCTAGTTCATTTGATCTTTAGAGCTTACCTCAAGTACTATTTCCTAGAAAGAGGAATGTTTATGACTCATTATAAACTAGGTCTTTTTTTGTTTCAGATAGCATTTTACTACAAATTGTCTTTTATGTGTATTTGTTTAATGCCCGTCTCTTCCCTAAGCTCTAATAACGTAGGCACCATGCCAGTTTTGTTCACTGCTATAGAGCCACAGCCTACATATAGTAGATAGTTAATAATTCATTGTTGAGTGAAAAGCAGGTTAGTGGGAGGGCTAGAGCTGGTATACAATTATGTCAACTCCTAGACCAGTGTTCTTTCATTAAATAGTGTTGTAACTCTTCTCATTTTTCTTTGCTGATATATTTCATGGAAAGCCTCAAAGATGTGGCCTGAAACCTCAGCAGTGCTTCCACATTCTCTCAGTTCTCCAAATGCCAACTGCCTCCCTTAAGAAGGATATAGGGTTAGTTTACACTGTATCATGAGTCAGTCATACAAGGTTAGTTTACAGTATATCATGAGTCAGTCAAAACTTTGACTATTTAGAAACACCCCACCACTGCCACCCTCTCCCAGCAACTATAGACTAGATGAGATCAAGATTCCTTTTGCTCTAAAACATTGTCTAAATTCTTAGCCGTTGCTGGTGAAAAGTGTAAATTAGTAAAACTGCTTTGGAAAATATTGGGGTATTGTCTAGTAAGATTGCAAATGTACCTAATCCACAGCCCAGCAATTCCTACCACAGAGAAATTAATTTGTGCATGTGTACCAGAAGACATGTACAAGAATAAAGCATTGTTTGTAATTTTTTTAAAAATATGTTACGCTAAATTTCCACTTGAAAACATATTTGTGTTCTGGAACACTATGAGAAATGAAAATAAACTGAAGATAAGAATATGAACACAAATGAATCCCCAAAATATTTTTGAATGGAATCAATGAATTATAAACATGAATGAATCTCAAAAACATGCTGAGTGAAAAAAATGCCAGAAAGCCATTTACAAAAGAGTACATACCATATGATTCCATTCCATTTGTAGAAAATTTTAAAACAGATAAAACATCAGTGTTCCCTGGGTCATGGAGGGGGAGTTTAACTGCAGAGGAGAATGAAAAACATTTTGGAATGATGGAAATGTTCTGTATCTTGATTGGAATGGTAGTTGAATGAAAGTATTCATTTGTCAAGATTCATCAAACGACACGTAAAATGAATGTATTTTATTGCATTTGAATTACACCTCAATAAAATTTATTTAAAATTTTAAAAGGTTGCAGAGAAACTCAAAATATTTTTCCATTTGTATGAAGTTCAAAGCCAGGCAAAGCTAAACATCTTCAGGGTAACATGATAAAACAGCAAAGAAAAATAAAACTTGAGAAATTAAGGTTGGAGATTGCATTTGACCAGGGGTGGACACAAGGCTTTGAAGTCATTGGTCATGTCCCAGTTCTTAAAGTGAGTAGTGCATACAGGTGTTCATATTAATGAATTTTATAATTATTTAAGGTGTACATATATGTGAAATGTATTCTATGTATGACATACTTCACAATGGAAGTTTCTAAACAGTTACAAGAGAATACTTCTTGGGACTCTGGCAGCCCTCTTAAGTTAGAAAGATGAATATGAAACTGTTATAAGTGGTTTATATATATATATAT
>NW_011494665.1:2777162-2883903 GCF_000754665.1 Bison bison bison
TTTTAATTTGACTGCAGCAAATTTTGCTGCAGCATGTGGGATCTAGTTCCCTGACCAGGGATCTAACTTGGGCCCCCTGGATTGGGAGCTTGGAGTCCTAGCCACTGGACCACCAGGGAAGTCCCTAGTTTGTTTTTGAATTAACTACTTAAAAAATTAAATATGCTCTTAGAAGAAAACCTCTAGAAATCCTGTGGTCCACCAGGTAGAGATAGTTCCCAAACTTCTAAACCACATACAGATCTTAGGGTTTTAGAATAGATTATGACCTACAGTTGATGTCCATTTTTTCCCAGCTCAGGAAAAAACAGCTAACCAAGACTCTTCTAAATCCAACTGAGGGGACCTCCCTGGCAGTCCAGTGGTTAAGACTGCACTTCCACTGCAGGGGATGTAGGTTCAGTCCCTAACAGGGAACCTAAAAGCCTTCATGCAGCTCCCTGGTGCAGAAAAAAAAAAAAAATCCAGAAAGTCAGAAATAATAAAACTTGAAGGAATTCTAGCAGATTAAAAGATCTAGCTTAGAGATATGCGTTTTGGAGAGGTTCTTAGCAAATCCAGTCCCATACTTTCTTAAATTCTTGAGTCTTAACCTGCTGCTTTCATTAGCCAAATGAGCATTTTCTCTGCCTCTGTTGTCTTAGTTGTTTCCCACTTTGCCCCATTTCCAGATTGATGGGTAGCAAAGAACAGGCTAAATGGCTGTGTATTGTTTTCTCCACATGAACAGGACTTAAAAGAGGAGATAGATATCCGACTGTCCAAGGTTCAGGATATCAAGTATGAACCTCAGCTTCTCGCAGATGATGATGCAAGACTGCTACAGCTGGAAACCCAGGGAAATCAAAGTATGTAGCATGTTCTTGGACAGTACTTCAGTGAGGGGTCTCACAAATTCTGAATTCCTTTTCTCAGTTGTAAACATAGCTGCTGGCAAACTCAACAGCTGTGGTTCCTTGTTACTGGGCATATGTTAGATTGGGAAGCACTTTAAGCTTGCTGGAGTTTGGAGAATCTTTTGAGGGTTATTCCTGACACCAGTCTCTCTCTCAACAGATTGCTACAACTACCTATACAGGATGAAAGCTCTGGATGCTATCCGTGCCTCTGGTAAGGGCTGCTCAGCAGCTGTTCTGTATCCTGAGAGCTCACCCGGGGAAAGAGAGGGAGGAACCCAATTTATGTTAGAATTTGTCCTTTCTACACCTACCCAACTGGTAGGAGTTTGCTAATTTTGAGAGTACTGGGTTACTGTTTTGCCTTAAGGAAATGATGTAGGTAAGTTATTTTTCTCCAGAGAGTCTGGATTTGTTTTGTTCTTTCTATACCTTTAGTTTCATGAACTAGTGGTAATTTGCTTGTTTTTCCACAGGAGACAGGCAACATCTGCTTTTTCACCAAGCCTACATAGATGGTTCTTGATTTTTTTTTTCCATTTGACCATTGTCAAAAATACTCTTGAATTTTTTTTCCATTTTTTTCATGACTGTTGTCAGAAATGCTCTATCTCTACCAAAACATAGTTTATATCTTAAACTATGGGTAAGTAGGAGGGTAAATAGGAATGACACTGTTGTATACCATTGGTATAATTTAAGTTATATTGCCACCACTGTATGACCACTCAGACATAGCTCTAGATCTCTAGTCTTCTTAATTCTCTTAAAATTTCCCCCCAACTCACTCATTGTACCTGTTTCTAAGTTTGGGAAATTAATTAGTAAGACTAAACAAACGGGGAAGGGGGTATCATTGTTCTATTATCTCCACAGAGATCCCATTTCATGCTGAAGGCCGACATCCCCATTCCTTAATGGGCAAGAATTTCCGCTCCTACCTGCTAGATCTTCGAAACACTAGTACTCCTTTCAAGGGTGTGCGCAAGGCCCTTATTGATACCCTGCTGGATGGCTATGAGACAGCCCGCTATGGGACAGGGGTAAGCCACAGTGGGTGGCCACGTTTTCCTTCAGGGAACTAAAGGGATGCCCCAGACTGAGAGATCCTCATTCTTCCTTCCTCTTTCTTCAGGTCTTTGGCCTGAGTGAGTACCTGCGCTATCAGGAGGCCCTGAGTGAGCTGGCCACAGTGTGAGTTTGGAGGGGAACATGTCAAAGGAAGCTGGTTAGAGAATACAGTAGTCCTGGGCTGTTTTCACAGTTAGATTACTTTCAAAAGCACTGTGAACAAAATCAGGTCCTAGAGCTGTTTCTTTACGGTGGAAAGTAGATGCAAGCTAATAAAAGAAGTTTCTCCTACTTTTTTGTATCTCTTTTCTTATTTTTATTTTTTGGTCCAACTCAGTAAAATGTCAGAATTGGTGTAATCTGTTATACCAGTAAAAGGAATAAAATAGTTTATCAGCAAACAAAGATGTCTTCCTTTGTATCTTGGTCTGATAAAAAGAAAGAATTGTCAGCCAATTTTATTACCTGACTGAAACAAAAGGTATCACTAAAGAGCTAAGCTGTGTTTTATAAAAGAGACTTCATAACTTTTTGCTGGGAACATTTTAAATACCTACTAACAGAGCTTCAATATGTTGTTTATGCATGTATGTAATTATAAGAGTAAAGGCGGAAAGCCAATCTGGAATAAAGAGTTACTTACCAGCCACGAAAATAACACATTTGCTTTCTGCTGTGTTGATTATTATTCTCAAAAGATGAGGGGTATGTCTGTCCTGTTTTCTGTATATCCTTAAAAACTATTTTGTTCTAAAGACAAAATATCCTATAAAAACCACTTAGAAAACTAATGAAAACACTTGGAAAGGGTGGAGAAGGCCTGTTCAAGTTCAGTTTCTTTGAAAGTAAAATACTGTATGACTCCACTTACATGAGGTACCTAGAGTAGTCATATTCATAGAGACAGAAAGCAGAATGTGGGTGGTAGTGGCTGGAGGGAAGGAGGAATAGGGAGTTGTTTAATAGGCAGAGAGTTTGTTTTCCAAGGTGAAAAGAATTCTGGATGTTGGTTGCACAACAGTGTGAATGTACCTAATACTACTGAACTGTAAACATTTAAAAATTGTTAAGATGGTAAATTTTATATGTATTTTACCACATTTTAAAAAATTTAGTCTCTTAGATTTCTAGTTTCTAGAAAATTTCAACGGGTATATTGAAGAGTATAGGCTCTAAAATCTGACAAACTTAGATTTTAATCCCAGCTCTCTGTCACTTACTAGCTTTGTGACCTCAGGCAACTTTCTTGATGGACCCTCAGTTTCCTAATCTGCAAAAGGGGTGATACCACCATAAAGGGATAATGGGATGTGAGTAAATTACATGTTGGTAAAAGAACCAGATTTAGTGTCCTAACTTATGATAATTCAATAGTTAATTTCAATATTATTTTTTGGAGGTCAGTTGTTTCAAAGGACTCTTTGGACTGGGAGTATATTATTGGCATCCACACATTAGGTGAATCAGAATTAAAAGTTTTCTTTAAGCACAGTGGAATGAAGAAGAGGTTGAGTCAGAGGCAGGGACTCATTGGGAAAATTGGTTTCTCTGCTATTTCTAAGCTACCACATGGGATTTTAGTAACTAGTTTGTAAGATAGGACAGAGACCATTTGTGGCTACAATTGCATGCATAGGATGTAGAAGCCTTGAATTGTTTTCTTCCATTAGTCCTCTATCTGTCCATGACCAGCCCTCTTTGTGTTCTTCAGGGTCAAAGCACGAAGTGGGAGCTCTCAGCGACAACACCAGTCAGCAGCCAAAGACCTAACCCAGTCTCCTGAAGTCTCCCCAACAACCATCCAGGTGACATACCTCCCCTCCAGTCAGAAGAGTAAACGTGCCAAGCACTTCCTCGAATTGAAGAGCTTTAAGGACAACTATAACACACTGGAGAGTACTCTGTGATGGAGCTGAAGGCCTCTCACTGTTGATGGAGCCAGACAGACTGCAGTGTGCTTGCCGGGTGGCCCTCACTCAGGTCATCTGGTTCAGCCCAGCTCTGGATCAGCTGAAGCCCTGGTTGTGTTCAGAGCTCTTAAGATTTCATGCCTAGAGGATCATTCTCCCACCCGCTCTTATGGCCAGTTTTAGAACATCAGTTAAGACTTTATTTTCCCTTGATATCACTTTTCTCTGGAGTTGAATTAGATGTTTTTCTTAATATTTCTGTCAAAACTTCCTTAAAAATCCTCACTTGGTTTTTTGATCATGGTTCATCTGTCCTTTTCCAGACTATAAATTATCCCAAGGGTGACCGGGCTTGGTGTCCTGTCTTCTGTACACAGTTGAATGGGAGCCATTTGGTTTGAGACATCTAAGAGTTGATTGGTGGAAATGGTATACAGAATGCTGCGGAAATTGGTGGAGGCCATGAGTGCTGCCTAGAACAACTTACCCTGGTGCTCCACTTAAACCAGGATGTTACTGGGAACATTAACACAACTTCTCTAACATGCAAGGATCTGCCTTCCACTTTCATTGTATACTGTCATGAATAAAAAAAGGAATGTTTTAACATCTGATATAATCCCATCACTCCTTATTTGTGGGATAGTGTGAAGAAATAGACCAATATCTTGATCTGACTTTATAAACCATTTAATGAACAATTAAAAAATAAAGCATATGATTCATTCCTCTATAGTTGTCTTTTAATAAAACAGACATGTGAGGGCTTCTCTGGTGGTCCAGTGGCTAAGACTTCATGCTCCCAATGCAGTGAGTATTGGTTCCACCCCTAGTTGGGGAACTAGAGTTTGATCAAAAGTTTGATCAAAGATCCCACATTCTGCAACTAAGACCCGATGCAGCCTGGTTTTAAAAAAATGTTTCTTTGTATTTGGCTGCACCAGGTCTTAGTTGCAGAATGTGGGATCTTTGATCAAACTCTTGAGTTGTGGTATACAAACTCTTAGTTGGGTCATGTGGGATCTCAAAAGAAGAAATCCTAAAGTTGCAACTGGGGTCCTTGTTCATAAAAGTGCCTGTGTCACTAACAGAAGGCTGGAGAACCAGGATTCCCTTCAGGTCTCTGGGGCAACAGGCCAGGTGACCAATCAACTCTTGTAGGCCTAGGCTCATTGTTGGGGGTGTAAATGTTGCTATGACTACTGAATCCTTGGTGACTAAACAGAAATGAGAGCTTGTTCAGTCTCCTAAGACTACATCAAGCAAGTCTGTAGACATGTCCATGGAAAAGATGGGAAAAGTAGAAGAGGTACGCAGAGTTGGAGAAGGCTGCTTTGGATGAGTTTCCCCTGGATAAGGTTTCCAGATGAATTTATCAGAAATTGATAGTTCTTGAGAGAGGCCCTTGGTGTAACTGAAGGGTAGCAGCAGGGGTGGGAGACTGGCATGTAGTAGGTATTCAAATATTTGTTACATACTAACCCCTGCATAATAGGACTTTCTCCACACCTGCCCTAGGAAGTTGGCTACTCCCCTCTCTCCGAAAAGAAAGGTCTTTGTCTCCCACTATGTTAGGGCACTGAGGGTGAGGTACTAGAGATCAAGGCAGATAACAGAACTCCCTTTTCTTGCAGCATTTTCAAAGGGCCCTGGAACTTAAGAAGATGGTGCACAGGTAATCTCTGCTTCTGTCCTTTCCCTTACGCTTCAGTTTGACATGTTCACTCTCCTGCCCTCCTCTGATATCCACTTCATCTTGTTAGGGGCTCCTCAAAAAGGCAAATAGGTGTGAAGCAGGCAAACAGCAGCCCTTGTTTCCTTGCTTCCCATTCTCTGAAGGAAAACTGGAGCAAGTTTTTGTTTTTTTAGTTTTTAAGGAAAATTCAAATATTTGTTGTCTGGTACCACACTCACCAACCATGTGGTAGGTACGCAGTAGGTGTTTATTGAATGAATGAATAAGAAAACTCAAAGATTAAGCTGTATATCTCTTATCACCTGGGGAGTGTTTTTAAAAAAACAAAGGTCTTAGGACTTCCCCAGTGGTCCAGTGGTTAAGATTGCTCGCTGCCAATGCAGGGGGTGCGGGAGTGGGTGGGGAACTAAGATCCCATGTGCTGCATGATGTGGCAAAAGATTTTTTTTTAAAGCCTTAACCCAGAAGAAGATTCTGACTAAAATGGCCTAAGATTAGATAGGATAAGCCTGTTTTTTAAGGTTTCATAGGTTATACCCAGAGGTAGCAAGGATGTGACATAAAAGAATGCATATAGTTTTCATGGGAGTCAAGATTGATGCAGCCTTTTTTGTAAAATCTATCAAAATTTTAAATTCATAGATCCTTTGAACTGGCAACTCGACTTCTAGGAATACCTTATACACATACCTACAAAAGCAATAGAATGCACACATACGAGTATTCGTGACAATATTGTTTATACAAGTAAAAAAGCTAGAAATAACATGTAGCTGGTGAAATTATGTTATAAAAGTACTTGGCAGCCTTTAAACAGAATGAAGCAAATCTCTAAGTGCTGATGTGAAAAGTCCAAATTGTTACGTAATACTGCTTATGTAAATGTAAAATTTCATGTTAAAAATAAAAGTTATACTTGCTGATACATGATAAAAATTTTTCTATAAAGATGCACAAGAAACTGATAACTTTGTTGAGATGAACTGGGGCAGAAGAATGATGCTTCCAGCTTTCATTTAATATATATTCCTGTATGTATTTTTCAGTCATCTGTAAAAAAATACTTGATTTTTTTAAAGAAATGTCAACAAGATTATCTGAACAGAGGATATGGGTGTGTATCACATGTGTATAATCCTGTTGTGTATTAGAAAACCTTAACAAATGATTCCAGAGTGTCTAGCCAAGACGGAGTATCACTGGTATGATGGAAGGAATCAGTCTTTAGATTGGATTTGATACCCAGGTCTGCCATCAGGTGACCTTGGGCAACTCACCTGAACTACGTTTCCTTGTTTGTATAATGCAAAAACTGATACCTATGACACATGGTTATTATGGTGATTGAATGACAGACTTCCTATTAATATACGCTAGGTTCTAAATCAAGGTTTCCCTGGTGGCTCAGATGGTAAAGAATCCGCCTACAATACAGGAGACCCAGGTTGGATCCCTGGGTTGGGAAGATCCCCTGAAGAAGGGAATGGCAACCCACTCCAGCGTTCTTTCCTGGAGAAGCTAAGCCAGTACTAGTCACCTTTTCAAGGAGTTTGCAGTCTTCTCTGACAATGGTACAGAAGTTCTGATGAAGAGCCTCCTTTGACAGGGTTCTGTCTCTCCTCTTAACTCTAACCTATTCAACCCCTACCTTTGTGCCTGGGACAGGTGGCGAAATTCACACACTCACTGTCTGTGGCAGATAACATTAAGCCAGAGGAGAAACCCATATGCTATCCTAAGGATGCAGGACACCATGGTACAGGAGTTGGCACTGGCCAACAAGCAGTTGCTGATGGTGAGTTCTAGTGGCCTGAAGTTTCATCCTCTACTGCACTATTCCTTTTCCCACTGGGATTCCCAAGCTCCTGGTCTCTGCCATTACACCAGAGCAGCAACTCTAACCCTGAAACCAAAGCTCCTTTTCACCAATTCTTTGTATCCAGCTGCAGAGTCCCAGAGCGGTCGTCCTTACTCCTCTCACTTGGTAAAACTGCGCCTAGTTTTAGTGCCTAGCATCTGCCTCTGGGAACCTCTCTCCCTGGAGTCCCCAGTTGCTGTCATGTCACCATCTTTGTATCCCAGATGCCTAGAAATGTTTGTGGTTTTTGGTGTGTTCTCAGAAAAGATGTGGGTCTGCACACCCACAGAGGAAAAAATGGGTTGGCTTCCCCTCCAAAGTTTAGTCTTTATGCTCCTGCTTAATTTTAAGCCATAGGTAATTCCAGATCCAAGAGAAAACGGGATAGGAAAGCAACCAGGGAGAAAGAATGAGGAAGGCGAGTAAACAGGGAAAATATCACACTCTCCTACCCACCCCACCAGGTCCGTCAAGCTGCCCTGCACCAGCTGTTTGAAAAGGAGCATCAGCAGTACCAGCAAGAACTAAATGAGAAGGGCAAAGCTTTTTACATGGAGAGACTCTGATGGCATTTGAAATACTGTCCTTCCATTCTCACGGCATCTGCTAACCTAGCCTTCTTGAGCCCCACTCCCTCCAACGTCCCTTCCTAAACACACCTGGATATAGTTATCTGCCCAGAGCTTAAGACAGTGTTCCCACTCTCACATCTCCTGTTCTTGTCAAGCCCCAGTGCTATCTGGAAAATGATCTATGAAACAATGGTAAAAACAAGAGTGACGCCTTGTGGTCAGAATGAGGTATGCAGTACTGACGTGAGTGGAGGGGAGGTGGATAGATGGAACAACGTGAGCAGAGCATCCTGATTTGGTTTAATAAATAAAGCTAGTTCTTAAAAGTTCAGACTTGGACCACTGGTTTATTCTTTGAGCCCACTTCAAAGTGTTTATTCACAGCTGCCAGTATCTTAATACAGCTTTCTGGATTTGCTCACCACCTCTCTGATCTCACTTCCACAGATCTCTTCTGTACATTTGGACAATAGCTCTGAATATGCCTATTAATCCACAGGCATTATGGGGCTTGATGTCAGTAGGACTGGATTTTATGTTTTGACTTTGCCAATTATTGTGAGACCTTGGAAAAGTCTCTTTCCTCTGAATTTCCGTCTGAATGCTCACCTCTTCAAAATGACAGGGTTCCAAACTCAAATGCCTTCAGGGGTTAGGCAGGTAATATAGCAGTTATGAGGGGGAAAGAAATGGTGGGATTTATGGGGGACTATAAAAATGGAAAATCCCATGAGTGGAGGAGCCTGCTAGGCTGCAGTCCGTGGGGTCTTGAAGAGTCGGACATGACTGAGCGACTTCACTTTCACTTTTCACTTTCATGAATTGGAGAAGGAAATGGCAACCCACTCCAGTGTTCTTGCCTGGAGAATCCCAGGAACAGGGGAGCCTGGTGGGCTGCCGTCTATGGGGTTGCACAGAGTCGGACACGACTGAAGCAACTTAGCAGCAGTAGCAGAAAGAGCATGTGACATCTTAATCCAGTCAAAATTCTGAAAAGTACTAATTAATCATACGCATCTATAGGCCACAGAGAACCTTACTCATAAAGATCCACTTTACATACAAATGATATCTCAAGCCAGAGAGACTCCCACTTTGCAGCCAGTAACAGGAGCAGAAACACACCCTCACTGATTAACTGCCATCATATTTATTTTCCCCTCATCCCTCACCTTGGCATCTGCATTCTCATTGGTGACTCATCCTTCCCACACTGATGATTTCCTGCTCTCAACACTGCGGCTCTGTCCACACTGCAAAACTCACACCTTTTCTTTCCCCTGTGCCCCAAGTCTGCCTCTGTCCTTCAATACGCCGTTTTCATCTTAGCTGTCAGAACTTCTTCCTCCTTTCCTCACCACCCATGAGCACAGAGAGGTAGCAAGGTATAAAGAGAAAAGCACACACTTTGGAGTCAGGTTTGGGTTCAAAGTCTGGCTTCACTTCTTAATCGTGTATGTATTAGGTTATTTCTCTGAGCCTCAGTTTTCTCTTCTGAAAGTGAATATAATACCCATCTCATAGAAACATTATGAGGATTAAATAAGATAAATGTGTGTAGAGAGCAAGCGCAGCCCTTGGCATGCAGTAGGCATCCTCCCACTTCCCTCTTAGGAGATTTCCTATGACCCAAGCCCTTCACAGGGGCCCTGCTTGGCCCCCTGGCCAGCCTCCTTAGGCAGCTCAAATATCATTCTCCATCCCAGCCCTGTCTTTCTCTTTCTGTCCTAAATGTCCATTCATCCTCCAGTCTCCATCAGCCCTGCTTCCCAAGGCCTCTAATCTTTAGTCAATCACTGCTCTTGAGTTGTTACACCAAACAGTACATGGCTGCTCCAGGCTGGTAGGGAGGCAGGCGGTGAACAAGCCATGACAGGTATGGTGGGAGTTTTATAGGAGACACAACCATACACCTGTGTCCTGGGTTTGACCCATTAAGCTGAGACTGAGTCTCCCATTCCTTCAGCCTGTTCCTCCACTCTGTTCCCTATGGGTCTGTCTCACCTCCCTTCTCTCCTCGTTGTATCTGTCTCCCAGCCACCCCCTGCCTCATCATGGCAGCACAGCCTGGTGTTAGGAGAGCAGGCTTCCATATGACGGATTTGGGTTTGAATTCTGGCTGGCATTTACTGCCTGTGTGTTCTTGAGAAAGTAACTTTAACTTTCTGGGTTACAGGGCTTTATATGTAAAATGGAGATAATGCCTACCTCACTAGGTTACCGTGGGGATTAAATAAAGCACTTTGCAGAGATGATAACCCACAATGATGTTTTCGTGTCCTTTGATAGTTTTTCTATTTTTATTTCAACTGCATTACCTGGTTGCCCCTCACCTCCTGCCACATTCCCTCATCAACCCCTTTTATTTCTCTGCTGTTCATTTGGGCCCACGGAACACCCCACCCCTCTGCCATGATCCCTGACCTTGGCCTCTCTCCCCAGGGCTTGTCAGTGCCAGGCTAGCTCCAGTATTGGCAGTGCGGCCCCCTGCGGAGCCCATCGCCTCTGATCCTCTCTGCCTGCTCTGTCTGCTCGCATCACATCAGCTGAGTAATTCACCCCTTCATGCCTCCCCATCCCCTTTTCCCTCTGTGGCCAGTGCCTCACCCAGCTCCTCAGGCTCAAACGGACTCAGTCTGGTTTGAAATGGCCACACAGAAGGTACTTCCAGGAGAGCTGGAAAGCGTTCATCAGAGGCCATCTGAGGTTTCCGCCTGGACATGCCACCCTGTCAGTCTCTTCCTGGGAGAGCTGCTCCTCTCCTACATCAATATTTCCTGTCTCTGCCTCTGTTTCCCGAGTTTGCCAAACACTAAAGTCCTTTCAATTCCTGCTAAAATCCCCTTCCCGGCCTTTTGCCCTCCAGCCTGTGGTTCTCCAGGGCAGTCGAGGTTTCCAGAAAAGGGAACTAGAATTTGGGGCAGGTGTGGGTGTTAAGGGTAAAAAAGGAAGGTCACGAAAGTAAAAAATTACACGCAGACTGAAAGCCATAAGACAACACCACAGGTGTCTACCTTGGGGCTTGTAGGCCCATTTGTTGGTCTTCCTGGAAGGCAAGAGCCACACAATACGAATTGACTGGAGCTTGGGACAAGCTATCGATCTAGATCAAGGGCACCGTCAAGTTGGCAGATCGTTTGCGAGTGCACGCTGAGCGGGGTGGGGGTGTCCGGACTAATGGGAACAAGGGCGCATGGAACAGGCCTGGGGGCTGAAGCAGAGCCGCCGCCTCCCACCCCACGCTTCCATCCAAGCCCCCACCCCACCAGTGCGGCTATAACTCGGGTTGCTTCTGCCACAGTAGAGAGAAGCATCTGCCTGCCACAGGACATTCGACAGACCTGATTCTCTTCAGCAGAGAAACCTCCCAGAAAATCAGGCCCCTGTGAGGAAAGACCCTTAAAGAAGCCAGCTCAGGAGCTCATGTTGTAAGAAGCCCCAGAAGAGGAGAG
The DNA here is from genome assembly GCF_000754665.1 of Bison bison bison. Lineage (NCBI taxonomy): Eukaryota > Metazoa > Chordata > Mammalia > Artiodactyla > Bovidae > Bison > Bison bison. Next base: position 2,788,618 of record NW_011494665.1, read on the forward strand.
TCCCAAGGACGGCAGGCTGTTTCCTGGCAGAGGCATTCTCCTCCCTCACCTTGTCCTTCTAAAATCCTGGTTTCAATTCTGCCAGGCGGGAGAGGCTGTCCTTAAGTCTTCTCTGGAGCCTGGGCTGGAGCCTGCTAGTAAGACAGGTCACGCTTATCTTCCGGACATCCAAGGGTGACTTTGAGGAGAAGCATGCCTGGAGGGCATGGGGAGAAGGTGAGAAGGGACAATATGGTGGGGAAAAGCAACCAAGCCTTCTGGAAGTTTCTCATGGCTACTCATCTCTCGTTCTCAAGAGCAGGCAGGTTCCAGGAAAGGGTCCGCTGAAAGGCCCTCAGCAGTCTTGTGGGGGCATTGGAAAGGTAAAGCAGGACGTGCAAGCCCCCACCCCCTCTCCCGGAAAGCCTTGGGGGCAGCTGGAGGGGAACTGAGGGGAGCAGGTGGCAAGGTTGACAAGGAGCTGCTGACAAGGTTGATCCTCTGAGCGCTGAGGCCGTGACACCAGGGGAAGAAACTGTGTTGGAGCTTTTGGAAAGGATAGGTGCCCGGATGCAGAGGGCTGCCAGATATTCTTCCTGGTTTAGGCTACCGTGATCAAGCAAAGGCCAGGCACTGGTAGCAAAGGATCCAAGACAGGGATGGCACGAAGACCCGATGAGTAAGAGCTGGCTGTCTTAGGAGGTGAAGAGCAGGGGTTGGTGCCCTTTCCCCAGAGAGATGGCTCTCAGGGATTGGTGCCTGACATGTCTGCTCTGCCCTTTCTTTGCAGTGGGGAGGAAGGCAGAGGGCCGCAAAAGCTCTTCTGCCTGCTTCTGTGTGATATGTTTGATATTGGGTTGTTTAATTAGGAACCAACTAAATGTCAAACATATTCTTACAGCAGTAGGCAATTTGGCATCATACTCTTTCTTACCCCAACTTCTGGGGCTCTGGGGTTCCTGTTTTTTTTTTTACTGAACCTATTTTCTCCAGGACCCCTTTGGAAAACTAGTGGCTGCAACCCATGTGGATTTCGATCTTAACCTGGAGGGCTAGTGTGGGAGCGGGGGAGAACTGGAGTCTGGGTATCAAATCTTCCTCTATCTTTCCCTTGTGTGTGCATGCTAAGTCATTTCAGTCATGTCCCACTCTTTGCAATCCCCCGGACTTAGCCTGCCAGGCTCCTCTTTCATGGGATTCTCCAGGCAAGAATACTGGAGTGGGTTGCCATGCCCTCCTCCAGGGGATCTTCCTGACCCAGTGATTGAACTCACATCTCTTACTTCCCCTGCATTGGAAAGCGGGCTCTTTACCACTAGTGCCACCTGTGAAGCCTCTTTTCCTTGTGCTAGAAGGGAAATGGCTCTGATCTTTTCCTGTCCTTGTGGTTTTCTCCTTCTTATTCAATCTCCCCACCTTATTATCCAATGCTTCCTGTGCCTGGGACTCCTGTTCCCTAAGGCCAATAGTAGGGGTCTTTGGTTTTTCTGTTTTCTTTCACGAGTCAGCTGATGGTTCTATCTGTGTCTTTACCTCTAGTGATGAGAAGCAGGTGTTTCAGTCACCCCATTATTGGAGCCTAGTATCAACACCACCCATCTATCTTTGACATAATGACTAATGAGCACCATTTATATTTTTCCCTGGTAGTCCGGGTCACCTTGAACAGTGCCCACCTCTCTCTGGCATATTCTCAGATTGTATGGTGCCCAGGTCAGGGATCAACTACCACCTGTCAGTAGCAAGGCTCCAAGTGGAATGAACAGAGCCTGGAGCTAAGCCAGGGAGAACAGAGCTGGTAATGATGATGATGATGATGACTAGGGGCAGTGAAGAAGGGAGCAGAGGGTGAGAAGAGTAGAGAGCAACAAGACCTTGGTCTATGTGGGTATAAAAGTTCTATTTAAAGATCACTATGGGGAAACGGAGGACGTGATCCTATCTGGATTACTCTGTCTCCCACTTTTCTTTCCCTGCCCACTGGCCTGAAACTCTGGGATGGCCATCCAAACCCCAACCCTACGCTCTTACTCCGTCCCCCTGGTTCTTAAGTGGGGAGGAATAATGTCTCCCTGCCCATTAGAGACTCTCAAAATAGCACAGTAACTTGATCTGGGGATCTGGGGAATTGTCAAGGATCATGGGTGATCTCCCCTCTTCACTGTTGCTCAGGCTCCCTAAATACCAGGAATCAAAACGTAAAACTCAACCAGTGGAATTTGATTAGTATCCAACACAGTCTGGGTGAGAGTCAGGGGAAAGCTGAAGGGCAAACCAGGAAAACTAGTCACGCTTTGGGTGAAAACTACCATTCTAGAATTGCCAAAGTACCCTTCTCTATTTCAGTGTCCTACCCCTCCCCCTTCCTTGCTCTTTTAAAATATGCATGGAGCTGCCCAGCGTGAGTGGAAAGTTTCAGGGTCAGGGAGAACCTTTTCCCTCCCCCACTTTCCATTGTCTAAAATCAGCCTCAGCTGTTCCCTAATTTTTCTTTGCTGGTGATGTCAGTCCATCAAAGTGTCTCACCCTGTGTTCCCCTGAGAACAATGATGGGGCTGGGAACACCATATTAGGAACAAGAGGTGGAGCCATGGGCAGAAATAAAGGCCCAGGTCTGGGGAGCTAGTCACTCAGCCAGCAGCCCCTCCTTTCTTGCCCTAGTCTCCAGTCCTCCAGTATTCACAGGTGAGCTCCCCAACGGCCACTGTTCAGGATGGAGGCCATCAAGAAAAAGATGCAGATGCTGAAGCTGGACAAGGAGAACGCTCTGGATCGGGCAGAGCAAGCGGAAGCTGAGCAGAAGCAGGCAGAAGAAAGAAGTAAGCAGGTAGGCCTTAGCCTTGGTCTCTCTTACCAGCTGGTGAACAAAACTGAAGTGGAAGAGTTTTGGTGGGAAAGGCAGTGACCACTGGTGCCAGCTCATCCTTTGGGCGGGAGGGACTCCTCTTCTTCCCCAGCCTCACAGCACACGAAGAGGGCATCTAGGGTATTTGCCTTAGACTGCCTGTGTGACCTTGTGAAAGTCAGTGACCCCTTCTGAGCCGCAGTCTGTCTGCTCAATTTAAGTGGGAGTGGATCATGTTTTGGAATAACTCGTGACTTCTAGAGGAAAAGGTGGGAGCTTGGCATGCAGCATCTCTTTTCCCTTAAATGGGGTCACAGACATCGACATCTGAAGATATTTACCATCCCAATGTCTTAATGAAAACTCAGCATGGCCTGGTCATTTTAGGGTCAGAGATTACAAGGTCACAGGCCAAGGCCATAGCAAAATTCCTGGGGCAGTTGGCTGAAACTGATGAAGAAGAAAGTGTGTTGTCTCTCTGAGGATGGTAACATAGAGGGTGAGCTCAGGGGTCTGTCAGGCTCAAGAGCCTAGGGTCTGAGTCTGCACTGTTGTGTATGTGTGTCTTGTGTGTGACTCTTGGGGCTTCCATAGCTGGAAGATGAGCTGGCAGCCATGCAGAAGAAGCTGAAAGGGACAGAGGACGAGCTGGACAAGTATTCTGAAGCTTTGAAGGATGCCCAGGAGAAGCTGGAGCTGGCAGAGAAGAAAGCAGCTGATGTGAGTATAGGGAAACTGGGGGGTGGGTTTAACCTATGCAAATAGATCTTCATGTTAATAACTGAATTCTAAACACACTTGGACATATACACACTTGTGGATTCTCAGAACATAGGCGTAGATACCCACATGCATTTTTCCCACATGCTGGTATACCCTTATTGGCACATACTTTCATTCTTTAAAACTTGCAGAAGTCTCATTTTTCTTACCCCCAATCCAGGAATTTAATTATCTTTCCCAGGACCTGGACAAAGGGAGGGAACTCCAAGTCCAGAGTGCTATCACTTACCCCACCTCCTCCCCCATGCCACATTCTTAGCTTTTGTGTCCAAGGACTGGCATGTAGATATGTGTATTAATAGGGAACCTCTCATCTCTCAACTGCCCAGCAGAGCTAGCTCAGATTTCACAATGGGACAAAGGAGGTCACACTGACCCTGGCCCTATATGGGTTTATTTATCGTGGGCAATGTGGGCATCTGACCTTATGCCACAGAGATGCCATAGAAAGCACTGCTTATAGCACAGCTGAGAGAATCTTAATATCAGAAATAAGAAGGACCAGGGAGTAAAGTTGTTACCACCAGACCTCACTCTGTGACCTTGACTAAATTATTCAGCTTCTCTAGGGCTAAGTTTTCCCACTTGAAAATGAAATAAATTCTCTTTTCCACTTCACGTTATCTCATAGTCGCCCATTTCCCTTTATCCCGTCAACCTTGAAGTTAACCACAAAGATAAACGAGAGACTACAAGAAAAGATTTGTGGAAGAAAAGTAACACAGGAATCTTAACAGCAACAAAAGAATGTTCTGGTATTGATGGAAATACAGTCAATTTTCAGCATTGAGTTAGTAAGAAAGTATTTTTAAAATCACATTTGGTTTTGGAAAACAGCTAGAAACAGAGCAAGAGGTTCAGCAACGTTTTCGGATGCTCTCATTCACTTCTTTACTATTAGGTTTCCGATCTCCCCGCTGGCTTTTTGCCGCTTTCAGTGACCTGGGGAAGCGCTGAGGGTTGTTGAATATATCATGCCAGAGGTCACAGACAGAGAGCGTATTATATACATGATACATGTTCATAGTTTCCAAGAGTTTACGCCACTGCAAACTATTCATTCTTCCTTTGTGGAAAACTGTGAACAACACAGTTTACTCCAGGACTTTGGGCTAGAGCTTGATGGCCTGCTGGACTTGCCTAACTTAGGTTACAAGGATAGATGACTGTATCTCTCTGGTTCAAATAAATGGGCAGAGGATTAAGTTTTCACAAATGGACACAATGTCAGGTTGATAACAATTTTGTGAGATGTAACAAAATTGTAACAACTCTCTGGGAAAGTCCTTAGGCTGGTATAGCTAGTATATGGGTTTGAGGAGGTATTTCCAGGAACAATGAAAAAACAAACAAGATTAACCAGAGATCTGGGGAGAGAAAGAATGACATAGAGGCTCTAGACAATACACTGATACCATTGGGAAGATAAGGAATTTGTTGGAGATGAATTCTATTTGTCCTTACACATACACACGTAAGCACACATCAGCCCCCACCTAGACAGGGTCTACTCAGTATATTCATTTGAAAGAAACTTCTCATAGTCATATAGAAAGCTACCAAAACCATTTAAATATGTAAAGTATGGGTAAAAAAACCTCATTCAACTTCTCTCCCTCTTGTTAGCTTTCCCAAAAAGTCATTAAGTCCCCTCAGAGATATGTAAGAGAATAAGAAATAGGAGAAGCTTGGAGGCAAGAGGCAAACAAACTTGGGGTTAAGATGGAAACCCATCTTTTGAACTGTGGTGTTGGAGAAGACTCTTCAGAGTTCCTTGGACTGCAAGGTGATCCACCAGTCTATCCTATCAGGAAATCAGTCCTGAATATTGAAGGACTGATGCTGAAGTTGAAGCTCCAATTCTCTGGCCATCTGATGCAAAGAACTGACTCATTTGAAAATACCCTGATGCCAGCAAAGATTAAAGGCGGGAGGAGAAGGGGACGACAGAGGATGAGACAGTTGGATGGCATCACCAACTCAGTGGACATGAGTTTGAGTAAGCTCCCGGAGTTGGTGACGGACTGGGAAGCCTGGTGTGCTGCAGTCCATGGGGTGGCAAAGAGTCAGACACGACTGAGCGACTGAACTGAACTGAAGATGGAAACTGGAAGAAAGGTTTCTTTTCTCAAAGCTGGGGTCAGCAAACTATCGGGGTAAATGATGCTTTGGCCTGGTTTCCGACAAAGTTTTACTGGAGCATTTCCATGCCCATTCATTTACATATTGCCCTACTGACTTTTCCCCTACAAGAGAGTGGCAGCCACACACTATGGCCCACAAGGTTAGAAATATTTACTATCTGGCCCTTCACAGAAGTTTGTTGACTGCTGCCTCAAAGGGTCAAAGAAGAAAAGGAAGGCGTCTATGGGAATTGGGGAAAGCGCTAAATCAAGAAGAGGCAACAGGTTTCAAGTAGAGAGCAAGGGTCAGAGTCAGCAGCACAGAATATATGCGTCTTTGAAGGGAGGGTGCTCTTTCTAATAGGAAGGGAGTTCACAGCTCAGCTTCAGCCCTTGAGATTAATAAACAAGTAAAGAGAGCATATTCAGTTCAGTTGTTGCTCAGTCGTGTCCGACTCTTTGCAACCCCATGAATCACAGCACACCAGGCCTCTCTGCCCACCCGCAATTCCCAGAGTTCACCCAAACTCATGGGCATCGAAGTGATGCCATCCAGCCATCTAATCCTCTGTTGTCCCCTTCTCCTCCTGATCCCAGTTCCTCCCAGCATCAGGGTCTTTTCCAATGAGTCAACTCTTCGCATGAGGTGGCCAAAGTATTGGAGTTTCAGCCTCAGCATCAGTCCTTCCAATGAACACGCAGGACTGATCTCCTTTAGAATGGACTGGTTGGATCTCCTTGCAGTCCAAGGGACTCTCAAGAGTCTTCTCCAACACCACAGTTCAAAAGCATCAATTCTTTGGTGCTCAGCTTTCTTTACAGTCCAACTCTCACATCCATACATGACCACTGGAAAAACCATAGCCTTGACTAGACGGACCTTGGTTGGCAAAGTAATATCTCTGCTTTTGAATATGCTATCTAGGTTGGTCGTAACTTTCCTTCCAAGGAGTAAGCTTGGAAATGGCTGCGATCACCATTACTTTGATGTAAATATAAGGGAAAGAGAACCTGGGAGTCCTGGTTACCCGAGAAGCCAATGTGGAAAGCATAGGATTTGCTAGGACTCCTTGAACAAAGAAAGGGTGAGGGTGTGGCAAGGTCAGTCTGAACTTCATTTATTTCCTCCCTAAGTTCATCCAAGGTCCTTTTCATTTTTTAATTGTGAAAAATATGTACATAATGTAAAATTTGCCATTTTAACCATTTTTAAGTGTACAAGTCATTGGTGGTCAGAACATTCACACTGTGGTGCAACCATGTGGAAGGTTCTTTTGATCTGAGATGAAATCAGAAGCTGTTGAAGGTAAAACAAAAGGAGAATGCAATAGGTAGGACACACAAGTTATACTTTTTTCAAGGATAGGAGGTGAAAAGGATGGGGAGAAGAGGGAGAGGACAGACATATACACCTGTTGATATACTGTACTGTTGGTTACCAGGAAAACAATAGCACTAAGCCCCTTGCTGCCCATCCATCATGCTTTTAAAGGTCATTAGGAGTCAGTCCACCTGTTTCCCTGGATCAAGAGAAGATTATCTGTTCAAATCTACCAGCCTCAGGAATGCAGTGGTACTCTCAACACTCATTTGGTTTTTCTAAGATGAAGTCTTCTGCTTCTTCAGTAGGGCAAGGGAGCAGTGCAATAGTGTCCCCTGCTGATCAGCCCTGAGATGACAAAGTCTCATTTTTATTTCCATGGATTATGGATATCTCGTTAGATTTCTCCAAAGAGAGTTGGGAAAGGTCTTAGGCCATCAGGGCAGAGTTTACTGAAACTTCAAACCCTGCTTTTTTTCTTTCCATTTCCTGGGTGGGTAGCAAGGGCAGGGGTGGTAAATCAGTGTATAGGTTACTCTCTCAAGCAAATTACTTACTGTCTGAGTTGTTTCTGTTTCCTCTGATTAGTCTAAATGCTCAGTATTTCTAAATGCAGATGGTTGAAGACAGCCTCTGGTGGGAGTGTCTTCAGAACAAGGCATTGAGCGCAGCACCAATGTCTTACTTATAAATCTTCTTGGGGGTCAGGATTCTTAATTTAAAATCCTGGTCGACATCCTAATTCTCTAGAGAAAAAGAGATCTGCAACACAGGAGAGGCTTATTACTATTACTTACTGAGAAGGTGGGAGGAATACAAAGAAATAAGAGGGAAGAGTAAAATCCTCCAGGCTCTTTATTACTGTGCTTCTAAAAATCCTGCATGGCAGGCAATGCCTGTAGGGGTGGTTTCTAACTGATAAATAGCTCCTGGGGTACCTGGAAGCAGTAGTAGTGTGAAATTGGTGAAAGTTCTAACACAGAGGGAAGGCTGAGATTCTCAATACTATATATGTTTTTCAGATGCTCCTATCAGTGCTGTTGCACAAAGGATCTCGTGACACTAGTCTGTAATAGAGGACTCCTTCTGATAAAATGGAGGCTTAAGACACATTCCTCACCTACAAAAGGAATTGTAAGCGATGATTAATTACAAAGTCCTGAATCATTCAAGGTTTGGAGAGGCTGGTAAATCACTGGTGTATACTGATTCTCAAAAGTATCAGGGGAAAAGACCAGTATTTTGAATAGAACACGTTCATAACTGGTGACAAACAGAACGAGAATTTTGCCAAACTGCCCATCTCTTCACCCCCCATTAATTCCCTTCACGGACTTTCAGGAGATGGGAGAGCACCCACCTGAGCTGACTTTGAAAGGAGGCTGGAGAGCAGCACTCTTGAAGATGAGGCCCAGAAAGTCTTTTCTTAGCACTTGGGTTTGGAGCATTTGTGGCGTGGGTGAAGTAGAGGCTTGTGGGGTGTTTACGTTCTGGAGAGGCCACAGGGTGCCAGGAGTGAGAGGTCAACTGCGAGTGCGTAAAGGCCGCACAGGCCAACCATTGTGGGCAGTCTGCCCGGGGCCGGAGAGGCTTAATCACTACGCGCCTTCTGGTTACCATGGTAGCCCTCCCTCTTCCCAACCCCGCCCTCCTTTGCTGGCCGGAGGGAGAGTCTGGAAGCAGCCGCCCAGGGGTACTGGGCGGGCCCGCCCCTCGCTTTCTGCCGCGGGCCTCCGTCTAGTGGACTGCCTTCCCGCCCGCCTGGCGGTGGGAGGGCGCGGCGGTCGTAGCGTCACATCCGGGCGGGTGGGTGAGTTCCGGTATTTCAGGGCGGAGCAGGCGGAAGTAGGGGTGAGAAGCGGCTGCAACGCCGAGCGGAGGAGGCAGGAACCTGTAGGCAAGCAGGAGCTGGGTGGGGACCATGGCCGGGATCACCACCATCGAGGCGGTGAAGCGCAAGATCCAGGTTCTGCAGCAGCAGGCCGATGATGCAGAGGAGAGGGCCAAGCGCCTCCAGCAGAAAGTGGAGGGAGAAAGATGGGCCCGAGAACAGGTACGGAGAGGGCGAGGCGCGTGAGGGAGAGGCAGACGCTGGAGCAGATGGGACCCCGAAGTGGGGCCGGATTTTTGCGGTGGAGCACGGTCCTTAGGGGGCCAGTATAATCCGAGATGAAGTTGAAGTCCGGAGGATGGGTGGGGCTTAGCTTCACTTGGACCTCAAGTAGGTGAGGGGGACACTGGCTGCTGGAGCAAGCAGACTTGACTTTTGAAGGAATTGAGCCTCACGGGGTCTGAGGCATGGTTTTCTTCCTCTTTTCTCCCGGCTCATTCATTCAATCCCTCCGAGTCGGGCGCGGTCAAGGGAGGGGCTCAGCGGCCTCTCCCTCCCCCACTTCCCCGGTGGGGTGGGGGACTTTGCTCTCGTTTGGGGTTTCCGGCCCAAAGGGTGAGAGTAGGTGGTTGCCTCTCTGATCTGGAGGTGTGCAGAGCCGAAAGGGTGGGGGGTAGAGGGTGGGAACAGCCGGAAAGCCCCCGGCCTGGCCTGCTGGCAGCTTTTCCGCTCCCTCCTCCTGCTCAGGAAATGAGGCAGCAGTCGACTGAGGAAGCGCGGTGCCCTCCCTGGAGGAGGTTGAGGCCACAGCACCGCCTCCCATCCTCCGGTCTGGGGCCCTTTCCTCTTAGGGGGAACACTTGCAGCTGCTAAACCCACTCTGTCGACGTGAAACTGGAGGGGAGGAGATAGTACCTCGCTGCCTCTGTGAGTGCAAATGTAGGAGCCAACAAAACCTTCCTAGCTTCCAAGACTACCTGGAAGGCGGGATCTTCTGCCAGATTCAGGCCTTTATTGCTGAAGTGTGAAGAGTGCAAGCTGAACCGTTTAAGAACACTTCTTCCAAGCAGAGCTGATAAGCGAGAGTATGTGGTAGAGAATCTGATGGAGTGCCAATTTCTGTCAAGGTTTCTGGTTGCCCTAGGCAGTGTGGCTGATGGAGTTTCGAGGGGTCTCTTAAGTGACGTTACTACTCTGCAGTGTGGCTGATGGAGTTTCGAGGGGTCTCTTAAGTGACGTTACTACTCTGCTACGTTCCCAAGTACCCACTCTAGTGTCTTTTTTTTTTTTTTTTTTTTACGTTGAGTATTTGTTCAACTAAAAGTTGAAACATAATATGCTCATAGATTGAACGGTGATTCTTGAAACTGCTTTCTGTTGAGAAGTGGTGGGCTAGTTTTAGTAAGCCATAGGTTTTCCACGATCTAGGGTGCAGTCTAGTGGGTAGAACTGATTTCCTGAGTTGAGGTTTTGGTTTTGGAGGATCCTGAGGCTGGAGGGGAAAGTAACTGTTGCTAAAATTTGAAGACCTAATGAAAGAACTCTTGTGGTTTATTGGTATTCCTTGTTCTCCCCTCCCCGCTTTTGGCTGCTCTTTTGAGGACTGGCTGAGAATTAATGTTTTGGGGAAATGAGAGAAGCAGCTGCCCTCCAGGTTAATACTTAAAGATTGTTAGAATAGTAATTTCTTTTTACAACTGGACATAGAAATGCTGGGAGCTTGGTTTCCTCAGTCACTCATTTCTCAGTGGATTTTTCCTCTGTTCATTATGCTCCTAACTTCTAATTATCATTCTAGTGAGATGAACTGGCTGGGTGACTCTTTATGACTAGGGACACTTTCTCATCTCCTTTGTTCTGGAGACCAGATCCCCTTAAAGGGGGAGACAGGGTGGCTCTAAGGAACTGGCCATGTGTTGACCTAGAGCCAGGCTCAAAGTAAGGGCATGCTAGGAATGATTCTAGGGTAGATGATGTCATTACCCCCACCCTCAGTAGCCCCCAGGACTTGGTTTCCCGCCTAGGATGTCCTGGACATTCACTGCACTCAGGATTTGGTAATTTTCCTTGCAGGGAAATTTCACTCCTTTTTTTTTCCCACCTGGGCTCATAGGTGAGAGAGCAGAGTGAGCAGCTTCAGGTTTTTCTTAAGCTTCTCCCTCACTCCGAGCCTGCCAGATTTGCTTACTGAGCTAAGTGAGTTCTAGTGAGGAAGCCCTCACTCAGATGGGGAAGTAGATTGATAGTTAAATATTTATGAAACCAGTATTTTCTACAGCCCAGCTTGAAAAGTGCCTAATCTTTTGACTTTCTGCTCTAGTGAACTTTGAATTCCTCCTGAGGAAACACCTGTGGGAAGGGAGAGGGGGGAGTGTCTGAACTACCTGTTATCCTCTTAGGGCATTCTGGAATGTGGATTTTGCAGGCTCTTCCCGCCTGGAGCTGGAAGCTCTGCCCTCCCTTATGTTATTGCATGCCATTAGTGGGATTGGCACGTAATTACTTTTCTGGTTGCTTTGTGTTATCAATCCAGCCCTTGTGGGAAGCTGAACGAGTCCAGAGCCAATTGAGTGGTTCTGGAAACCATCTCTACTGCTCTTGACCTGGAGACGTATCTTTTATAATGTAAGGTGAAGGTGAAGTCACTCAGTCATGTCAGACTCTTTGCGACCCCGTAGACTGTAGCCTACCAGGCTTCTCCGTCCATGGGATTCTCCAGGCAAGAATACTGGAGTGTGTTACCATTTCCTTCTCCTGGGCGTCTTCCCGACCCAGGGATCGAACCCGGGTCTCCCGCATTGGAGGCAGACGCTTTAATGTCTGAGCCACCAGGGAAGCCCATATATAATTATAATGTAGCAGCTTGTCAAATCCACTTTTGATTTTGAATCTCCTTTGTACTTTTTTGCGAAACTGAAACTTATAGCAACATAATATTTCAGTGCAGTCTTTTCCCTCATCTGTGTGTGTGTGTTGTGGTGGTGGTAAAGATACAGTGGTAAATGTTTACTATTTTAACCATTTTTAAGTGTACAATTCACCTTATCTGTTTTTAATACTTGTCTCCTAACTTCTGGTATTTCTCGCTCTTTTTTTTTTTTCCTGGTCTAAAAAATTTAGGAATACTATTGAGGGAGTGAGTGGGCTTTGAACAGCAGTTTGATTGTGGCCGTATTCCCAAATTCTTAGTCTGCAGGGGGTGGGTGGTGGTGGTGGTTAGAATGTCTGGCCATTGTGTAGCTCTCTTCTGTTTGTACGGTCTGATGGAATAAGCCACTGACTTTATCACCTTTCCTTGGTTGAGGTTTGCTTTTTTTTTTTCTTACTTCATACTAAGAGCACGTACTCATAGGGGAGAGGCAAATAGCCCTTTGCTCTGAGTGCCTCCGCTTAGTCTCCACCTTTGTTTACTCTGGAACAGATAACTGCTCCCTTCCTTCCAACTTGCCTCCCCCTTGAAATTTAAAGTCCCCAAGGACACAGTATCTCCCTGGGTAGATACATTTGTGAACACTGTAAACCAGAGCAGTCCTTTACTCACAGGGCTCAAGCCTAACTTTTCCGTTACTCTTTTCCTTTGAATTTCATCTCTGGCTTTTGTCTAAAAAGAGAAACCCTGGAGTGGCAGCATACCAGATTTAGGCTAATCCCCTTCTGTCCTTGGCCCTGATCTGCCTCTGAACACCAGTCTCCTGTCTTTTCTGCCTTGATGGGTATGGTGCTCTTGATGGGTATGGTATGGTGCTCTTGGGCAATCTCTTTAGTGTGAAGGATGGTAGCACTTAAACTCATTTCCTAGCTGAAGCTGTTGTCAGCCATCTTCTGAAGTGAGTCAGTCGCTGCTTTGTCCTCCTCTCTGGCCATGGGATCTTTGCTTACTGGGTAGGGAGAATCCTATTATTACCTGAAGGAAGGACCTCACAGTGTACCTCCAGCCTAGGCAGGGGTGAGCGGGCTGAAAGATCAAAACTGCATGCTAGACCTAGGATGATAGACAGCATGAAGTTAATGTTTCCCATTGTCACCTGCAGAAGTTAGTCCCACTCAATCTCTGGGTACCACTTAATTGACCTGAAAGGGACAGGCATTGTGCATAGGTTCTGGCTGGAAGGAAAAGTCAGGTAGGTGTCTTCCCTTATTCCTTTAAATATTAAACAGATCTTGATTCTGCAAGCTTTTGTTTCACTGTAAAGAAAACTGATCCTCTGTAGGAAAAGAAAAAAATAGAACAGTGATTACCTTGCTCTCCCTCTGCTCCCCACGGGGGTCTCCAAAGCTTTTGCTGTGGGACTCCCATCATGCGTTCTTTTTTTGGTACGGGCTTGTTCAGTGTGCGCATGCTCTGATTAGGGCACCAAGATGTGTTTTCTCCTCCTCCCTTTTCAGCCTTGCGAAGAATTCTATTGTAAATGCTGATTTGTGGGAGAAACTGCCCGAGCCAGCTTGTTGTCATGGAAACTATACACCCCCGCCCCCATAGCCTGTTATCTTTACTTCATTTGGGTAACTGCTGGTGAGCTGGGTGGGGACTTAGATTTCATGAGCTTCCTTCAAATCTGGGTTCTGTCTTCTTTTTTTTTTTTAAGTTCTAGGCATCTGAAGATAGAGGGGTGGAGTAAATGATTGAACTGTCAGTTCTCAGTTCTTCTTTCACAGTTCTTGCCTGATTGCCAGATTCATAATAACCTTGACCTGTTAGCCTTTTTGAGCTTGTGAGGTGAAATCTGTGTTGTCCTAGGTTTCCTGAGACAGGACCAGAGAATACTTGTCTTTGTGCTATTTTGAATAGAGATGCAAACGGTTTCTTAGTAATTTCAGCTTATGTAGACATCTTGATTTTCTTTTCCTGTAGGGCACTGGTTATATAGCCCCAGCCCCTGCAGTTCCTTGAATCGCCTATGTTTGTATTTGGAAATTTTTGTGTGCTATGTAACCCAGTTCTTAACAGGAGTCTTTTGGGCTATATCCCTTCCCATAGGGGCTGGTGGCCCAGATTATTTCTATAGCTACCCCCACCCCTGACTACCAGGAGGAAATCAGGGTAATAGAATTCAGGCACAATCTGGGCTGTAGAAGAGAGATCGTGTTTACCAAGCATTTGGATAAGCATCTGAACTGTGTGCAGGGGAGATTAAATTCTTGTGCAGTTGTGACAGTCAGTGTACTTGCCACCAGCAAAGGTGTGGGGAAGGGAAGGGCAATCATAAGAGAGGCTTCTCTACCAGTAGAATTCTTGCTTATGTGGCTGCCTCCTTCTTCCCTTGCTTCTTATTCCATGGCCCAGGAAGAGGCATGGGATTACTTGGACTCCAACCTGTGCTTTTTATTGTGGAGTGGGAGCCAGGGAGAAGATTGTCATACACTGCAGTGGAGGGTGAGGCTAAGGGAGTGACTTGAGGAATAGATAGGGTCACAATTCAGAAATTCGGAGGGGTGGTGGTGGAAGGCCTGAGGGAACATTCTTCTGCCCCCAGTTTTTTTGGTAATGCCATCAAAGCAGATAATTTTCACCCAAAGAAACTCCTTGTAGTCAACTTTTAAAACGCGGGAGGTGGGGGCCAGTTGAAAGGGTGGAAAGTTGGTATCCCAATATTCCATCCTTTTGTTTTCTGGTCTGAAGGTCCTTCTGGAAAACATTCTCTTGGCTCGTCATCCTCTTGTTGGGTGTGTTAGGGTAAGGTTATCAGAGGGTTAACAACTTGAGTTAAGCAGCAGATTAACAGATAATCCAAGATTCCCTCTTTGAGAAACCTTTATTTTTCTACTTTATGTGACACTTGGGAAAGCTGCTGCAGAATAAGACATGTCTCTAAGCCAGCACTCAGGCAGACCCCTTCACTTGGCTTACCTTTTCTGACACTAGCGTGTTTAGGAATTTGAACTGAGTCCAGTAAGGGGGTGGTACTAACTGACACTGGGCTGGGCAAGGAACTGAGTTTTGAAATGCTTTTCCTGTGGAACATATGGGAATTCATTGATGGGAAAGGGAGGAAAATGCCTGTCATAATACAGAGTGTATAATCATGTCTGCTCGGTCTTACATGCATCTGAGTTAAGTTCTACCCTGCAAGACTCTGGCTTCCTCATGGTAGTATTCAGCCCATCTTAGTGTCATAGTTCAGTTTCTTTTCACCATGCCTTTGCTTCCTTTTCCCATTCTTTCACTTAAACACAGGCTGAGGCTGAGGTGGCCTCCTTGAACCGTAGGATCCAGCTGGTTGAAGAGGAGCTGGACCGAGCTCAAGAGCGCCTGGCCACTGCCCTGCAAAAGCTGGAGGAAGCTGAGAAAGCTGCTGATGAGAGTGAGAGGTATGTAGCGGGGCCTCATGAAGTGTGGATTTCAAAAGTTGTTCATAATGGCTCTAATCAAACAGGTTCCTTAAAAACCTATTTTTTTAAAAACAGTGATCTGTCTTTACACGGGATCTTCTTTCCTTCTGTCCCTCATATTCTCTACATATGAAAACCAACAGAGTAAGGGTTAGCTGGATCCATGACCCTTGTGTAATTAGTGTTTCTCTATAAATAAATTCACCTAGTAATAGGATCGCTGTAGTGGCCTCCATTTAGCACCCACTCAGAGGCAATGGCACCCCACTCCAGTACTCTTGCCTGGAAAATCCCATGGACGGAGGAGCCTTGTGGGCTGCAGTCCATGGGGTCACTAAGAGTCGAACACGACTGAGCGACTTCACTTTCACTTTTCACTTTCATGCATTGGAGAAGGAAATGGTAACCCACTCCAGTGTTCTTGCCTGGAGAATCCCAGGGACGGGGGAGCCTGGTGGGCTGCCGTCTATGGGGTCGCACAGAGTCGGACACGACTGAAGCGACTTAGCAGCAGCAGCAGAGCGGTTCTCAAAGTGAGGTTCCAGACCAGCTATAGCAGGAATTTGGGAGAAAGTCCCATCAGCAGCCTCTGCCACTCATCAGTGGATCAGAGGTGGAGCCCAGTAATCACTGATTTAATAAGCTCTCTCGTCCCTGGTACACTGTTAGAATCATGGGAGTGCGTGGTAGGGATCTTTGGGGAGTTTAAAAAATGCATCAGAATGCCTGGGTCCCATCTCAAATCAGTTAGAACCCATTGTGAAAGGGGCCTGGCTATTTTTAAAGCTCTCCAGTAAATTCTGGGAGAGTACTGCATGGCCTCACTTGCAGGATCTCAGTTCCCCAACCAAGAATTAAACCCAGGACCCAGCAATGAAAGCCCAGAGCTCTAACCACTAGGCAACCAGAGAACTCCCCCCTCCATTGATAATTCTAATGTGTACCCAGGGTTAGAACCACAGTCCTTGAACCAGCTCATCTTTGTTGAAAATAGCCAATTGGCTTCTTGCCACATGTGACTTAAAATGAGAACAAAAGTGTGTGATGACTTGCACAAACTAAGACTTTGCAGAATTAAAAAAATTCCTTGTTGGGAGTACATTAACACAGAGCAGCCATGAAAATAAATAAGACAGCTATGTGTATACTATTATAGAATAGTGGCCAAATTATAGAAAGTGAGGAAAACAAGTTGCAGAGCAGTGTAGCATGGTTCCTTTGGGGCGTGGGGAAAGGTGATGAGATTTTTGGTATATAAAACATTTCTGGAAGGATTATCAGGTATTCGATTACTTTTGATGAGCAGGACGAGAATTAGGGAGACTTTTTGCATTAGACCTTTAGACTGTTCATTTAAATGTTTAATTTTTAAATAAGCATGTATTTATAAGAAAAGATTTTAAGCAGAATAATTCAACTAAGGTGAGAAGGTGCTATGAAAATTGTTTTTGAGCGACGCAAGCAGAGAGGCATGGGCTTTACCTGGTGCAGTTCTGGGTCCCTTAGAGTTGATGAGCTGATGACAGACTCCCCAGGCTGTCAGCGCTGCATCTGTCCCTGTTGTTTCTGGCAGAGGTATGAAGGTTATTGAAAACCGAGCCTTAAAAGATGAAGAAAAAATGGAACTCCAGGAAATCCAACTCAAAGAAGCTAAGCACATTGCAGAAGAGGCAGACAGGAAGTACGAAGAGGTACGGCACTCTTCGCTTGTCCCTCTCTCTTCAGTGATATCGGCCCCTTCTTTGCTCCACTGAACTGAACCCATGTCTTTTCCCGTAGGTGGCTCGCAAGTTGGTGATTATTGAGGGAGACTTGGAGCGCACAGAGGAGCGAGCCGAGCTGGCAGAGTCGTGAGTATCTTGCCCCCCAAATCTTGCCGCACCATTCTGCCCCTTCCCTTTTGGCTTGGGCACTAATGTGAATAGCATTTCTTCAGCCTTGTTAAACAGGACCTAGAGAGTGGGAATCATCTAGAATGCTTTTTTCTTTTAGCCCCAAGAATGGCTTTGGGCTTTCTTAACTGTCTTAACTCATGCCATGTGACAAATGAGGCTTCCTGATTTCTTGTTGGGAGGGTTTATAAATTGAGGGGAAGATGAAATCTAAAAAAAAAAAAAATGGTGAACTGTTGGCTGGCAGGCCTACTGGGTCCTTCCAGCTGGGTTCTGCTTCTCCTTGAGGCATTCAAGTGGCTGTGCTGACTTAAGATGTGTCTCTGTTTTTACTACTTCTCTAAGCTGCTGGGGAACTTTCGGGCAAAGGCAGACATGACCTGTTCCCCTGATGGCACCTTCTGGGCCTTGTTTAACAAAGTCCGTGCTGATACAGATTTATTTGTGCTTCCCTCGCATTTCCCTCTTCTAGACATGACATATCATGACCATGGTGATGTTTTTCTTTCCATTTTTTTTTTTTTTTTTTTTAAATTTTTTTCCCCCATTTTGCTGCTTGTTTCCTTGCTGTGTTCCTTTTTGACCTTTCTCCCTCCCCACCACCTGGCTTGTGCGATCCCTGTGACTATCACTAACAGCCGTTGCCGAGAGATGGATGAGCAAATCAGACTGATGGACCAGAACCTGAAGTGTCTGAGTGCTGCTGAAGAAAAGGTACTAACCATTAAACCCACAGAGCGGTTCTGTGTATGGTGTGATTTTGTTCGGTTTTGTTTTTGTTCTGTTTTGCAGCTGCCTCCCCTCCACTGGTGGTTTGTTGAGTGCTTTCTCATCTCTTCATGGAATGCTCCATTCCTCTCCACTTACTTGGCATCTTTCATCTCTTCTTTCCTAATTACTTCACTGCCTCTCCACAGGGTCTCGCCTTCCCTTGGGTGATTTGGGGGATATCTTTGGGTTGGGCATCCGTTCCCACTTCCACCCCAGGTAGCTGTTCTGATTTGTTCCTGGTAGTGATTTCCCAGGTGTTCTCTTTACTAGTGTCCGCACACTCTGAGTCCCAGCCCAGGAGGGTCTAGCTCCTGATGTGTTCTCTGGTAGAGGGAGGGGGGTTGATGCTTGCCCAGATTACCTAGGATCTTCTCTTTTCCCCAGTATGCCTTCCAACTCTCTCTACATATAGGTTCAATTCATGTCTGTGTGTCTCTCTCCCTTTTTTTATTCTCTTCTTCCCCTTTCCTCTCCTGCGGTATTTAAAATATTCACAGTAAATGTTCTGAGCTGGAGGAGGAGCTGAAGAATGTCACCAACAACCTCAAGTCTCTTGAGGCTCAGGCGGAGAAGGTAGGGGCTGGTTTGTAAAAGTGACAGGCTTTGGGGCCTGGGCCCAGCCCTGCCCTTGATGAAAAATGGGAGAGACTCATTCCTTATATAATCCAGTGAGAAGAATCCACCTATTCTCTCCAGATTCGGGTTTAATGCCAATTCCTGTGCACTTTGATTGCTGTAGTTAAAGAAACTTCTTGGTCTCACATTCCCGGGGTGATGTTCTCCTAGGCTGATACTGCTATGCTGATGTTTGGGGGCAACAAGTAGTATCAGATCTGAAACCTAATGGGCATAAAGAAAGATGGCTTGTCTTTAGCTTCTTGTGGGACTGTTTCAGCCACATGGCCTCCGGGTGTCACCACATTTACTCATTAACCTGGAGGCAGGAAGAATGCCTTCCTGTGTTGATCAAAGCCTAGGTCCATTTTAAAAATAATGGTCCTGGTGGAGTCTGAGGTTATCATGGCGCCAAGGACATTGATTTGTGGGTTTTAAGGACTGTTTGTTCTGAAACAGCCTTGTTCTTTCTCATGGATCATTCAACACATTCAATCCAAGAGGATGTTGAATGTAAAGGTCAGGAGCGGGGTGTCATCTGTGTGAGTAATATCTATTTTGAGATGTTTATTCTACTTCTCTTACAGTACTCTCAAAAAGAAGACAAATATGAGGAAGAGATAAAGATTCTTACCGATAAACTCAAGGAGGTGAGCTGGGGTGATTATGTATGAGGAGGGGGGCCCCAAGGCATTGAGAGGCATATAAGGTAGTTAGCTGGCTTTGGTTCTGAAAATTATAGAACCAGAAGGTGGAAAAAATAAAGGCCCTTCTTGAACTGTCTTATTTATCTCTGATTCTGACTCATTTCATGTTCCCCTAGGCAGAGACCCGTGCTGAGTTTGCTGAGAGATCGGTAGCCAAGCTGGAAAAGACAATTGATGATTTGGAAGGTATGGAGCCTAGTGAGGGATTAAAATGAATAGAGAGGAAGACCTTGCCCTTTGACCCTCATCCCCACAACACCAAAAGAATTTGGTAGTGACCTGGCCTGCATCCTATGCCCTGTCCTATGCCACAGCCAGGTGAAGTGGGCCAGATCTTGGAACTGGATTTTTATACTTACTCTTTCCTTTAATAAGACTTAACCTAATATTCTGGAATTTGTATCCTCCCCTTGGAGGAGATTGGTCATGGCACGTACCCCCATGTCACCCCATGGCTACTTTGGGCAATCTTGTTCACCACTCAAGTTGAAGGGGGCGCCTCACCAAGGGACGCAGCGGTGGAATGACCACTTCTCAGAGCTGACCAATGCCAGGGGCTTTCTGAATGCTTCCTGCCCCTGCGATTTGGCAGCTGCATCTACCCTAACAAGGGAAAGTTTTTACTTTGCTCTGAGAAGTCTGAGATATGCTGCTTTGGTACACTCTGGGTAGCAGAATATTCTTTGGGAGAGTTTGGGGCAGGCAACCTGTAGAGCAGAGGTGCCAAGAATATTGGTCATGCTTGGTAGGTCTGAATATTAAGTGTCTGAGTATTAATGTGTATTTTCTCCTTTTTCTATTTTTGTTAAATTCAGTGTTATCACCACTAGGAATTAGGTTCGCTGGGTGGGAGTGGTATCCTCTTGAGTGCCTTTGGTAATTGGAATTTCTAGTCACGACTATGCCCAGGTTCTCAACCTTTGCTGCAATTGATTAGAGGTATCAAGAAGTCTGGTTGGTCTTGGGGACAGTGAATCTGAAAATGGCCAGTCATGGCTACCAGGATAGATTTTCTCCTCAAGGTGGGATTAGACCCATGGTCATGCTTTCCCTCATTTCTAACGATTCCCTCTCTTCATCTGCTTCTGATACCTTTTACTCTGTGTCCTCATTCCTCCCTGTGGTTCCTGTGCCTGTCCAGATGAGCTCTATGCCCAGAAACTGAAGTACAAGGCCATTAGCGAGGAGCTGGACCACGCCCTCAATGACATGACCTCTATGTAACTATCTGACAGCAGAGTGGGGCTGGGACCTTGGCTTGTGGGTGGGTGGGGGTACAGACTGCATAGTGTGCTCTGCTTTTGTCTTCTGGAAACTAGAATCTCCACTCTTATCTTTAAAACATTGGTGCTGGTTACTTGTTGGCAAAAGCTGCGGAGGCATGTAATCCTGGATCAGTGGTAGAACCCTGATCTATGTGTAATTTTTGTACTTTTTATTCATAGTGCCTTCATTATGACACCGGGATTTTCCCGTTTGTTTCTTAAGTTTCGTCTCAGAAGAGTTACTGCTTAAGATAATCGTGTTGTCATACAATTAAAGAACTAGGGCCCAGAGAGCCAGTGACTTGGGCCATAGCACCCAGACTTCCTTGGTGTGTATGGTTTGTACCCTGATACTGAAGTTCAGGTGAAACACCCATGATTGGAAATACCAAATTCACCTAAAAGGCTGAGCCAAGTCCCAGAGCAAGCCAGGTAGTAAAAAGCACCAAAAAGAGTTGTGGGGGCCTTCATCTGTTTGCTGTGGATCCCTGATCCTTGACGCTAATCTGCCTTTTCCCCCACTAACCTGAAAAGAAGCCAAATGACTCAGGCTGCAGTATCTGGCTGTCTTTTATCATTCCTACTGCCACCGACCTTTTTCTCCTCTTCCTCTCTCCCAAATTGCTGTCTAGATTGATGCTTGTCCTTCTCACCTAGAGTCTCCTTACTTTTTCACACAGATAATTATCACCGTTTCTGCTCTGTTCTGGATCTACCCCCTTTCCTCGGGGAACCCAACGCCCCACTCTCGCTCTGGATTCCATTTGGGTCAGCCTGGCTGATCCCCAAGGCATTAAGATGGGCGGGGGGCGGGGAGGTGGCCACAAAACAACTTATGTATTCTCTTCCACCCCTCACCCCAAATTAAAATGTTAAGCTGCCGGAAGCCTCATGCTACCCTGCATTTGTGTCATTGACAAAGCTGCTGCTGTCCCTAAAAAGGAGCCTTGGGGGTGTGATGTGGGGCGCAGCTATTGTAGGCTCTCCCTCCTCTGACTTATATAATCAAAGCCACTTTTGTGTGTGTCTATTTTTTCTTGACATTTAAATTCAACTGATCTATCAGAGTGGTGGACTAGGAGAGGTTCCTTAGAACAGGAGCTCTAGTTTGACACTCAAGCTGAACGAAATTATCTAAGTCCTTTACTTCCAGGTTCTTAAATCTTCCTGTCTGGAATGTTTGTCTTCTGCTTAGGTTCTTCTTTTAGAGACCACTGAAGTACCTCTCAATATATCCTCTCTATCCTTTTACCAGTGGTTCATCCTCAGAATACTCGGTGGACCCAAATATGTGACTGCTGAAATTGACTAAGTGTATTGCCCCAAGTCAGAGAATATACATAATAGGTAGAATTTCCAGCAGTTACAAACCTTTCTTACATATTTGAGGCTCACTACTATTTGCCTGCTAGTATATGCTAATGGAATATAAGTGATAAATGATGGTTATTGGAAAAATAAAAAGAATCAGTAATGCATATTTCAAATGTTATACACAGGTACCACTTTTTTTAGTACATGCATAAATAGGGTAAATTGCTTCTAGTAGGATTGTTCCTAAGTTCATGTTGTGGAATTAAATGTCAACCTTCCGGAAATTCCTATGCTGATTTACATAGCAGATATAGTTTAATCTCAGTAGTGTAATCATAGATTATACTTATCTAAGTACCTAAGTGTAATCCACTTAGTACTTCAGTTTCTCAGCATAGTATATATTTAAAATTTGGCTTTCTTTTAAACAGATACAGCCAGGTATAGAGGTTTTCTCTAATTTAAACTTTAGGTCCCATTGAATTCGGTTTTCTTTCTGTCTATACCATTTCTTTTTTCCATACAGCCTTTGTGATTAAGGTACAGGTTATTACTAGTTTAGGCACAGGGTATTAAGACGGAGGCATCTTCCTTACTCTCAGGTTGCTCAGAATCTAGTAGGAGAGAAAACATATGTATAAAACTAAAGATGATGTGTGGTGAGTACCCCAAATAATCAAGTACCCTCAGAGGGAGGAAGAGGTTGATTGCAGTGCTGAGGATAAGAAAAGTGTCACGATAGGAGGCACATACAAGTTACTTAATAAACATGTCAAAACTTTCCTCTTCATTTTTACTGGATTCCAAAAGATTGCATTTTTGACAGTTTGGTTGAAGGAAAGTGGATCTTGAGCATTTTCATCAGAGAAGCAAAAGAACAAAGGCATAGAATTGGGAAGGACACCAGAGGTTTAAGGGTCCATTTAGATAAACTAGGGAACAGGTATGTGCTGTAATCAGGCTTGGGAGTTTTAATTTTGTTTTGTAGGTGATGGGGGTACCACTAGAGATTTTGAACAAGGGTGTGTTCTGAGTGGAAGAGTTAATTTGGCAACTAAGTTAAGAACATATTGGGAGAAAAAAAAAAAGAACATATTGGAAAGGGAGCAGATTATCAAAGTGATCCATTAAGGCAGTGATTCCCAGATTTTGTTCATTTGCATACCACTTTTGACTGCTTTTTCCATATTTACATGCAGGCTACATTATTTTTTTTTAATTTACTCATTTTAAAATTTCTTATGCTTAAAAAAAAAATTCTTACACTACACAATTCTAACTTGAAATCAAAAGTTTTGACATGTGCTAGTGTTTTTTTCCTAATGAACATTAAAGTCATATAGCTAATTAAGTTCACAAAAGTATGCTGTCTGCAATCTTCTCACTTAACACTAACAGTGACTGTACCACAGTTTAGGAAATACTTGGTTATGTTATTGCAGTTTCCTGGGGAGAAAAATCTGACCTAGATGGTGGTATTAAGGGATGGTGCTGACCATGGGCATTATGAAGGGTGGTCACCAAATGCAAGAAGGAAGCATCAAGGATGACTGGTTTTGAACCTAGGGAAATGGTGGTATTAAAGGTGTAGGACGGTCATATGGTCCTGGTTTGGGAAGGCAAGGGAATAAGTATGTAAAACTAGCTGGTATCCAAGATGAAAACAAATCCTAGCACTTGAAGGGAAGAGTTTGATACAAGAGAGATTTAGGAGTCCGTGAGGTTGGCAGGCAGTTTAGGCCATGGAAGTAAATTCGAATCCTAAAGACAGTTGCAAATGTAAAATGAAAAACTAAGCAGAGGAAAATCTGTGTAGAGGTGGAAGCCAAATGGAACTGGTTGGAAGGGTAGAAGAAATGAGTAACTTTTAAAAAAATTTTAATTACTGGGTGATTTCCAGTGATTCTCAACTTTAACAGGTAGAGAAGGATGATAATTGAAAATTATGAAAACATAATTGTCATTGATGCTTTATTAATCTGAGGGTATGTTTTGAGCATTAAGGACAAGGAGAGGAGCCATACTTCAAGGAGCAGAAGCAAACTGATGGAAAGGAAAAAAGAGGCATGGAGTATAGTCTAGAATAATGATGTCTGTCCGAACCTTTGACAGTGATTTCCAGTATCACAGCCACCAGCCACGTGGGGCTGTTGAATACTCAGTGTGGCTAGTGTGACCCAGGAACTAAATTCTAATTCTGCTTACTTTTAGTTCTGAATTTAATTAACCACATGTGGCTAGTGGCTGCTGCGTTCATTGTATAGTACCAGCTGTTTTAGTATGTGGGCAGAAGGAATTGACTTTGGTACAGAGGAAGGCTTCCAACAAAGGAAAGAACTAAGAATGGAGAAAGAAGAGTGAGGTGTAGAAACCGTCTTTACTTGAGCCAAGACTTGCTATGGGAATAGGGTGAAGCATCAGAGCATTGGTAATCTCAGAGCAAAGTGCTTCACCCCTTAACTTTCCTCATCTTAATTTCTAAGAAAAAACCACAGGCTGATGTGTTGGGATCCGTTCTTCCCTTCCTCCTTACCATTGACGGGACAAGGAATAAAACAAAATGAGACTGGATCCCAAGTTACCTGATGGGTGCAACTGACCTGTTATGTTAGGCAGCCTTGTCTTAGCCACACCCAGACTCTTCCATTCACATGATATTGGTTGAATATTCCTTAGCCTTAACATGAGGGAGGAGTTTAAAAAAAAAAAAAAAATCTGTTTTACATCATTCCTTGAATGTGAGTCTTTAACACTGATACAGTTCCCCTTATTCCAGGCACTCCCATCCTTTTCCTGTTACAGAATGAAATTGACCGGATTCAGCCTAGTGAAGCCTAAGAATGTGTAGCATCCGTGGGATTATTCCCTGAAAGGAAAATCAGACCAAAGGGGGATTCTCTGACTTGTTTTTGTTTGTTCGTTTAATTTGCTCTTACAGGGAACCAAGAAATTTAATGAACTAGTATCTGGTCCTGAATTTTTAGTTAATAGAAATAACAGAGTTAGAAACCTTACTTATTACAAAGTTCAAGGTGAGAAAACAATCACATTTATCTTTCTGACCTTATGCAATTCTAAAGGAACTAGAAGTTCTAGGATTTAATCAGGCAATAAAATGCTCCCACTTCTTCTCTGCCTCTTTATTTCTTCTCTAAGTGGAACAAAACTCTCCCTGACCAGACTTTTTAGAGTTAGGATCCTAATAACAGCTATCTTTCCTAAGATAGTGGGAGTCACACTAAGACTAACTTAGATATAGGTGTTACGGAACAGCCAGATTGCAAATGGTCTCTGGGTGTAATATAACACCAAAAAGTTCAAGGAATGAAATTTCAACACAATCTGAACCCCTACTGTTTGTCAGGATTGCCCCAGTGAATAAGACAGGTCCAATCCCAGGCCTGATGGACTAGTATAGGCTAGTACAGTGTCTCTCAGTGGTGGACTTTAGCCCTTTGGGTCAGGATAATTCTGGGATGTACAGAACAATGCTATTTATTGCTGTCCCCTGCCCAATAAATAGGTCAGACCCTCCAGTTGTTGTGACAATTAAAACCTGCCCTCACACATTTCTCAATTCTCCTCTAGGGGGAGGGGAGGGAGAGTATTCCTCCTATTGTGACACTGGTTTAGTAGGAGGTGCAGTTTGTAAAATTCTCTCCAATTCTGCCCCTTAGTATAAGGGGCAGAAACTCTTGTTTTTTGGCTATTCCCCCCCAGGATCTTTTTATACATGTATGTTTTCTGTTTTGGATAGTGTACACAAAGTGGCAAGTATTATTGGGAACACACTAGTCCCCAGCTTCTGGGTAGAACTGGGAAAACCTCAGTCCAGAAGGCAAGACAACTGGGCAGTGCCCACAGTGAGCCCACAGATGCAAGACAGAGAAGTCTTTTTCATATTGAGTTTCTGAGACCATTTTGAAACAGACTGTAAAACAAAGGAAGAAACTTGTTTATGAACACCAGAGGCTGATATTAGAAGTGGATTAGGAAGACCTGTCCCTCAATTTCCATTACCCTTGTGTTGGTCACATGAATTTGGAGTCACTGTAGCCCGTCTTTTTTATTTATTAAAAAAAAATTTTTTTTTTCCTTGTGATGAGAACTTCTAGGATGACTCTTTAAAAACACCTTTCGTATATAAAACGTACAGAGCGTACTGACTATATTATACTGTACATTACATCTCTAGTACTTATTTATTTTATAACTGGAAGTTTATACCTTTTGACTACCTTCATCCAATTACCCCCATACACACACTCTCCCCCTCTGGTAACCACACATTTGATCTCTTTTTCTGTGAGACTGTTGAAGTATAATTGACTTATAACACTATGTTTATATTAGTTACTGCTGCACAGCATAGTGATGTGATATTTCTATACAAGACGATCACCGTCCAAGTGGAAAATCCAGATAAAGCCAGGGGATTTGAGCACTTAATTACTTGTATCAGGAACGCTTTTAGTTAAGACACATCGAAATAGCAGCTTAAATAAATATGCGGTTATTTTTCTCTCATAATAAAAAGTCTTGATTTGAGCAGCTTTGGCTTGATGTAGTTGGGGTTTCTGTGATTCTTATGGCCCTTTTTTCTTAGTTGAAATTTGCAACTCGAGTCATCATATCCATGTTCCAGTCAAGAAAGACGGCTAGTTTTTTCCAGAAGCCCCCAGACACACTACCTCCTACATCATTGGCCAGAACTGGATCAGGTGATTACCCTAAGCTGCTACTGAGGCTGGAGAAACAGGATAGTCTTGACTGGCTTGCATTAATAATCCACCTTCCCTGGGGCTGGCGACTGTGGCCACTAACAGGTTTGGTGAAGTTGGGTTTTGATTGGATGTGCCACTATGATAGGTCTTTCACTCAACACCTACCACAAAAAGCATTACAAAGTGTAGGGTTGAGTGAGTATGGGCTATGTATCCCAGTCTCCTGTTCATAATGCTGTATTGAATGCTTTTATAGAAAAATATTCAACTATTCACATCAGTTCCTTACAAACTCTTAAGTTTTGTAAAAGTATTTCTTATGAGCCAACTGTATTCCTTCTTTTGCTGTGTTTCACTTGTCTCAGTTTCTTAACCCAGGGAATCAATACTGTGAAGGAGATATTTTTCTCCCTCAAAATGTCATCCTTTCAGCTTGTTAGCCTGCATTTTTTATTTTATTCCTCTGTTGGTCTTTTCACCAACTGACTGAATCCTCCTTGCATCCATCCAGCCTTACAGATGCATGTTATATATACCAGGTAGTTGAAAGTCTCAAGATTTACTTCTGGTACTCTACTAATTTTCCCTTTTTCTCTTTCTCCTCCTCTTTTTCCTCTCCTCTTGTTTTCTCTCCTCTCCATTGCTGCTGCAGAGCGTCTCTACAGCCAACTTGAGCGAAACCGCCTGCTTTCTAATGAGCTGAAGCTAACGCTGCATGATCTATGTGACTGATGGGCAGGGCTCACTGATGCCCATTAAACCGAGCTTACGGCTCACGCCACTGACCTGGACCCCAGCAAAAAGCTGATTGTCTTTTTAAAGTTATTATTTTGCCCTAAGCAAGTTGCTTTTTAATTGGAACAGTTAGAATAGTGTTGTCTTCCTTACTGCACTGTAAAGTGGGAACAGTTAAAATTAATACTGCCTTTCTACGCTTTTCAAGAGATTGTGGGTGATGAAGGGAGGGACCTGAGAGATTATAATGAGGAAATCTGGGAGAGTTTTCTGTTTTCCACCCGTATTTGCTGCTCTTTCACTTGTGCACTGACTGTAGGATATGTTGCTTGCATGAATGTTTTCTAACAATAAAAGGACTGACTTGACAAGATGTTGTAACTGCTTCATCTGCAGGCCCGGGGATGGGCCCTTCTGACTGGGTAGAAAAAAAGACAAGGGAAAGAAAGGGGTGTGGGACATGAATAGGTCAGTGTTGCCATTCGCTTCCTTGAGTTGAAGAGCATTTTCCCTACCTCCCTAGAGCAGAGAGTGGTTTGCTTGCTGGGCAGCTTTGATTCTCCTTGATGTTCAGCAGCTGGTTTTCTTCATGATGTTTTTCCCCATTTTTCCTCGTGCTTCTTTTTCCTGGTATAATGTTTAATTGTAAGTAACTGTGTCACAGGCTAGTTCCTGAAGAATAACTCTGTGAAAGTCTCAATTGATGTTTTGCTTACAAGGATATGTTTTGCAGTATTCTTTTTTTGTTTTTAATTTGGGTGCATCAAATCTTAGTTGTGGCATGTGGAATCTTCAATCTTAGTTGCAGCATGCAGGATTTAGTTCCCTGACCAGGAAGCAAACCTGGGCTCCCTTCCCTGCATTGGGAGCTCAGAGTCTTAGCCACTAGACCAACAGGGAAGTCCCTGTTTTGTTGTATTCATGACTTTGTTTTCTCTCTAGATTCTCTGACTTAGCTATGGGGGTTCTTTTATTTATCCCACTAGTCATTCCTCTCCTCTCTACTTGTTGAGGAAAACCTGTAGTGCATGGGGATCCTATTGTACTCAAATTTTCAAGTTGAGATTCTGCTGTTTCTACTGGTAGAAACATGCCCATCCTTGTTCTCAATGTGTCAGACTCCAGCAGGCTATTTGGAGTAGGTGTTATCCTGTGGGCAAAGACTTAGAAGAGTGGATGGCTGATGTTTAACTTAAGGCCACCTCCTTCAGTGACTGAAAACTGAAAGCCTCAGTTGGGGTGTGGGGAGGAGAGGAAATGATAAGGTCCCCAGCTCCCTCCCCTAGAAGTCCAGCAACACGTGTAACTTCCGTAGGCAAGTCTGAGGCCCTGAAAAACCGCGTGATGCAATAGCTCACTTCTGTGGCTGAGACGGCAGCTGCTTTATTAGTCTGCAGCTTCCCTGCAACAGGAGCAATTCTCAGAATGGGTAGACCTTGAAATTTACTTCTTTTATAACATCTCTCCTTTACCCCCATTAGATAAACTGAAATGCACCAAAGAGGAGCACCTCTGTACACAAAGGATGCTGGACCAGACTCTGCTTGACCTGAATGAGATGTAGAGCACCCCAGCCCCGCCCTGCCGCTGCTCCTCCCTCTCACCCCGACTCCGCTGGGGCCAGCCTGCCCGAAGCTGACCTTTAAACTGAGGGCTGATCTTTAACTGGAAGGCTGCTTTCTCCTTTCGCCACCTCTCCCACCCCCTACTCCTGTGTCCTTTTCGCCAAACTGTCTCTGCCTCTCCCCAGAGATTCCAGTTGGGCTAGAGGCTGAGCACCTTTGGGAACACGTTTAAGGGAATGTGAGCACAATGCAAAGTGTCTTTAAAAGCATGTTGTGATGTACACATTTTGTAATTACCTTTTTTGTTGTTGATGTAACAACCATTTGTAAAAAAACATTCCAGATAATTCCGTAGTTCTGAAGCAGCAGTCTAATCCCTTTCTCACTTTTGGAAGGTAACATTTCAGCTTAATGCATATTGCCTTCTCCAGAGAGAAAGGGAAAAGGTTTGGGCCTGCCTTACTGAGAGCCTAGCAGTCCAGAGAAAGGCTCCATTTGGGGAAACCTCATTGCCCTGTAAAAAGTACCTGCCAAACCAGAAAGATGATTCCAGGAGGAGTTAGCCAAAAAAAAGTGCTGTTCAGGTTTTCAGCTTTACAGTATCTTTGGACAACCTTTTTTTTTCTTTTTTCATCAGAAGTGACCAAACAATTAAGATGGTGAAACCTCTGAGACCAAATCCTTGTCCTAGCTCTACCCTGTTCCCAACTGCTCACAGAATGGATCATGTGCCCCTTATGTTGAAGTGACCACTTATTTGCTCTCCTGCCTCCTTGAAAGAAAGGAAAGAAAATTATGTTTTGCCACTGATTTAGCCATATGAAACTCATCTCATCACCGTTTTCTGGGTCTGAAGCTGCTGTCTCTAAAAGTGCCATCTCATTGTGCTTTGTATCGGTTAGTGCTGGAGAAATCTTGAAAAGCATATGTACAAAACTTTTAAAATTTTATATTATTTTGGAACTTTGCTTCTTTGGGGTTGAGGCACACTGGTCACCCCTCTGCCTGTAAGAGCTCTCTACAGTCTGTGGGCTAGCAGTGTGCTGATCTTTTAAAGTTTCTTTCCCTACCCAATCCCCCTTTTTTGATGAGGTTTCAGTGAGGTCTGTTAGGTGTGCATCCTGCAGCTTAATTGGCTTAAAATGTTCTCTCCTTTGGTGTCTCTTTGGGGACCAACTGGGAGAAAAAAAAAACCAATAGTGTAACCGTTTTGATACTGAAAATTGATAAATGTCTTTTTGAAATAAAGAACCAGTCCCTCCAACCTTCAGAAGTACTTGCTTTTATTTCCCAGTCCAAATGGGCTTTCTCCACAGGAGCTAAGTTTGGGTAAAGATAGATCTTTGTGGGTGGCAGCAGTAGGATTTGACGCAGCACACACGCTTTGGAAGTGGTCCAAACTGGGGTCAAAACTCAGCTCTAGATCTCTAGTTGTGTGTTCTTATGTCAACCATTTAGTTTCATTATCTGTAAAATAAAGATAATATGTATTTTTAGGTAAATGTAAAGATTAGAAATAACATTTATGTGTCAGACGTTTTTAATCTGACACTGGCATCATCAGGGTCAGCTATGTATTTCCTTTACAGTCATGCTTATTCTTTCTCATAAATCCCAGATTTATTGGACTCTGCTCACTAAACAACTGCAATAATATGACACTGATTACATACTCCTATATATGTGTGGTTTTAGTAAACTGTCCTGAGACAGCCTTTGAGCTAATACTTTGTTAGATATTTGGAGAAAAC
Source organism: Bison bison bison (assembly GCF_000754665.1). NCBI lineage: Eukaryota > Metazoa > Chordata > Mammalia > Artiodactyla > Bovidae > Bison > Bison bison. Next base: position 2,819,169 of record NW_011494665.1, read on the forward strand.
AAGTTAATTTAACAAGAGGTCCTCTCAGAGTATTTGCTTACAGACAGGTTGTGTGAGTGGATAACTTTCAAAGCTGCCTTTGAGACGCCAGTGCCTGGCATTTCCTGCACTCTGGCCTTGAGGCTGGACATGAATCTGACTTACTAGTAAAAATGACACAGCTTCCTTGACAAAGTCCAGCTGTTTATACCAGAGACTGGAACAATTTTTTCCATTTATATGCACGGGCCAATGCTGACGGGAAATTATTGCCCCCCAAAAAAGTTGGTGGGGGGTTGCTCTAGGAGTCAAACCCATAGTAGGCAACAGAAGGAGAAATTTAACTGGGAGAGATTTTTCAGGTTTTTCTGCTTGTTCTTTACTATTAAAAAGGCCTGCCACCCAATATTTAAGAAGGTAGCCCTTTAAGTGGGTAGCTAGCTGGGTTTCTGCCTTAAAGTTAACATAACGGCTTGTTGGAGCCCTTCCTAAAAACATTCCCATAATTCCAAGCGGTACGGCCGCCTGTTGACGTCACGCCTGCGGATTGGCTGATATTGGAGCTGAGGGCACGGCTGTAGTTAAGCGAGGAGACGGAGTTGAAGGGCGCCATGACTGCAGTTGGGTCGCCAAATCCCCGAGGCTTCGGGCTGTTCCGCGTGACTCTACAGGGCCTCCTGTTTCTGCTTCTCTTTTTGCTTGGAACCCTGGCCAACAAACTTAATGTACCACAGGTGTTGCTACCCTTTGGCCGGGAGCCAGGCCGGGTTCCTTTCCTGCTGGAGGCTCAGCGGGGCTGCTACACTTGGTGAGGCGTGGCGGGATCACGGAGAGTATGCACCCCCACGCCACCCAGGAAGAATGGGAAGGGTTCATTGAACGGAAGACGCCACCGGAATACTGTGTGGTCACTAATCCTGAAGAGCCTTGCCTGTAGGGATCAGGGGTGGGAAGTCAGCAGGAATGGAGGGCCAGCCCTTCTAATACGGCCTGCCCTCATGTGGGATGTTTTCAGCTTATGTGTGGGTCCTTTTATGAGCAGTTAACGTGTGAGATTGGCTTTCTCATGGTATGTGTTGGGAGGGGTAGTCACTATGTGAACAGCTGTCAGGGTATAAGGAAACCCTGTGTTGGTGGCCTCAGACAACCATGGCTACCCACCGCAAAGAACTTTCAGTGTTAAGAGCTAGGACAAGGAGTTCCCAAAGTCTGAGGAAATTTATTGAGGGGCTAGAGAGGCTTAGGATGTGCGAGTTCGCTGCAAACTAAAGTGAGGTTTTAAGTGTAAAAACACTTAACTATTATATACATAACTAAGCACTTTGCATGTGTTAACTCATTCCGTTTTTACAGTCTTATCAATTAAGCGCTATTTTTTCCATTTTACAGGTGAGTGAATTGAGGCATAGATAATATGAAGTATAAACTTGTGTGAGAAGGTGTATTTTAGGTGGAGATAAGATTTGCCTATCACATATTAATATGTTTCCTCCCTCATATGAGAGTACTCTCTTGAAGTGTACACTCAAGTTTGGGGTAATCAACTCTGGTGGGAATGACTTTCTGACTGAGGATGAAAAGACATGATTCTCTGGCGTGAGAGAACCCAACCATAGGTTGTATGGTTTCCTAAGGGTAAGGGAACCTAGCTCAAGTGGGCTCCACGGTATCAGAGGGCTCATCCTAATTGGAGATTTCCCTTTACCATCACTGAAGAGAAGCACCAAGTTTTCTCCAGTGTAAGAAGTTCATCTCCCATTTTATGAGGCTGTATAAGGAAATCAGGCTTACACAGTGATCCATTGTGACGTATCTCCTGACTGAGGATGATGGAAGGCGTCAATCTAGGATTGAAGGAATCAATCAATTCCTTCCATCCATCCAAAAATATTAATGATTTTTTAAACTGTATTTTGAGTTGGACTCATGCCTCATAATTTTAGCAAGATTTCCACCTTAGATAGCAACAGTCCAATTTCTAGGATTGGAGGAAATTCATTCCTCAGAGTTTGAGAAGCCAGGTCTCTCATTGTTGGAAACACAGCATCAATCCTATTTTTACATACTGAGGGAAGATTGTGACACTTTAAATACTGAGGAAGGAATGTAACTTGGCACAAGGGATCACTGGAAAATATTCTCATCAGTCTCTTCCACTTAAATCTTACCTCTTTAAGCAATGTTTCTATTTTAAAGAAAAACCTATAAATACACCTGGTAGTATGTAACATGGAAAAACTATAGGAACCTATATTCCACCAAAAGTTAATTTTAACCCACATTCGTATTTCATACTCTTAAGTGTTTTATCCTGGCAGGCATTCCACCCATCATGATGCAGTAACTGTTGAACCTTTATATGAAAATGGCACCTTATGTTCTCAAAAAGCTGTGCTCATTGCTGAATCTACCCAACCAATACGCCTCAGCAGTGTTATTCTTGCTCGAGAGATAGGTATGTTGAGACAAAACACACTATGTAACTGTTCCCCTGGAGTAGAAAAATCTGATGTCTTTTGTAGATGGTTAACACAGACAGTGTTGGCTTCAAATGCCCCTTAAGGTACAAAAAAGGATTCCTGCAATATAAACCTTAATTGTGGCATCCTAGCCTGTAACTTTTTAAATTTTTTAATTTTTGAACATCCAGCCCTTGGCAATGTGCCTGATACAGAGCAGAAACTCTGGTTGGTTGGATCAGTGGAGAAGGGAAGGACCTATTTATCAGAACTAGCTTGGTTGTTACGTTCTGAGGTTGGTCTTGAGTGAGGCAAAAGGCAGAATAAAGACTAGTACTTCTCAGGCTTCCCTGGTGGTCCAGTGGTTAAGAATCTGCCTGCCAGTGCAGGAGACACAGGTTCAATTCCTGGTCAGGGAAGATCCCATGTGCCGTAGGCAACTAAGCCCACATGACATAACTATTGAAGTCCGAACACTCTAGACCTCATGCTTTGCAACAAGAGAAGCCACCACAAGGAGAAGCCTGAGCACCACAACTCTAGAGTAGGCCCCGCTCACTGCAACTAGACAAACAAAGCCCGTGTGCAGTAACAGAGACCAAGTGAAGCCAATAAATAAATAAAATAAAAAACTAGTACTTCTCAAGTACTAGTGCCATCTATGAATCTGCATCTTTATCACCTGGGAGCTTGTTAGAAGTGTAAATTCTCAGGCCCCACCTGATCTGCTGTATCAGAATCTCTGGAATGAGTCAGGGGATCTGTGGTTTTAATTTATGGCTTCAGTGGGTCTTAGTTGCTATGCCAGGGCATTCTCTAGTTGGAGTGAGTGGTGGCTGCTATTTGTTGTGGTGCTTGGGTTTGCCATTGCAGTGGCTTCTCCTTGGGGAGCATGGGTACAAGGTGCGCTGCTGCTGCTGCTGCTGCTAAGTCGATTCAGTCGTGTCCGACTCTGTTCAACCCCACAGACGGCAGCCCACCAGGCCCCACCGTCCCTGGGATTCTTCAGGCAGGAACACTGGAGTGGGTTGCCATTTCCTTCTCCAGTGCATGAAAGTGAAAAAGTGAAGTCGCTCAGTCGTATCCGACTCCTAGCGACTCCATGGACTGCAGCCTACCAGGCTCCTCCGTCCATGGGAGTTTCCAGGCAAGAGTACTGGAGTGGGGTGCCGTTGCCTTCTCCATCTAAGGTGCGCAGGCTTCAGTTATTGCAGCACTCGATCTCAGTAGTAGTTGTGCACAGGCTTAGCTGCTCCATGGCATATGGGATCTTCCCAGACCAGGAATCAAACCTGTGTTCCCTGCTTTGGCAGGCAGATTCTTAACCACTGAGTCACCAAGGAAGTCCCAGGGATCTGTGTTTTTAACAAGCTCTCCAGATGATTCTCATACGTACCGAAATTTGGGAAGCACATGCTAGTCTATTTTAGACCAGAGCAGCTTAAGAATTGCTATTTGTGTCCCTGAGTTTCTGGCATTTTGGTATTTTCATATTGATAGGTCAGAAATATCTGCGTGGCTCTTAAATATTTTGATAAATTATATATCTATACTGTATTATTAAAAATAAATTTAAGATGTTTGGTATACCATATTTCATATAATTGAAGATGCCGTCTATTATAACTATTTTTAATGTACTACTAAGAACAACGTTCAGAGAAGGCAGTGGCACCCCACTCCAGTACTCTTGCCTGGAAAATCCCACGGACAGAGGCACCTGGAAGGCTGAAGTCCATGGGGTCGCTGAGAGTCGGACACGACTGAAGAACTTCACTTTCACTTTTCACTTTCTTGCATTGGAGAAGGAAATGGCAACCCACTCCAGTGTTCTTGCCTGGAGAATCCCAGGGACGGGGGAGCCTGGTGGGCTGCCGTCTATGGGGTCGCACAGAGACGGACACAACTGAAGTGACTTAGCAGCAGCAGCAAGAACAACATTGCCAACTAAACTGCTTTTCTTCACTTAGAATTTTTGCTTTATACCTATTGAAGGGCTCTTTTTGACTTAGATGGTTATTTTTATTGTGTATCACTCTCAAGCCTAATAAAAAGGAAATAAAATTAACTGGTTAAAATATTCCTAAGAAAAATTTAACATTTTTGCTTCATCTGAATCACTTTTTGATTGGGAATCATCAATGTCTGTGTTTATCCCCACAACATCTTCCTTTGTACCACTGAGACTGTTAGTGATGTTGCATTTCTTAAAAGAATTAAACCAAAACCACCTACAAGGTATTAGTATTGGACTCATTAGTTGGCTTTACAATTTATAAAGCTGACCTGTTTTGTCTCCAGCTTTGAGAAGGTTTCTAGCACATCTGAGTCGCCATCTTTCCCACTCTGTGTCCTTAACTGTTCGGTTCCAAGGGGAAAGAGTGCTCCACCACTGTTCACCATGTTTTATTCCAACTACTAATACCCATTCTGCAAGTTTGATGTTGGCCCTTTTAAAGTTCTCACAAGTGCAGTAAATGATAACTATGCTATGACTCCTGGTGGTTGACAGTTCTAAGATGTCATCAGTCATAAGATAAAACCCTAATTTCAGAGATGTTGAAATGTCAGAAAAATGAGTGTCTTGGAGTTGATGAAATATGAGATTTCAAAGATGAGAATCTTTGAGGACTGTGTCATGCAGGGCAGCTACAGTGTATAGAGAAGGATACAAAGATGAGAAAAGTGTTGCTTTGGTCACATATGCTCTTTTTAATGTAATTACTGTTTTCAAATTTTATTTATTTTTGGTTGCACTGGGTCTTTGTTGCTGTGAGTGGGCTTTCTCCAGTTGTGGCGAGAGGGGGCTACTCTTCATTGTGGTGCACAGGCTTCTCATTGCTATAGCTTCTCTTGTTGCAGACCATAGGCTCTAGGTGCATGGGCTCAGCAGTTGGGGCTCACAAGCTCTAGAGCATGGGCTCAGTAGTTGTGGCTCACGGAATATTCTTGAACCAGATATCGAACCCCTGCCCCCTGCAGCAGGCAGATTCTTATCTGTACCATCAGGGAAGTCATGCAATTACTCTTAACTACATGAATTCATTCTGATGTTGAAAGAGCACACAGTTGCTTGGAGAAATGTCAAATCTGGCTCTCAGCTTGGTTTCATCTGACTTGTGAATATTCCAAAATTATCTTTCAAATCAGCTTTCACAATTTTGCTATTAAAACAATTGTGTACATAGATGATGGAGATTCCCAGTAATGAATGGCAGTCTTAGTGTTCTACAAGATGCATTCTTATCTTAATGGAAACTGGCACTCTGAAATGGGAAGGGACATTTTGAAAGGGAAGAGCATGCCTTAAGAGAAACTCTTCATTTGTTTGACAGATATTGAATTACCTACTAACCATAAGGTATCTGTAAAGGTTAAAAGATTTAAGCACTCCATTGGTGTTTAGGTGCTTGGAATTTTGTTTATGATGTTTTTGGTGATAGTCTAATAGAGAAAATGAGTGGCTATGACAGAGATTAGCCACTAGCTACTAGGGAATTCCCTAGTTTCAAACAGGAAAGAATCTGCCTGCAGTGTGGGAGACCTGGATTCAATCCCTGGATTGGGAAGATCCCTAAAGAAGGGCATGGCAACCCACTCCAGTATTCTTGCTTGGAGAATTCCATAGACAGAGGAGCCTGGTGGGCTACATGGGGTCGAAAAGAGTTGGACATGACCGAGTGACTTTCACTACTACTCACCTGTGACAGAGATGGATAATGGTGAGAGACGAGGTGGGCATATTCTATTTGGTAAGAGTGTTAGATTTATTTTGATTTTTTGTTTTGTTTTGTTCTGACTAGATGTTACCTCTCTTTGATAAAATATTTAAAGAATATGAAAGGTTATATGTGAAAGTAGTGAAAGTGTTAGTCATTCAATCATGTCTGCCTCTTTGCGACCCCAGAGACTGTAGCCCACCAGGCTCCTCTGTCCATGGAATTCTCAGGCAAGAATATTGGAGTGGGCAGCCATTCCCTTCCAGGGGATCTTTCCGACCCTGGGATCAACCAGGGGTAATCTCCTGCATTACTGGCAGATTCTTTATTGTCTGAGCCACCAGGGAAACCCGAAAAGGTTATATAATGAAAAGTAAATCTCTAATCTCATTTCTCCAAGAGACAACCACTTTTCTGTATCATTCCAGATGTAGTCTATGAATATATGAAAATGCCTTTTTGTAGTGGGATATCTAGATTTTCAACCTTAGGTACAGGACAGGTAGAGGAGTTTGGAGATGAAGGCATAAATTTTAGGTATAAAAGTTCACGTGAAGGGTGAAGAAAGGGTTTAGACAGCTGAGTGATTTCGGTGGAGAGAATAGAATGGAATGATCAGTACATTTTGCACTGTGCTCAGCATGTGGTTATTGTTCAGCAAATACTTAAAAAAATTTTTTAATTTATTTATATTTCAGCTGCACTGAATCATTGTTTCTGTGCACAGACTTTCTCTAGTTGTGGCAAGCAGGGGCTACTCTTTGTTGTAGTGAAAGAGTTTCTCACTGTGGTGGCTTCTCTTGTTGCAGAGCAGAGACTTTAGGCACATGGACTTCAGTAGTTGTAGTCTGTGGTCTTGGTTGCTTCTTGGCATGTGGAATCTTCCTGGACTAGGGATCGAACCTCTGTTCCCTGCATTGGCCAGCAGATTCTTACCTACTGTACCACCAGGGAAGTCCCAAAATATTTTTTAATAATTTTTAAAAATTTAATTTATTTTTTGGTTGCATTGGGTCTTCACTGCTGCTCACAGGCTTTCTCTATTGTAGTGAGCTGGGGCTGCTCTTTGTTGCGGTGCATGGGCTTCTCATTGTAGTGGCTTCTCTTGTCGTGGAGCACAGGCTCTAGGTGAGTGGGTTTTAGTAGTTGTGGCACGCAGAGTTAGTTTCTCCGAGGCATGTGGAATTTTCCTGGATCGGGGATTGAAACCGTGTCCCCTGGGTTGGCAGGCAGATTCCTATTCACTGTGCCACCAGGGAAGTCCCCAAAATAATTTTTATTTCACCCTTATTTCATCTTTATGGAAATAAGTCTACTTTCTGTACTGTTTCAATTTGTGTTTCTGAAGTTAATCATGACTATATTGGGCTTCTCTGGTGGCTCAGATGGTACAGAATCTGCCTGCAATGCAGGAGAACTGGGTTTGATTCCTGGGTCAGGAAGACCCCCCCAGAGAAGGGAATGGCAACCCACTCCAGTATTCTTGCCTGGAGAATTCAATGGACAGAGGATCCTGGCAGGCTGCAGTCTACAGTGTTGCAAAGAGCTGGGCACAACTGAGCAACGAACATATTGAGTGGAACCCTAGTTGGGTCTAATATGTGATTCTCAGGCTAAAAATCTCATGGTCCAGGAAAAAAAATTGAAAGAAATGAAGTGAGAAATTTATTGGCAGACAGGAATGGCATATGGTTGCCACCCTCTTACTTTCCTAAATAAACACATTTAAAAAAATATACTCTTAAAATTTCATAAAAGGAAAAGCATTCTAACACTTCAAAAGTAATATTGAATATATATTCCTTTAAAGTGAAAGTGAAGTCGCTCAGTCGTGTCTTTGCGACCCCATGGACTGTAGCCTACCAGGCTCCTCTGTCCATGGGATTTTCCAGGCAATAGTACTGGAGTGGATTGCCATTTCCTTCTCCAGGGGATCTTCCTGACCCAGGGATCGAACCCGGGACTCCCACATTGTAGACAGACACTTTACCGTCTGAGCCACCAGGGAAGTCCCAGGGAATATATAAAGTGAATATATTTAATTTTATTATGTTTTAAAATTCTCATTTTTTGATGGGTGAATAAAAACATTATTATAGATCAGTGTCTGGGAATCACTGCTCTAGTGTCTATTCTTGTAAACAGATGCTCTTATATATTTTGTTGCTATGCTGTTTTCTTCCACAGGTTGAAAGGAACTATTATGCCTTTCTTTTTCTTAATATTTAGAATAAGCTCCTCAGTATATGAAACATTTAATAGATTCATGACCTGTTGAATTAAATTCTCAGTTTTTGGGTTCGTTTTAGTGACTGACCATGAACTGCGGTGTGATGTTAAGGTTGATGTGATAAACAGCATTGAAATTATATCTCGAACTCGGGAACTCTATGTAGATGATTCACCACTGGAACTGATGGTGAGGGCATTGGATGCTGAAGGTAACGAATGCCAGAGGATTCAACAAAATTACCTAAAATGAACACTTTTGTGTTTAGTTTTTGGAAACAGAAATTTGAGAGAGAAAAGTAGGTTGGAAATAATGTTTATTTTCTCATATGAAGTTCATGTGCAAGAAGAATTAACAATTCTGAGTGTGGTTTGATGTATTAACTACAGACTTTCATTAAAATTTCCTAGTTCAGAATCCAAATTCTGCTACTGGGCTTCTGCTAATGGTCCCAACAATTAAGAACATTTTTGGAGGAAAAAAAGAAGTACATTTTGGAATTTATTATTATCTCTGTTTTGATCAGTCTACTTTCTGTAGGCCAAGAGAATTAAATGTAAACCTGTGAAAATTTTATAATTTTATTTTTCCTAAGACTGATTTTACATTGTTTTTCACATACTACACTTGTGTAATATGTAAAAAAAAACATTTTAATGCATTGCTTCTTTCTTTGTAAACTAGTGAAGAGCAATTTTTAAAATGTGAGAAATGAACATATTAGTAATATTCAAATCTAGTTTTTATAAAAATTTTTATTAGAGGGACCAGGATTTAGGGATGACTGTCAACCCTGAGATAGATTATAAGGTGGCCTTTTTATGTTGAAAGGAACAGAAATAGTGCCATAATTTTGTCAACCAGCAGTTAACCAGCTTGAGTCATTTTCACTTTCAGAAAGCTTATACAGCAACCGTACTTACTCTGTGTAGGGGTCTTCCTGGTAGATGTGTTTTAATTCATTAATGATAGTGCATCTATTTGTTAATGAAAGAGGCTTAAAAATAATTTTCTAGTTAAATTTCCCTTGCTTATTAAAGATACCTGAATATTTTTGAACATGTGATTTTGTCTTATCTGCTTTTGCCTTGCTTTACAGGAAATACTTTTAGTAGTTTGGCAGGGATGGTGTTTGAGTGGAGCATTGCCCGGGATAATGAATCAGCAATAGAAGAACTGTCTAGCAAAATTAGGTAACCTTGAAACCAAACCTAACTATGTGACTTTGAAGGAGACATCTGCCTTTGGGTAGCACACTGAACAGCAGTCATTTGTGTGGGTTTTGATCATTTTTCTATCTGGAACTATTTGGAACAAATAAATTTACCACGGGAAAATATGGCACAGCTGTAGGTACCTTGATGATGGCTTAATTTGAGTCACTGCAGAGGAGTTCATGAAATCAGAACTGTACAATTATTTGTCGTATCTTCTGACACTTTTGTTTTTCAAGCTATCAACACTCACTGAAATACAGTGAGTGGATATTAGTATGAAATTTTCTCTTCAATGCCCAGCAATAGCTCTCAGACAATCCGGGTTTTAGTCCTACAACAGTTTTAGCCAGAAGCATATTAAGTACTTCTCTTTTATCTGGTCATTGTGGAAATTTTAAACTTTTGACACTATACAGACATTGAAGAGACTGTTTAAAGTCTCTCAGAGCCTTATGGAAGAAGAATAATTTACTAGAAACAAAGTTTATCTCTTTAGGATTTTGAGATACTCTGAAGCAGAATATTCTCCCCCTGCATATATAGCTGAGATGGAAAAAGAAGAGAAACAGGGAGATATGATTTTGGTGTCTGGCATTAAAACTGGTGCTGCTATCGTAAAAGTTCGAATTTCTGAACCATTCTATAAGGTAAAAATTTAGTGCTATAGACATTAAGTCTTGCCTATGGAATAGTTTCTTATGTTTGTCTATAATAGAAACCCTCTAACCTGATTGATTTAGGCCAATTGAAAAAGTTATTTGAAACGGATAAACATTTTTTGAAAACCTGTCTTCCTTAAACATGTTATTACCCAAGTACAATTACAAATGTTACTGGCATTTTCTCTTAAAACATAACTGCATTTTATTCACTAATCCTTTGATGTAGGTCCAAGACTTTTCTTTGTCTACGAATTCACTGGTCAAAAATATACATACTTATTCTTGCATAAATTAGTTTCTAGTTTCTTTTTCATTTTATTTTATGGTTGAGTGAAAAATTACACATGTGTGAAGCAATTTGAGTGCAGAATTCTAATATATTTTTCAAGGATTTTCCCCTAGTCTTTTACATTTCTCACCTACACCTAATTTGATAGCAGTACGTCTTAGCTATCCTTTAATTTCTTTTTTTATTTAATTTTTTTCTTAATTAAAAAAGTTTTTTTTAAATTTATCCTTAGCTTGCCTTTAACTATTTTTTTAAAAATTAATTTTAAAAAATTAATTAATTTATTTGTGCGGTAGTTTGTACATTCTTTGGCATTGTCTGTCTTTGGGATTGGAAAGAAAGCTGACCTTTTCCTGTCCTGTGGCCACTGCTGACTTTTCCAAATTTGCTAGCATATTGAGTGCAGTACTTTCACAGCATCATCTTTTAGGATTTGAAATAGCTCAGCTGGAATTCCATCACCTCCACTAGCTTTGTTTGTAGTGATGCTTCCTAAGTTCCACTTGACTTTGCATTCCAGAATTCTGGCTCTAGGTGAGTGATCATACCATCGTGGTTATCTGGGACATGAAGATCTGTTTTGTATAGTTCTTCTGTGTATTCTTGCCACCTCTTCTTAATATCTTCTGCTTCTGTTAAGTCCATACCATTTCTGTCCTTTATTGTGCCCATCTTTGCATGAAATGTTCCCATGGTATCTCTCATTTTCTTGAAGCGATCTCTAGTCTTTCTATTGTTTTCCTCTATTTCTTTGCATTGTTCACTTAGGAAGGCTTTCTTATCTCTCCTTGCTGTTCTTTGGAACTCTGCATCAGATAGGTATGTCTTTTCTCTTCTCCTTTGCCTTTTGCTTCTCTTCTTTTCTCAGCTATTTGTAAGGTTGTCTCCTCAGACAACCATTTTGCCTTTTTGAATTTCTTTTCCTTGAGGATGGTTCTGATCACCACCTCCAGTACAATGTCACGAACCTCCGTCCATAGTTCCTCAGGCACTCTGTCTATCAGATCTAATCCTTTGAATCTATTTGTCACTTCCACTGTATACTTGTAAGGGATTTGATTTAGGTCATATCTGAATGGCCTAGTGGTTTTCCCTACTTTCTTCAATTTAAGTCTGAGTTTGGCAGTAAGGAGTTCATGATCTGAGCCACAGTCAGATCATTGTGTTTTGGCTGCGCTGGGGCTTTCTCTAGTTGCGGTGAGTGGGAGCTATTCTATAGTTGAGGTACGCAGGCTTCTCATTGTGGTGGCTTCTTTTGTTGCAGAGCACAAGCTCTAGGGCATGGGTTCAGTAGTTGTGATGCACAGGCTTAGTCGCTCCGCAGCATGTGGGATCTTCCTCGACCACAGATTGAACCTGTGTCCACTGCATTGGCAGGCAGACTCTTAACCACTGGATCACCAGGGAAGTCCTGACTATAACTTTTCAAAACATTTAAATTTTTTATAGAAAACAACTCTTTTCATATAATGCTTTTTTTAAATTAATTATTATTAAAGTTGAGAAAAACAAATGTCTTTTGGCAAGCATTTAATTCAAGTGGCAGGAACATATATGTGGACATTCTAGAGAGCAGCCTATTAACCTTGTACTGGGTAAGCCTTCACAAGAATTGATATGTTCAACAAGGGATACAGACTAACTTAATCTGGAAAGTCAGTTCACTGGAGGTTGGTTAAAAGAATTTCAGTGCAATACAGTTAGGTCTTACTTTTTCCCATTTTATCACACTTGCCTTTTTATTTACCTACCCTTCTCCTTTAGAAAGCTTGTTGTTTTCTATTTTTTGTTTGAGTGACTTAATAAGTGACTTAGAAAGCTGACACTGCATTAATATTCATGATCACTTTTTAAGGCTAACTGAAATTATGATCTGTGCTTAGGAAAGCATTTTTTTAATCTTGGCAAAATATTTTAGAAGAAATTTATAAAAGTGAACTTTAATAAGGAGGACAGCCTTGAGGATTTTGCCCGTGGAAACTTTCTGGTTTTTTTTTTTTTTTTTCCTTCTTTTAGAAAGTGGCAGCAGCATTGATACGTCTGCTTGTTTTGGAGAATATATTTCTTATACCATCCCAAGATATTTATCTCTTAGTAGGTGCATATATTAAATACCGAGTTGCAAAAATGGTTCAGGGAAGAATGACAGGTAAGTTGATTTAGCTTTTCCTAAGACTAACATTTCCCAAATCTTTTCTGCTGACAAGAGAAGCAGCTTCACATTATATGTGCAAAATACTTCTTCTGTCTTAGATTTTTGTGATAAAAGTACAGTTGACCCTCAAACAACATGGGTCTGAACTGTGCAGGTCCATTTATATGCAGATTTTTAAAAAATAAACACTACAGTACTACCTGATGTTTGGTTGGCTAAAAGCGTGCACGCAGAACTGGGGTTATAGAGGGTTGACTAATACATGGATTTTCAACTGCGTGGGGAGGTCGATGCGTGGGGGTGGTGTCAGTGCCTCTAATCCCTGTACTGTTCAAAGATCAACTGTATTCTTTAATTGCTGTACTTGAGCTAATACTGGACTGAGGTAGCCCACATATCTTTAACAGACTAATGCTATAGTTCAACTACTACTTAGCTTCAGTGCCCATAAGCATCTGAATTGTCTATTAAAACAACCAAAAGTTTACTAACTTAGGACAAGGGAAGAAGCTTTACCTAATAGTTAATAGAAGGGGTTAATAGAAGGGGTTTGAATAATCTTTGTAAAAAAGCTGTTTATTGAGAAACTCTGTTATCTGAAAAATTTAATACCCTGCTGATCCCAAAAGTCCCACTCAGTTTATAAAGTGTACATTTGCTCCATTAACATTAGTCCTTTATTTACTTTCCTAGTGGAGATCCCTCCTCCTACTCTTAGTTTACTGAGTTTTAAGAATATAAGCAACAATAAACTCATATAGTAGTCCCCCTCAATTTCTATATATGTAGAAATTCGTTATAGTTGGGAGGAAATAAAGAGAAAAGCAGATTTTCCTCTTACTTTGACCTGCTTCTTCTTATGATCCAACAATATGTTATTGTCTATTGCTTTCATTATGGTTATGTATCTTTCATGTCTTACAGAGGTGAAATTTCCCCTGGAACATTATACACTAGAATTGCAAGACCACAGAGTTTCATGTAATATTTCTGTTTCTGGGAAAGTGGCTTCACTGGATGAGAAAACAGCTATGGTGACTGCTGTCCAGCTGGGCCACACTAACCTTATCTTCGTCCACAAAAGTATCCTTTTCAAGTTTTCGCTGCTAATCTATATTTCCTTGAGCAAGCTAGACATGTTCCTTGGTAAAATAACTGGTTAAGTATGATTATAACACTACTACATTTATTTTCCATAGGTTCTATCTTTTAAAAAGCACTATAAATTATTGTCGGAGTTTCTAACAAAGGGTAGGTACAGAAGAATAGTTGGAATTTGGAATCTGTTGACTTCAGAACTTATGTGCAACATAATATAAATTGTAAATAGGCAGGGTTCCGTAGTGGCCCAGTACTAAATAATCTCCCTGCCAGTGTAGAAGACAGTTCAATACCTGATCTGGGAAGATCCCACATGCAGCTCAGCAACTAGGTCTGTGCACCACAGCTACTGAACCTATGCTCTAGAACCTGGGAGCTGCAACTGCTGAAGGCCACACACCCTAGAGCCTGTGTACCGCAACTAGAGAAAAGCCCACGTGGCAGCAAAGACCCAGCACAGCCAAATATAAATAAAGTTATAGTAAAAAATTATAAATAGGAGACTGGGGAGGACTTTGGAGGAACTTGTGTAACTGTTATTTAATTTGTTCTTGTTTTTACATGAATAATTGAGAAAAGATGATATTGTCTGCAGTGGCTACTTAATTTGTTAAACTGAGGCAAGAGTAATTTTTTAATTAATATATTTTAATTGGAGGATAATTACTTTACAATATTGCAGTGGTTTTTTGCCATACATCAACATGAATTACCCCCGGGTGTACATGTGTCTCCCCATCCTGAATCTCCCTCCCACCTCCCTCCCCACCCCATCCCTCTGGGTTGTCCCAGAACACTGGCTTTGAGTGCCCTGCTTCATGCATTGAAGTTGCACTGATCATCTATTTTACATATGGTAATATACATGGTTCAATGCTATTCTCTCAAATCATCCCACCCTCACCTCTCCCACAGGTCCAAAAGTCTGTTCCTTACATCTGTGTCTAAGAGTAATTTTAAAAAATTCACTAAACCTGCTCTGTAAGGATTGAACAAAGAGAGTTACTTAGAGCTCTAATATAGTCAATGAAAACAAAACAGTATAAAGATTAAAATCCTCAGAAAATTGAAATTTCCAGAGAATTCATAAAATTCTCAGCATTGATTTTGAAATATTTCCTATTTTTGCATCTTTGAATCTCAAATATTTAATTTGTTTAATTTACTCAGTAAATACCTATTATATTTCTCCTATATGCTCAACATTGCTCTAAGTGCTGAGGATTTACTCAGGGTAGTTAGGGAAGTCCTCTCTGATAAGGCTGCATTTGAGCAATGAACCACACAGATATTTGGGTGAAGGCTCTCCAGAAAGAGGAAATAGCAAGTTCAAAGGTTCTGAGGCAGAAGCATGTTTGGCATGTTTACAGAAGAGCAAGGAAGACACTGCGGCTGAGTGCAGAGAATCAGGGCAAAATAGTAGAAAAGGTAATAGAGTAGGAGAGGGAGTAACTATGTAGTGCTTAGTAGGCTTACTCTGAGTAAGAGCCTATCAGTCTTAAAGGGTATAGTATTTCTTGTAGAATAGTATTTGTTAATTAGCTGTTATATTCTGTTATATTATTTGTCTAAAACATTCAGGAGGGGTTTTGGTTCAGAGTTGTTTGTTCTCTAGTCATTTCAAGGTGCCTAGGACATTTGTGAACAAATACAATAGTAACTACAAAGTAAACTAAGATATTTGATATTTAGTTCCAGCTGTGCGTCAGGCACTTACCTGAACTGCCTTCCCCAGGCATACTTACCATGATTTTCTTCATAGTTTTTTCATTTTTTTCTCAGTTCATATTGTTATTTATTCCATATTGTTATTTATTGTTATTAAATATTAAAATATATTTACCTCTTGACATGGAAGGTGACGATTCATAATTTATTCCAGCGCCTGCCTTAGGGTGGCTGGTGGTACTCATAGAGATGGGTGATATAAAAGAAGGCGCATGTTTAAGGGAAAAGAAAACTAGTTTTTCACATGTCAACCTGAAGTATCTGTGGGGTAGACATCCAAGCAGAAATTTTTATTATGCATCTTGAGGAGAAAGATTCAGGATGAAGAAAAGCCTTTCAAAGTTATTAATTTATAGCCAGGTGATAGTTGAAGCTGTTGTAGAGAAAGTGAACCTAGAGAGAATATGCAGAGTGAGAGGAGAAGAGGACCAAAGACATAACTGTGGACTGCCAGCTTCTAAGGTTCATTTGGAAGAGGAGGAACTTTAAGGATGCCCAGGGAGAATGTTTAATAGGAAATTGGGAGAGTAGGAAAGAGTAGGAAAATCAGGAGAGAAAAATTTCATGGTAACCAAGTGAGGAATTTGCGATGAGAATGTTCTTCAGGTGAAATCAGCAGAGATAAAGACTGAAAGTCTCTAGTAACTAGGAAGTCTTGGATCACTTTTTCCAATAAAAGTGGAAAGCTTGGGTTTTTAAAGCTTGGCTTTAAAAAGGAGGAGGAAAACAAGGCAGAAGTTTGAAGAAGATAAAATTTTTTTAAGAGAAACTTGAGTATGTCTGTAAGTTAAACAGAGAGATGGCAGAGATATAGATGAAAAGAAGGTCAGTTGATGGAGCTAGATTTCGGAGGAGCAAGATTTCGGAGGAGCAAGATTTCGGAGGAGCAAGATTTCGGAGGAGCAAGATTTCGGAGGAGCAAGATTTCGGAGGAGCAAGATTTCGGAGGAGCTAGATAAAATGAAATTCCAAACAGGGAAGGGTTAGATAAAAGGTAGATGTCTTATTCTGATTATGGAGGGATGAACTGGTTTAGAGACCTATTGAGATCTGTGTCCTCATCTGTAAAATGAAAGGAATGATATGCTCCTGAATTTCCTTCTGCGTGCATGTTCAGTTGCTCACTTGTGTCCAACTCTTTTTTGACCCCATGGACTGTGGCCCACCAGGCTCCTCTGTTCATGGAATTTCCCAGGCAAGAATACTGGAGTGGGTTGCCATTTCCTTCTCCAGGGGATTTTCCCAACCCAGGAATCTAGCCCAGGTCTCCTGCGTTGCAGGTAGACTCCTGCACTGCAGTGGATTCTTTACCAACTGAGCTACGAGGGAATTTCCTTTTAGCTCTTATAGTTTATGAATGTAGTATGTACTAAAACCAAACTCAGATTGACACAGTGTTTAAAAGATTTGCTTTAATGAATAGTAAAACCAAATGGCTTTTACTTGTGGCTCAGCTGGTAAAGAATCCTCCTGCAATGTGGGAGACCTGGGTCAATCCCTGTGTTGGGAAGATACCCTGGAGAAGGGAAAGGCTACCCACTCCAGTATTCTGGCCTGGAGAATTCCATGGACTGTATAGTCCATGGGGTTGCCAAGAGCTGGACACGACTGAGCAACTTTGACATTCACTAAAAAAAGAAATTTTAATTAGCATATCAATTGTATGTATATTAATAGTTCTTTTAAAGTACTTGGGCAGCTTTAAAAGTTTGATCCCTAAAATAGATTAAATATTTTGCTTTGTCACTATAGATACTGTAGTGCCTAATTATAGCCTAGTGCATGACTGAATTAACAGCACTTCTAAATTAGTATACTTAGAAATAATAAGAGTTTTCTGTCCGATCATTTCAGTAATACATTTCTCAGAGCAGAAATAATTTCTTCTTAGCTTTTGGACATAGTATATTTCTGAGAAGGAATTACATTACTAATTAGATTGTGTAGGCATGCTAAGTTGCTTCAGTAGTGTCTGACTCTTTGTGACCCTGTGGACAAGAGCCCACCAGGCTCCTCTATCCATGGGATTCTCTAGGCAAGAATACTGGAGTGGGTTGCCATGCCTTCCTCCAAGTGATCTTCCCAATCCAGAGATCGAACCTGCATCTCTTAGATCTCCTGCGTTGGCAGGAGGGTTCTTTACCACTAGCACCACCTGAGAAGCCCCAGATTGTGTATAGGCTAACAGAATAAATAATGTGTAGTGTTATAGGCTAACAGAATAAATAATGTGTAGTGTGATGTATGACATAGAAGTATCTCTGGTGGAAGAGAAAACATTTTGATATTAAAGAATTGCCACAGGTAATAGAAAATCAATTAGTGATTTTTAAAACTGTCTGGGGAGCCCGAGGCAAGTTACTGGGCTGGATGCCAAGTCATGCTGCTCCCTCTCCATCCACCACTGTCCATTTCTTCAGCCAGAGCAATTCCACTTTGTCCTGCTTTCCCTAATGGGCTCCTATGAAACACTGTTACAAGGGAAGAGGATTCTGTAGCTAAATGAATATTAAAAACTTGGAGCAAGATCTTTTTTTCTTTCGTTTCATCTTCCTGATATTTGAAATTCAAGAATACCTGATACCTGTGATTACTGAACCCTCAGATTTTTCTCAGAATGTATGCATTTAAGTTTTGCTTTCTAAGAGATAATGAAAGAATTTTTACTTGCTTTTGTTTATGGGCTTATTTATTTATTTATTCATTTTGGTAGCTTATATTTTTCTTTTCACCCAAATCTAGCTCATAAAATTTCCTTAAGCAAAAATTAAGATGTCCATATGCGATCTGTGTCTGGACTCCCAAATTGCACCATATATGTTGTAGAGCCTGGATTTTTAGGTATTTTTAGATAATGATTTTCAGAAAGCCAAATAACTTAAAGTATGCCACTGAAATGACTGCATTAAAGATTAGAGTGCTTCATTTTGAGACTTAACTAATTTAAAATTCAACCTTACTTTGACATGTTTTCTTGAATTGTTCTGCTACTGCTGCTAAGTCACTTCAGTCGTGTCCGACTCTGTGCAACCCCATAGATGGCAGCCCACCAGGCTCCCCCGTCCCTGGGATTCTCCAGGCAGGAACACTGGAGTGGGTTGCCATTTCCTTCTCCAATGCATGAAAGTGAAAAGTGAAAGGGAAGTCGCTCAGTCGTGTCGGACTCTTAGCGACCCCCTGGACTGCAGCCTACCAGGCTCCTCCGTCCATGGGATTTTCCAGGCAAGAGTACTGGAGTCGCATTGTTCTAGTTAAATGCTATTTGCAAGAGTAAAGCATCTTGAAATAGACTGTGAAAAAGTATGAAACTCCATGTAATACAAGGTTGGACTAGGAAAAGAGACTTCATACAAAGAAAGAAGAAACCTATGTCCTTAAGCCACATGAAGCAATGAATCTGAAAGCAGCTGAAAACTTGCCTGACATATCAGAAATGAGCAAAATTGTGGGTTTGGGGTGGGTGGTATCTGTATACAGATGTAAGTGAGAATGCTTCTTTTATACCTGAGATGAACTAAGTTAAACTAGAATCTTTGGAACCCCAAATTATTATAGTTTTATAGAGGGAACTAAAGGATCTACTTTGGAAACCATCTCCATCTACTAGTGACTTTTGCTGTTTAAATGGCTTTTTAAAGTTTGTATTTTTAAAATTCATTATAGAAAAATGGCCTCTTCTGATATTTTTCTTTATTGATTTGTGTACAGGTTTCACAGTCCAACCTGGAGACCGATGGAGTCTAGAGGTGGGACAGGTCTATGTTATTACAGTAGAAGTATTTGATAAAAGCAGCACAAAAGTCTATATTTCAGATGTGAGTCAATCTTTTGAATTTTTCTAGCCCCCTTAAGGGTAACTCCTTCAGTGGGCAGTCTTTTTGCTAGGAAAACTTTTTTTTTGCTTCCAGATTTTGCCTTCAGAAAATGCAAGTTACTACTTTATCATTATTAAGTAGTTCTATCCTTGAGGAATACTAAACCAGAAGTAAAAGATACAACTTGGTTAGAATTATAGGAAAGAGATGAAGTTGGCACCAAGGGTAGCACTTTGGAGGGGATCCTCATTCTAAAACTTCATTTCAGAGAAGTTACCAGAGTTTTATAGTATGATCATTAGATGTAAAATGTTGTAGTCATTCTCCAGCATCCATTCCCCACCCTACCCCCAACTGTCAGTTTCTGGAATGGCACAAATTACACTAAAATTGACATAAGCTTTGAAGCTTACTATTTCTAATTGCTTGTCATTAATGGATCTTTCAGACACTAGTACCATTTTAAAATGACATCTTTCCAACAGAATTTGATGAGGGCGAGCAAAGATTTTTATTTTTACTTCTTTAAGCCCCAGAATGCATAGTCACACTTTTTTTTTTTTAATGCTGTGAGTTTATTTATTTATTTATTTATTTTTTTGCTTTGAGTTTAAAATGGCATTAGGGAATAAAAAAAAATCTCTTCAGATTTGTGCTACTTTGGGGCTGATTTTCAGAATCTCAGGATTATGTACCAGTTCCTGAGGGAGTACTTTGAAGAGCAGCTAACTACTGTGAATGGATCTTACCATGTTGTAAAAGCTCTGAAAGATGGTGTGGTTTTGATAAATGCATCTCTGGCTTCCATCGTTTACCAGGTAGGAATTAAAAGGATTTTTGAATCCTGAGAATACTGACAAGATTTGCTTGATTTGATTTGCTAGCACATATATAGCATATCTCACTATTATCCTTCACAAAAAAAACTAATAAACAGTACACTTAGTAGTTTATACCTCTGCAGATTTTCCATTCCAGTCTCTGTTATTGCATATATCTGCGTTTATGGTCATTTTGTATATGTGTCATTTGAGGTTCCTTTAAAAATTATTCCATATGCATGTTTCCTTGTGTCATCAGATCCACATAAGAGTATTTTGTATTCTAAAAATACATAGATTAATATGCCAATTGTTTAACCATGCCACCAACTTTGCACTTTTAGCAGGTTTTTACTTTGTAAATGGCATAACTGAGTATCTTCAGACAATTTCTATTCCTTTTGGTTAATTTTTGTATGGTATAATACCAGAAATGGAGTTACTGGGTGAAAGGATAAGGAATTTATCTGTTTCTAACGCCTCTAAAAACGTGCAAATATCCGACTTTTAACAGTCCGTCAGATTTGTTTCCCTCTGTAAACCTACTTTTTCTCCAGTGATCCTTTCCCCAGCTATTTGAGGCAAAATCCCAAGAGTCCCTCTTGACTCTACCTTCTCCCTCACCTCCTCTGTTCAGTACATCATTGAATGCTAAGTCAATTCTTCTAAAAATCTCTCAAATCCATTTCTTACTAGGTGAAGGAGACACTGCTGTCTTTCACCTAGACTTTCACAGTAGCTTCTAAACTGATACTCTACCTTCAATATTGTCTGTGGCTAGAATGATATTACAAAAACTATAAAAATTATGTATTTACTGTTTAAATTCCTTTGGTGGCTTCCCATTGATTTTAAGGTTAAGTTTAAACTTTGCGGTTCATAGGAGTCTCATCTCAGTGGGTTCTCTTGTTGCAGAGCGCCAGATCTAGGTGCGCGGGCTTCAGTAGTTGAAGCACGTGGGCTCAGTAGTTGTGGCGCGCAGGCTTAGTTGCTCCACAGCAACTAAGTGGAATCTTCCTGATTCAGAGACCAAACCTGAGTCACCTGCATTGACAGGTGGACTCGTAACCACTGGACCACCAGTTGTTGTTCAGTTGCTAAGTCATGTCCAACTCTGTCACCCCATGGACTGCAGCATGCCAGGCTTCCCTGGCCTTCACTATCTCCTGGAATTTGCTCAGATTCATATCCATTTAGTTGATGATACTATCTAACCATCTCATCCTCTACCGCTCTCTTCTCCTTTTACTTTCAGTCTTTCTCAGCATCAAAGTCTCTTCCAGTGAGTCAGCTCTTCACATCAAGATGGCCAAAGTACTAGAACTTCAGCTTCAGCATCAGTCCTTTCAATGAATATACAGGGTTGATTTCCTTTAGGATTGACTGGTTTGATCTCCTTGAAGTCCAAGGGACTCTCAAAAGTTTTCTCTAGCACCACAATTAGAAAACATTAGTTCTTCAGCACTCAGCATTCTTTATGATCCAACTATCATATCTGTACATGGCTACTGGAAAAACTATAACTTTGACTATAGGAACCTTTGTCAGTAAAGTGATGTCTCTGCTTTTTAATACACTGTTTAGGTTTGTAAGGCTTTCCTTTAAAGGAGCAAGTGTCTTAATTTTGTGGCTACAGTCACCCTCTGCAGTGATTTTGGAGCCCAAGAAAAGGAACTCTGTTACTGCTTCCACTTTTCCCCTTCTATTTGCCCTGAAGTGATGGGACCGGATGCCATGATCTTTTTTTTGGATGTTGAGTTTTAAGTCAGCTTTTTCACTCTCCTCTTTCACCCTCATCAAGAAACTTTTTTGTTCCTCTTCATTTTCTGTCATTAGAGTGGTATCATCTGCGTATCTGAGGTTATTGATACTTCTCCCAGCAATCTTGATTCCAGCTTATGATTAATCCAGCCCAGCATTTCATGTGATGTAATCTACATATAAGTTAAATAAACAAGATGACAATATACAGCCTTGTATTCCTTTCCCGATTTTGAACCAGTCTGTTGTTCATGTCCAGTTATAACTGTTGCTTCTTGACCTGTATACAGGTTTCTCAGGAGACAGGTGAGGTGGTCTGGTATTCCCATCTCTTGAAGAATTTTCCACATAGTCAAAGGCTTTCACATAGTCAATGAAGCAGATGTTTTTCTGGAATTGTCCTGCTTTCTCTGTGATTCAGCAAATGTTGGCAATTAGATCTTTGATCCTCTGTCTTTTCTAAACCCAACTTGTACATCTGGAAGTTCTCGGTTCATGTACTGCTAAAGCCTAGCTTGAAGGATTTTGAGGATAACCTACTAGTATGCGAAATGAGTGCAGTTGTTCGATAGTTTGAACATTCTTTGGCACTGCCTTTCTTTGGGGTTGGAAGGAAAACTGACCTTTTCCAGTCCTGTGGCCACTGATGAGTTTTCCAAATTTGCTGGCATATTGAGTGCAGCACTTTCACAGCGTCATCTTTTATGATTTGAAACAGCTCAGCTGGAATTCCATCCCCTCCACTATCTTTGTTTGTAGTAATGCTTCCTAAGGCCCACTTCACACTTCAGGATGTCTGGCTCTAAGTAAGAGATCACACCATTTTGGTTATCCCAGTCATTAAGACCTATTTTGTATAGTTCTTCTGTGTATTCTTGCCACCTCTTCTTAATCTGTTCTGCCTCTGTTAGGTTCCTACAATTTCTGCCCTTCATTGTGCCCATCCTTGCATGAAATAGTCTCTTGATACCTCCAATTTTATTGAAGAGACCTCTAGTCTTTCCCATTCTATTGTTTTCTTTTAATTGTTTGCATTTTTCATTTAAGGAGGCCTTCTTATCTCCTTGCTGTTCTCTGGAACACTCCATTCAGTTGGGTGTATCTTTCCCTTTCTCCTTTGCTTTTTGCTTCTCTTCTTTCCTCAGCTATTTGTAAAGCCTCCTCAGACATTGTCATCTTGCATTTTTTTTTTCCTTTGGAATGGTTTTGGTCACTGCCTCCTGTACAAATGTTATGAACATCTGTCCATAGTTCTTCAGGTCAAACTTGCCAGGTATCTCTTGACTTTCTACTTTTGCATTCCAGCCCCCTATGATTGAGAGGGCATCTTTTTTTTGGAGTTAGTTCTAGAAAGTCTTGTAGATCTTTAGAGAACCAGTCAACTTCAACTTCTTTGGCATCAGTGGTTGGGGTGTAGACTTGGGATTACTGTGATGATGAATGGTTTGTCTTGGAAATGAACTAAGATCATTCTATCATTTTTATGTTTGCGCCCAAGTACTGCATTTTGAACTCTTTCATTGGCTATGAGGGCTGCTCCATTTCTTCTAAGGGATTCTTGCCCACAGTAGTAGGTATAATGGTCGTCTGGTTTAAATTCACTCATTTCCATCCATTTTAGTTGACTGATTCTTAAGATGTTGATGTTCACTCTTGCCATCTCCTACTTGACTATGTCCAATTTACCTTGAATCATGGACTTAACATTCCAGGTTCCTATGCAATATTGTTCTTCAGAGCATCAGATTTACTTTCACCACCAGATACATCCACAACTGAGCATCATTTCTGCTTTGGTCCAGTTACTTCCTTCTTTCCAGAGCTGTTAGAAATTGCCCTGTTATTACCCAGTAGCACATTGGACACCTTCCAACCTGGGGGCTCATTGTCTGGTGTCATATCTTTTGCCTTTTCATACTGTTCATGGGGTTCTCATGGCAAGAATACTGGAGTGGTTTGCTATTCCCTCCTCCAATGGACCACGTTTTGTCAGAAATCTCCACCAGGACCCGCTCGTCTTGGGTGGCCCTACATGACATGGCTCATGACTTCACTGAGTTATGCAAGCCCCTTTGCCATGACAAGGCTATGATCCATGAAGGGGTGGACCACCAGGGAAGTTCCTTAACTTCTTAACTTCTTAACCCAGGTCTTCCACATTGCAGGCAGACTCTTTACCAACTGAGCCATCAGGGAAGCCCTCTTAACATAGTTTTATAGAAGCCTCTATGACAGAGATCACAATCTGGTGGCCTGCAGACTATCTTGATTTGTAATCTTGTTTTTTATTTAGATGTCTAAGTTTCCTTTTGATCAGGAAATTTAAAATAAAATCTGGAAGTTTAAATAAAACTACTTCCCTGGTGGTTCAGTGGTTAAGAAACCACCTGCAAGGGACACGGGTTTGATCCTTGGTCTGGGAGGATCCCACATGTTGTGGAGCAACTAAGCCTGTGCTCCACACCTACTGAGCCCCTGAGCTGTAAGTACTGAAGCCTGAGTTCTCTAGAGCCCATGCTCCACAACAAGAGAAGCCATTGCAATGAGAAACCCATGCACTGCAATGAAGAGTAGCTCCTGCCAGTTGCAACTACAGAAAGATTGTGCACAGCAGTGAAGACCCAGCACAGCCAAATACAAATAATTTTTTTAAAAGAAAGAAAAAAATGCCCTCAAGATCAATCCAAATTGAGTATATCACTATATAATTTTAAAAATTACTGAATAAAAATAATTGGTGAATAATATCCCATTGTATAGATGTACTGGATTTTAACTATTCACCTATAAGGATGATTTGGGTTGTTCCTATTATTTGGCAATTACAAATAAAGCTGCTCTAAAGATTCTTGTGGGCTTCCCAGGTGGCTCAGTGGTAAAAAATCTGCCTGCAGTGCAAAAGATGAGGGTTCAATCCCTGGGTTGAGAAGATCCCCTGGAGAAGGAAATGGCATCCCACTACAGTATTCTTGCCTGGAAAATCCCATGGACATAGGAGCCTGGAGGGCTACAATCCATGGGATCGCAGAAGAGTCACACAACTTAGCAACTAAAACAACAACATTGTTGTATAGATTTTGCTGTGAATATGTTTTTATGTCTCTGGGATAAAATGCTTAAGAGTGGAGACTTCCCTGTGGTACAGTGGAGAAGAATCTGCCTGCCAGTGCAGGGAACACAGGTTCAATCCCTGGTCTAGGAAGATTCCATATGCTGCGGAGCAGCTAAGCCCGTGTGCCACAACTACTGAGCCCATATGCTCTGGAGCTCACAACCTGCAAATCCTGAAGCCCACAAGCCTAAAGCCTGTGCTCCAAAACAGAAGCCACTGCAAGGAGAAGTCTGCACATGACAATTAGAGAATAGCTCCTGCTCACCCCAGCTAGAGAAAGCCTACATGCAGTAATGAAGATCCAGCACAGCCAAAAAAAAAAAAATTAATTAATAAAAAATGCTTAAGTGCGATTCTTGTGTCATAGTAGCTACATGTTAAGTTTTATAAGAAACTGACAAACTTTCTAAAATGGCTGTATTATTTTATATCCCCACCAATGATCTGTGAGATACCATTAATAATTTTTAATGTTCCTTCTTTTTATTCATAGTCATTTCAAGTTCTCTATTTCAGTTAAGTTCAATTCAGTGGCTCAGTCATGTCCGACTCTGCAACCCCATGGACTGCAGCAGACGAGGCTTCCCTGTCTATCAACAAATCCCTGAGCTTCCTCAAACTCATGTCTGTTGAGTCGGTGATGCCATCTAACCATCTCATTCTCTGTTGTCCCCTTCTCCTCCTGCCTGCAGTCATTCCCAGCATCAGGATCTTTTCCAATGAGTCAGTTCTTTGCAACAGGTGACCAAAGTATTGGAGTTTGAGCTTCATCAGTCCTTCCAATGAATATTCAGGACTGATTTCCTTTAGGATGAACTGGTTGGATCTCCTTGCTTTCCAAGAGACTCTCAAGAGTCTTCTCCCACACCACAGTTATTAAAAGCATCAATTCTTTGGTGCTCCGCTTTCTTTATAGTCCAACTCTCACATCCATATATGACTACTGGAAAAACCATAGCCTTGACGGACCTTTGTTGGCAAAGTAATGTCTCTGCTTTCTAATATGCTGTCTAGGTTGGTCATAACTTTTCTTCCAAGGAGCAAGAGTCTTTTAATTTCATGGCCGCAGTCACCATCTGCAGTCATTTTGGAGCTCAAAAAAATAGTCTCTCACTGTTTCCACTGCTTCACCATCTATTTGCCATGAAGTGATGGGACCAGATGCCATGATCTTAGTTTTCTGAACGTTGAGTTTTAAGCCAACTTTTTCACACTCCTTTTTCACTTTCATCAAGACGCTCTTTAGTTCTTCTTTGCTTTCTGCCATAAGGGTGGTGCCATCTACGTATCTGAGGTTATTGATATTTCTCCCGGCAGTCTTGATTCCAGTTTGTGCTTCATCCAACCCAGAGTTTCTCATGATGTATTCTGCATGTAGGTTAAATAAGCAGGGTGACAATATACAGCCTTGACGTACGCCTTTCCCTATTTGGAACCAGTCTGTTGTTCCATGTCCAGTTCTAAGTGTTGCTTCCTGACCTGCATACAGATTTCTCAAGAGGCAGGTCAGGTGGTCTAGTATTCCCATCTCTTTAAGAATTTTTCAGAGTTTGTTGTGGTCACACAGTCAAAGGCTTTGGCATAGTCAATAAAGCAGAAATAAATATTTTTCTGGAACTCTCTTGCTCTTTCAGTGATTCAATAGATGTTAGAAATTTGATCTCTGGTTCCTCTGCCTTTTCTAAATCCAGCTTGAACATCTGGAAGTTCATGGTTCATGTACTGTTGAAGCCTGGCTTGGAGAATTTTGAGCATTACTTTACTAGCATGTGAGATGAGTGCAATTGTGTGGTGGTTTGAGCATTCTTTGGCTTTGCCTTTCTTTCGGGTTGGAATGAAAACTGACCTTTTCCAGTCCTGTGGCCACTGCTGAGTTTTCCAAATTTGCTGGCATATTGAGTGCAGCACTTTCACAGCATCATCTTTTAGGATTTGAAATAGCTCAACTGGAATTCCATCACCTCCACTAGCTTTGTTCGTAGTGATGCTTCCTAAGTTCCACTTGACTTTGCATTCCAGAATTCTGGCTCTAGGTGAGTGATCACACCATCGTGATTATCTGGATTGTGAAGATCTTTTTCATATAGTTTTTTTGTGTATTCTTGCCACCTCTTCTTAATATCTTCTGCTTCTGTTAAGTCCATACCATTTCTGTCCTTTATTGTGCCCATCTTTGCATGAAATGTTCCCTTGGTATCTCTAATTTTCTTAAAGAGATCTCTAGTCTTTCCCATTCTGATGTTTTCTTCTATTTCTTTGCACTGATCACTGAAGAAGGCTTTCTTATCTCTCCTTGCTATTCTTTAGAACTCTGCATTCAAATGGGTATATCTTTCCTTTCCTCCTTTGCCTTTCACTTCTCTTCTTTTTCACAGCTGTTCATAAGTCCTCCTCAGACAACCATTTTGCCTTCTTGCATTTCTTTTTCTTGGGGGTGATCTTGATTACTGCCTCCTGTACAGTGTCACAAACCTCCATCCATAGTTCATCAGGCATTCTATCTATCAGAGCTAATCTCTTGAATCTGTTTGTCACTTCCACTGTATAATCATAAGGGATTTGATTCAAGTCATACCTGAATGGTCTAGTGGTTTTCCCTACTTTCTGTAATTTAAGTCTGAATTTGGCAGTAAGGAGTTCATGATCCAAGCCACAGTCAGCTCCTGGTCTTGTTTTTGCTGACTGTATAGCACTTCTCCATCTTTGGCTGCAAAGAATATAATCAGTCTAATTTTGTTATGACCATCTGGTGATCAAGTTCTCTATTTAGTTATTATATAATTTTTTGGCAGGGGAGGGGGGCTGCACCACATGGCTTATGGGATCTTAGTTCTGTGACTTGGTATCAAACCCATGTCCCTGGCAGTGGAAACATGGAGTCTTAACCGCTGGGCCACCTGGGAAGTCTTAGTACCATATTGTTTTGTTTACTGTAGTTTTGTAGTATAGTCTGACAACAGGGAGTGTGATACCTCTAGCTTTGTTCTTTATTCTCAACATACTTTGGTTATTAGGGGTAGTTTGTGGTTCCGTATAAATTTTAGGATTGTTTATTCTAGTCTTGTGGAAAACATCATGGGTGTTTTGATAGGGATTGCATTAAAATTATCCATTGCTTTTGGTAGTATTGACATTTTAATAATATTAATTGTTCAAATTCATGAACCTGGGATATCTTTCCATTTCTTTGTATCGTCTTCAGTTGTTTTCACCAGTGTTATGGTATTTTCAGAGTATAAGCCTTTCACCTCTTTGGAGTTAAATTTATTTTATTCTTTTTGATGCAGTTGTAAATGGGGTTGTTTTCTTGTTTTCTCTCTCTGATAGTTCATTATTAGTGTATAGAAAAGCAACAAGTTTCTGTATATAAATCTTGTATCCTGCAACTTGACTAAATGCATTTAATAGGTCTAATAGTGTTTTGTTGGGGACTTTGGGGTTTTGTATTGTGCCAGCGCTGTTTGTCAAAGAGACACATTTCACTTATTGTATGCTCTTGGCATCCTTGTCAAATCCAGTTGACTATGCTGCTGCTACTGCTGCTAAGTCGCTTCAGTCGTGTCCGACTCTGTGTGACCCCATAGACGGCAGCCCACCAGGCTCCCCCGTCCCTGGGATTCTCCAGGCAAGAACACTGGAGTGGGTTGCCATTTCCTTCTCCAATGCATGAAAGTGAAAAGTGAAAGTGAAGTCGCTCAGTTGTGTCCAACTCTTAGCGACCCCATGGACTGCAGCCTACCAGACTCCTCCATCCATGGGATTTTCCAGGCAAGAGTACTGGAGTGGGGTGCCATTGCCTTCTCCGCCAGTTGAGTATAGATGTCACCTTATTTCTGTACTCTCAATTTTATTCCATTGGTCTGTGTGTCTGTCCTTTTGCAGTACCACAGTGCTTTGATCACTGTAGCTTTGAATTGTGTTTTGAAATGGGAAATGTGAAGTCTTCTAACTGTTCTTTTTCAAGATTATTTTGGCCATTCAAGATCTCTTAGAATTCCATATCAATTTGAGGATGGGCTTCTCCATTTTTTCCAAAAAGGCCCTCAGGATTTTGATAGCAATTATGTTGAATTAGTAGATCACTTTGGAGATTGTTGTCATCTTAACAGTGTTAGGTCTTCCAGTTCATGAACATGGGATGTTTTTCCATTTACTCAGGCTGTCTTTAATTTATTCAAGCAATATTTTGTAGTTTTCAATGTACAAGTACTGCACCTCCAAGGTTGAGTTTATTCTGAGTAGTTTATTCTTTTTTGATGCTATTGTAATGAATTTTTTTTCTTAATTTATCTTACTAGTTTGTTTATTGCTAATGTATGTAAGTACAGCTGATATTTGTATGTGGATCTGGTATGCTGCAACTTTGCTGAATTATTTTATTGGCTCTAGTAGTTCTTCTGGATTTTACAGGATATTTCATATATAATATATCCAAGAATTGGTGATGGACAGGGAGGCCTGGCATGCTGCAGTCCATGGGGTCGCCAAGGAGTCGGACACTACTGAACGACTGAACTGAACTGAACCTGTGAATAGTGGTAATTTTGCTCCTCCATTTCCCATTTTGGTACCTTTTATTTCATTTTCTTGCCTAATTTCTCTGGCTAGAACTTAGAGTACAGTATTGAATGGAAGTGGCAATAGTGGGCCTCCTTATCTTATTTTTGATATTAGAGCAAAAACTTTCTTTCACCACTGAGTAAGATGTTAGCTGTGGAGTTTCCATATGTGGCCCTTATCATTTTGAACAAGTTCTTTCTCACCCCTAATTGTTGAGTGTTTTTACTGTGAAAAGGCTTTGGATTTTTCTCAAATATTTTTAAGCATTTTTTTCTTTCATTCTACTAATATGTATATTACAGTAATTGATTTTATATATTGTACTGCCTTTGAATTACTAGAAAAATCCCACTTGATCATGGTGTATAATCCTATTAATATGCTGCTGGATTTGGTTTTCCAGTATTTTCTTAAGGAGTTTTGTATTTATATTCCTAAAGGATATTGGTCTGTAGTTTTCCTGTTTTATGATGTCTTTGTCTAACTTTGGTATCAGGGCAAATGCTGGTCTCTTAGAATGAGTTAGGAAGTGTTTCCTCCTTTTTCTTCTTTTCTTCATCATCTTTTATTTTTAAGTTTGAGAAACATTGGTGTGAATTTTGTTTTAAATGTTTGTGGAAATTAACAATTGAAGCCATATAGGCCTGGGCTTTTCTTTCTTTTAAAAAAAATTTATTTCTTTATTTTAATTGGAGGACAGTCACTTCACAACACTGTAGTGGTCCCTGCCACACATCGACACTATTCAGCCACGGGTGTACATGCATGCCCACCCCCATCCTGAACCCCGCTCCCACCTCCCTCCTCACCCCAACCTCTGGGTTGTCCCAGAACACTGGCTTTGAGCACCCTGCTTCATGCATCGAACTTGCACTAGTCATCTATTTTACATATATATGTTTCAATATCTCTCATATCATCCCACCCTTACCTTCTCCCACATAGTCCAATAGTCTGTTCTTTACATCTGTGTCTCTTTTGCTGCCTTGCATATTAGGATCATGGTTACCATCTTTCTAGATTCCATATATATGCATTAATATACTATATTGGTGTTTCTCTTTCTGACTTATTTCACTCTGTATAATAGACTACAGTTTCATCCACCTCCTTAGAACTGACTCAAATATGTTCTTTTTTATAGCTGAGTAATATTCCATGTGTATATGTACCACAACCTCCTTATCCATTCATCTGCCAATGGACATCTAGGTTGCTTCCATGTCCTGGCTATTGTAAACAGTGCTGCAATGAACATTGGGGTACATGTGTCTCTTTCAGTTCTGGTTTCCTTGGTGTGTATGCCCAGCAGTGGGATTGCTGGGTCATATGGCAGTTCTGTTTCTAGTTTTTTAAGGAATCTTCACAGTGTTCTCCATAGTGGCTCTACCAGTTTGCATTCCCACCAACAGTGTAAGAGGGTTGCCTTTTCTCCACACCCTCTCCAACACTTATTGTTTGTAGACTTTTTGTAGGCAGGGCCTGGGCTTTTCTTTGCTAGGAAAATTTTGATTATTGATTTAATCTCTTTGCTTGCTATAGCTTTGTTCAGGTTTTCTATTTCTACTGGGTCAGTTTTTCTAATTGATGTGCTTTGAGGAATCTTTCCATTTGATCTAGGTTATCTAATTTGTTTGGTGGGCAATTGTTCATAGTATTATCTCACAATCCTTTTTATTTCTGTAAAGTTGGTAATAATGTCCCCACTTTCATTTCTGATTCTAATAATTTGAGTATTCTTTCTTTTTTTCTCAGTGATTCCAGCTAAACTCAATTTTGTTGATCTTTTTGAAGAACCAAATTTTGGTTTTGTTGATTTTGTGTATTTATTTTCCACTCTCTACTTTTAAAATCACTGCTCACTATATTATTTCCTTCCTTCTGCTAGTTTCAGGTTTACTTTGCTCTTCCTTTACCAGTTTTGTTTTTTTTTAGTTATACAGTCAGATTATGATTTGAAATGTTTTCTTCTTTTTTGGCTATGCCACACCCAGCTTAGAAGATCTTATTTCCTTAACCAGGGATTGAACCCAGGCCATGGGAGTGAAAACACTGAGTCCTAACCATTGGACAGACAGGAATTCCCTCTTCTTTTTTTAAACATTTAATTCATTTTGTGTATTTATTTATGTATTGGCTATGCTGGGTCTCTGTTGCTGTGCGTGGACTTCCCCTAGTTGCAGCAAGTGAGCTTTCTAGTTGTGGTACCAGGGCCTCTCATTGTGGTGGCTTCCCTTGTTGCAGAACATGGGCTCTAGGGTGCATGAGCTTCAGTCGTGTGGCTCATGGGCTCAGCAGTTGTGGCACACAGGTTTAGTTGCCCCGTGGTATGTGGAATCTTCTCAGACCAGGGATTGAACTTGTATCCCCTGCATTGGCAGGCAGACTCCCAACCACTGGACTACCAGGGAAGTCCCCTGAAAAACTCAAGGAGACTGCATTTGAAATAGTTTCAATTCTACTCTCTGTGGAGGACATTTGGTTTGTCACTCTGGCTGGCCCCCTCTGCCATAGGGGAAAGGAACTTGCCCTATTTAACATGGTTCTGCCATGTTCTACTGCCAATCACAGCACTTTTTTCCTCTCTCTTGTATTTTAATACAGGTGTTTACAACTGTGTATTTTCCTTTGAGCATCGTTTTCATTGAATCCTATAAGTTTGGGCATGTTGGATTTTTGTTTTCCTTTATCTCAAAGTTTCCTAACGTTTCTTATGATTTCTTCTTTGACCCATTGGTTGTTTTATTTAATCTCCACATACTTGTGAATTGTCCAGTTTTCCCTGTGTGAAGTTTTAGTTTTAGTCCATTTTGGGTGGAGAAGATACTTTATATGATTTAAGTATTTTTAAATTTATTGAGATTTCTTTTGTGCTTTAACATATGACCTGTTGTGGAGAATATTCCATGTGCACTTGAGAAGATTGAGCATTTTGTTGTTTTGGGGTGGAATATTCTTTATATGTCTGCTTGATCCGGTTGGTTCATAGTGTTGGTCAAGTCCTCTATTTCCATACTGATCTTTTGTTCTGGTTGTTCTATCCATTATTGAATCTGAGTTATTAAAATCTGTTAACTGTTGTTATAAAACTATTTCTTTCTTCATTTCTTCCTTCATTCCATCTGTCCATTTTTGCTTCATATTTTGTGGTCCTCTGTTGTTAGGTATGTATATGTTTGTAACTGTTATATCTTGATGAATTAACCTTTTTGTTAATATATAATGACCTTTGTCTCTTATAACAATTTTTTAAAATCTATTTTGTTTGATGTTAATGTAGACTGCTGCTCCCCCAACCCTCTTTTGGTAAGTATTTTTTAAAATAATTTGGTAATTAAAATGGAATGCATTTTTCCGTTCTTTCACTTTCTACCTATTGTGTCTTTGAATCTAACATTAGTCTCTTACAGACAGCATATACTTGGATCATGTTTTTCTTTATCCATTGTCAATCTCTGCCTTTTAATGGAAGAAATTTTGTATGTTTAAAACAGTTACTGATAAGGAAAAGCTCCTGCTTTTGTTTTCTTTTTTTTTTCCTACAGATGGGCATTGTTTTATTTTTTTGTTTTCTATATGATTTTTTTGATAATTTCTTCCATTACTGACTTCTTTTGTGTTTAATTGATTTTTGTAGGTTCATTAAATGTGAGACATTTTCATCGTTAATTCTTCATATATCCTTTCTGTACCTTTCTTTCCCTATTTCTGGGACTTATTTTATATATATTGATTTACTTAATGATGTTCCACTGGTCTCTAAGGCTTGGTCATTTTTTTTTCATTCTTTTTTTCTTTTTGCTTCTCTGAATAACTTCAATGGCCCTCTCTTTAAATTTCCAGATTCTTTCTTCTGCCAGCTCAAATCTGCTATACAGGTCTTCTACTGAAGTTTTCATTTCAGTTATTGTACTTTTAATTTCAGAATATCTGTTTGGTTCCTTTTTTATAATTTCTGTCTCTTCACTGATATTCTCTATTTGGTGAAACATACTTCTTCTGGAGTGATGTCTATTGTTTCTATTAGCTCTTTGATTTATAATCTTTTTCAGTATCTGTGCTTCTTTAGGGACAGTTTGTGTTAATTTCCTTTTTTCCCTTTATAAATAGGTCATATTTTCTTGTTTCTTTGAATGCCTTATTTTTTGTTGTTGCTGAAAACAACATTTTATTATAGTGGACCCTTGAGCAATGTTAGTTCTAATTGCACAGTTCCACTTGTACGTGGATTTTTAAAAATTAATACATACTACAATACTATATAATCTGTGGCTGGTTGAATCTGCAAATGTAATACCATGGTCTGGAGGGCTAGAGTTATACACGGATTTCACCTGCTCAGAGGATTGGCACTCGTAGACCCCACTTTGTTCAAAAGTCGACAATATAATATGATAATTTTGGAAATCAGATTCTTGTCTTTCCTCAGGGCTGTTGTTATTGCTTGCTGTGGGTTGTAGTTGCTTGTATATTTAGTGAGTTTTCTAAATCATTTTTAAAAGATTGTGTTATTTGTAATTTGTGTTATTTGACTGTAAAATCTTGATTCCTTTAGCTTGTAGTTAGTTAGTGGTTTGGCAAATAATTTCTTTAATGCCTTAAGTCACCTTTTTCTTCATTCAGCATACATTTAGTTGCTGTAAACCTTTGAGATTTTCCAAAGTTAATTCTGACTCTCTCTTTTTTTTTGGCATTTCTATGGAGGGACAGGTTCTTGGAGTTTCTTGCTTTGCCACTGTTGCAGACATCTCCTCCCTGCTGATATTTTTTATTAGGATTTATGAACATGAAACTATTTCCACTTATTTAGGACTTTTAATTTTTCTTTCAGCAATGTCTTATAGTTTTCATCATACAGGTCTTGAAGATATTTTATTACATTTGTACTTATGTTTTAAGCCATATATATATATTTAAATTTTCTTCTTCTAATTCACCATGCTAGTATATATAAATACAGTGGGTTTTTTTAAATCATTTTTTAAATGTATTTATTTTTGGCTGTGCTGGGTCTTTGTTGCTGTGGGGGCTTTTCTGTAGTTGCAGCGAGTGGGGGGCTACTTTTCATTGAATTGTGCAGGCTTCTTATTGTAGTGGCTTCTTCTGTTGTGGAGCACAGGCTCCAGGGCACTGAGCTTCAGTAGTTGTGGCACTTGGGCTCAGTAGCTGCAGTTCCTGGGCTCTAGACCACAGGCTCAATAGTTGTGGCCAACGGGTTAGGTTGCTCCCCGG
Source organism: Bison bison bison (assembly GCF_000754665.1). NCBI lineage: Eukaryota > Metazoa > Chordata > Mammalia > Artiodactyla > Bovidae > Bison > Bison bison. Next base: position 2,854,009 of record NW_011494665.1, read on the forward strand.
CATGTGGGATTTTCCTGGATCAGGGATCGAACTGGAGTCTCCTGCATTGGTGGGCAGATTCTTTACTGTTGAGGCACCAGGAAAGCCCATGAATACAGTGGTTTTTGTATGTTACCTTGAATCTTGAAAGCTTGCTGAATTGACTTATTCTATTACTTCTTATAGATTCCTTAGGAAGTGCTACATATATAATTAGGTTATATGTGAATAAAGAGTTAACTCTTTTCATTATAATAAATGTGCCTTTTCTTTCTCTTGCCTCATAGCACTGACTAGGACCTCTACTCAATAATATTGAATAGAAGTGTAAAGTGTAAAATTTGCCTTATTTCTGACCTTAAAGTGGAAAATATTCACCCTTTCACCATTGAGTATGATGTTGATTATAGATTTTGTGTAGATGCTCGTCCTTAGGTTGAACAAGTTCCTTTTTATTCCTAGTTTATTGAGAATTTTCATCATGAATTGGTGCTGCATTTTGTCAGTGCTCTTCTACATCTACTGATAAAATGAATATAGTTTTTCTTTTTTAGTCTTTTAAATATGATGAATTAGTTATATTGATTGATTTTCTAGTATTAAACAAATCTTACATTCTCAGGATAAACCTCACTTGATTATGATTTGTTATCTTCACACATTGCAGGATTTAATTTGCTAAAATTGTGTTAATGACTTTTGTATGTATGTTTTTGAGGGCCTATAACTTTTTTTTTCCTTCTTCGGTTTTAGTTGTAATGTCTTTGTCAGGTTTTGATGTGAGGATAATACTGGCTTTATAAAATGAGCTGGAAAGTATTCTTTTCTATTTCCTGGAAGAGTTCTGTAGAACTAGTGTTACTTCTTCCTCAAATATTTGGTAGAATTCACAATGAAACTATTTAAGCTTGGAACTTTTTAAAATGGTAAGTCTTTTATTATTATAGTGCTAAAATATACATAACACAAATTTTACCATTTTAACCATTTTTAGGCATACAGTTCAGTGACATTAAGTGTATTGATGGTGTGTACCAATACCACCATCTATCTTTAGAACTTTATAATCTTTCCAGACTGGTTCTCTCTTTCCCTTAAAAAATATCCACCCCTGTTCCTCCTATCTTCTGTCTCCTGGTAACTACATTCTATTTCCTGTCTCTGTTAATTTGATTAATCTAGTTATGTCATATAAATGGCATCATACAAGGAATTCCCTGGAAGTCCACTGATTATTACTCCATGCCTTCACTGATGAGCATGTGGGTTCAATCTCTGGTCAGGGAACTAAGATCCCACAAGCCTTGTGGTATGGCCAAAAAAAAGTGGAATCATACATTTGTCCTTTTTTTTTTTTTTTTTTTTTTTTTTTTTACTTATTTCACTTAGCATGTCTTTAGGGTTAATCCATATTGTGCCCTGACATAATTTCATTTCTTTTTAAGGCTAAATAATATTCTATTGAATGGATATACTGCATTTTGTTTGTTATTTATCCATTGACAAACAGTTGGGTTGTTTCTGCCTTTTGTCTATTGTAAATAATGTTGCTGTGAACATGACAGAGTATACAAATACTTTGTCAAATCTTTACTTTCAGTTCTTTTATGTATATACCCAGAATTTGAATTGCTGGATTATATGGCAATTCTGTGTTTAACTTTTTGAGGAATTGTCATACTGTTTTCCACAGTGACTGTCATTTTACATTCCAGCAGCAATGCACAAGGATTCTGATTTCTCCACATCCTAACGAACACTTAACTATTTTCTATTTTTGATAATTGCCATTCTAATGGGTATGAAGTGCTATCTCACTGTGATTTTAATTTCCATTTCTCTAACAATTGGTATATGAGAGGTTTTAAACCTATGAATTCAATTTTTTAAATGTATATGCAGCTATTGAGGTAATTTATTTCTTTTATCTATTTTTGGCTGTTCTGGGTTTTCCTGGCTGCACGTGGGCTTTCTCTAGTTGCAGAGAGTGGGGGGATACTCCTCCTTGTGGTATGCAGGTTTCTCACTGCGGTGGCTTCTCTTATTACAGAGCACAGGCTCTAACTGCACAGGCTTCTGTAGGTGTGACTTGAGGGTGTAGAGTGCTGGCTCAGTAGTTATAACACATAGGCTTAGTTGCCACATAGCATGCAGGATCTTAGAGCAGGGATTGAATTCATGTCCCCTGCATTGGCAGGTGTATTCTCAACCACTGTACCATCAGGGAAGCCCCTATTTATTTCTTCTTGAGTGAAACTTGGTAATTTGTATGTAGAGAAATTTCTGTTTAGTCTAAATTGTTGAATTTATCACATAAAGTTGTTGATAACATTGCCTTATTAATTTGTATCTGTAGTATCTGTAGTGATGTTGTCTCTTTCATTCCAGATATTGGTGTGTATGTGTATGTGTGCACTAAGTTGCTTCAGTTGTGTCTAACTCTTCATGACTCTATGAACTGTAGCCCTCCAGGTTTCTCTGTCCATGGGATTCTCCAGGCAAGAATATTGGAGTGGGTTGCCATTTCCTTCTCCATGGGATCTTCCCAAGCCAGGGATCGAACCAGTGTCTCATATCTCCTGCATTGACAGGTTCTTTACCACTCGTGCCACCTGGGAAGTCCCCCAGATACCGATCATTTGTGTTTCTATTGTTTCAATTCTTTACCTATTTTTTCTTTTATTGATTCATGCTTTTTTCTTTGTTATTCTATTTCTTCTCCTTACTTTGGATCAAATTTGCTTTTCTTTTTTAAGTTCCTTATTATTGAAGAATCTTATGGTGGGTCACTGGTTTTACATCTCTTTTCTAATATAAGCACATCTACTACACTCTATTGATCATTGAAACCATTCTTAATACAACAAAGAGGGAACTACACAAGGGTGTGAATACCACAGGGTGGAATCTGTGGAGGCCATCTTGGAGTCTGGCTTCTCCAAGTTGATATTAACTTGTCTATTATTAGGTTTAATGTCATTACTAGTCCTGTTCCTTGTGATAAAATGTGAGCATTAATAGTCTATGGTGTGCAATAGCAAAACAGCTACTTAGAAGTATTACCTGTAGACACTACAGTTAAATGCGTATAGAAGACAAGCCTTTTGGTAACCAGGTAGTTGCTGCCATAAAACATGTTAGTGAAAGCCTGGGATATAATAGGGTTTATTGATTGTTGTTGCTAAGTATGCTGAACAATGTTGGGAAAGAAAATGGTTAGATCAGGACTTTGAATTCTCAAGTCAAGATCCACCTAAGGAATCTATTAGGTTGATGAAAAGGTAATTTCGGTTTTACACCATGAATTTTAAATCATTATAACTAGGCTTAAATACATCTTTATTAACCAAAATAGGAACCATTTTAATCAATATATTTTTGCCCACAATGAATAAGATTGTTTATTCATAAGTAGCATAAAGTAGCATAAAAAAGCAAGTAGCATAAAAATCCATGCTTTGGGATTTGATGAACTCTTGGAAAGCATGTTCTGCCTCCTGCTGGTTGTGGGAATGTTTTCCATGCAAAAAGTTATCGAATGGGGAGCACATGTACACGCATGGCTGATTCATGTCAATGTATGGCAAAACCCACTACAATATTTTAAAGTAATTAGCCTCCAATTAAAATAAATTAATTTTTAAAAAAGTTGTCAAGATGCTTGAAGAAGTAGTAGTCAGTTGGCGAAAGTCTGGTGAGTATGGTGGATGAGGCAAAACTTTGTAGTCTAGTTCATTTGACTTTTGAAGCGTTGGTTATGTGACATGCAGTCAGGAGTTGTTAGGGAGAAGTATTGGGCTCATTCTGTTGACCAGTGTCGGCTGCAAGCATTGCAATTTTTGGTGCATCTCATCAATCAGCTGAGCATACTTCTCAGATGTAATGGTTTTGCTGGGATTTAGAAGGCTGTAGTGGATCAGATGGGCAGCAGACCACCAAACAATGACCATGACCTTTTTTTGGTGCAAGTTTGGCTTTGGAGCTTCTTCTCAGTCCAACCACTGAGCTGGTCTTTACCAGTTTTATAAAATCCACTTTTTATCACACGTCACAATCTGATCAAGAAATAGTTCATTGTTGTTGTGTAGAACAAGAGAATACAAATGTAAAATAGATAGCCAATGGGAATTTGCTATGTGACTCAGGGAACTCAAACCGGGACTCTGTAACAACCTTAGAGGGGTGGGATGGGGAGGGCGGTTCAGGAAGAAGGAGACGTAGGTATACCTATGGCTGATTCATGTTGATATGTGGCAGAAACCAACACAATATTATACAGCAATTACCCTACAATTAAAAATAAATCAATAAATAAATTTATTTCAATACAAATACATTTAACTGTAAAAAGAAAAAAAAAGAGAAGACAACACTTCAGAATGATGATTTTTTTGATTTTTAGTCAGCTCATGAGGCACCCACTTATTGAAATTTTTTACCTTCCCAATTTGCTTCAAATGCAGAATGATTATAGAATAGTCAATGTTGAGTTCTTGGGCAACTTCTGTAGTTGTGAGACGATCAGCCTCGATAATGACTCTCAATTTGTTGTTGTCAACTTCAGATAGCTAGCCACTGTGCTCCTGATAGTCAAGGGTCTCATCTCCTTTGCAAAACTCCTTGAAACACCACTGTACTATACATTCGTTAGCAGTTCCTAGGCCAAATGTGTTGTTGATGTTGCAAGTTGTCTCTGCTGCTATGATCCATTTTGAATGGGAATAAAAAAATTGCTCGAGTTTGCTAACGTCATTTCTGTAGTCTAAAATAAATGTAAAATAAATAGCAAGTAATAAGTCATTAGCAAAAAAATAAAATAAAGCAAGAAATGCATGTTAAAATGATATATAATATAACCACATTTATTTAAGAATGTATTCCATTGCTTGTGTGCTAAGCTGCTTCAGTCGTGTCTGACTCTTTGTGACCCTATGGCCCATAGCCCACCAGGCTCCTCTGACCATTGGATTCTCCAGGCAAGAATACTAGAGTGGGTTGTCATGCCCTCCGCCAGGGGATCTCCCAGACCCAAGGATCAAATCAGTGTCTCCTGCAGTGTAGGCTGATCCCCCTATCCACACAGACTGTACTCTTTTTCCTCCTAGTAAACTCTTGTCTTATTTCACTACTTTCCATCTTTGCAGGAATTCTTTTCTGCAAAGCCAAAGAGTCAGGGCCTTGTCACTGACACTGGTCTAGTGGTTAGGCTATGATGCTCTCACCACTGAGACCTTACTTCAGTCACCCAGGTACAGAAGCCTTGCTTCAAGCCGCTGCAGACCAAGGGCACCTGAGATCATATTTGGTGGTGCAACCTGTATGTTGGGAAATCAAGGGAAGGATTTCCTGGATGTTATTCCTAAACTGCGTCCCCACTAGTGCCAATCCACTGCTGTCTGTGTCAGACAAAATGGTCAGAGAAGGGACTTCCCCAGTGGTCCAGTGGTTAAGAATTTGACTTTCAGTGTAGGGGACACAAGTTCCATGCCCGATCAGGAAACTAAGATCATATGTGCCCCAGGGCAACTGAGCCCACACACCGCTCGCTACTTCTGAGCCCGCACACCACAACAGAGCTTGCTGCATGATGCAGTGAAATCCTGCGTGCGCAACTAAGACCTGATGCCACCAAAGACGTATTTTTAAAAATTCTATGACATTTAAAAATTTTATTACCTTTTTTCTTATTTTGTCTAGCTCACTTTGAATTTCACCCTGTACTTAGCTGTGTCCCTCTTTATCCCAGTTTGTTGTCTTATCTCTGCTTTTATCTCTTATTTCCTATTTGTATTTTCTTATGTGCTAAAGCAGACACTGTTGAAAACTTCTCTTTGCTGCAGTCAGTAATTTTGAAGAGCATGTCATTCTTAAAAGGGCATAGTGCCTTTTTAAACACTACGTTCTTTTTCCTATATGTTATAAAATGTCTTCCTTGGACCAATCCTTTTTGTACTAATATTACCTTATTCTTGAATTAGAGTTCTAACCAGACCTAGCATACGCTTCCTACTCCTGAAAATTTCTCGTTTCCCTCAGTGATCACCTAAATACCATCAGAATGATATTCTCAATCTTTCTCTCTTTTCAGCTCAAGACAACACAGTTTATTATTAAACTATTATTATTATTAAATAATTATCTTACACTTGTGAATGTCAAAAGTCCAAAATCAGTCTCAGTAGGCTAAAATGGAATGATGCTCTTTTAAATGAAAAGACTTATTTTCAGTTTATGATCGAGCTAGACACCTTAAGGAAATGAAGAGAAAATCAGAGCCATTGGGGTTCCCTGGTGGTCCAGGGGTTAAGAATCTGCCTGCAAAAAAAAAAAAAGAATCTGCCTGCAAATGGAGGGGACGAGGGTTTGATCCCTGGTCTGGAACGATCCCACATGCCATGGGCCAGCTAAGCCCGTGTGCCACAACTATTTAACCTATGCTCTTGAGCCCACATACCGCGACTGCTGGGCCCCTGTGCTGAAATTACTGAAGCCTGCACCTAGAGCCTGTGCTCCACAACAGGAGAAGCCACGACAGTGAGAAGCCTGTGTACCGCAAGCAGATAGGAGCCCCTGCTCACCCCAAACAGAGAAAGCCCGCATGCAGCAACAAAGATAAATCAATTAAAATGGAGAAAGAAAATCAGAGCCATTACTGCAAATGTGATATAGTTTATAAATACTTCAGAGCCTCTTTGAAAAATAATTTGCCTTCAAAGAGAAAAATGCCAACATAGTTGAGTGTGAGGACTCTATTTTACCTGTATGAATACCCCCCAAACCCTGCTCTTGTTTTTAAGCAGGAGGGAATGTCTTACCTCAGCATCTATGACTGTTATCTTTATTTTCTTCTGAATAGCTTATAATATTCATTTGACTTTACAATTTATATATTTAAATGATGAATGGCCAAGGATCTTTGAAGCTATGACTTCCCTATGTTAATATAACTCATCTTTCAAGAAATTTTAACTACTTTCCATGACTGTAATACTTATTTTAGGTCTATCAAAATCTCTTTCATTATTATTGAACTATAGTAGCTGTGCTTCTCTAATGAACAAGAACATTTATTTATTTCCTTTATTGATAGAAATTGGTTGAGTAGTCTATTAACATACCATTTTGCTGATGCTTTAGATGTGAATGTGGACCATAATAACAGTCCTTATAAAATCTTGTTTTGCTCCTTTTTTTCTGTTCTTATAGAATAAAAATATTCAGCCTATAAAATTTCCAATTAAACATCAGCAAGAAGTGAAGATTTATTTTCCTATCAAGCTTACACCTAACTTTCTGGCATTTCCTCATCACCCCATGGGAATGTTGTATCGTTATAAAGTACAGGTATGATATACTAGAATGAGAATTCACAAATAAGTCAGTTTCTCTGATAGTTTAACTAATTGAAATTTAGTTAATGTTAAATTTTATTTCCCCCTAATCCTAGTGTATAACTCAGTTTTGGGTGACAACCAAATCATGGATACTCTTGAAAGCTATCATCCTAATAAGACTTGGTGTACTTTCTGTCTCTCTTCCATATATCCTTTCCTTGTGAGTTTTATAGTTTTGTCAAGGTCTCTTGTGCTCTTTCTTTTTTACATCTTGTGATACTGCCATTACATAATCTCCCTTTAGTATTTCTGTTGCCCACATCATCTCTGTTTAGTGTTTCCCTCTCCCATTTAGCTACTTTCGTATGGCATCACAGTTTTCTTAATGTTCCAGAAATAAATTATTGTGTAGTTTTATTATTTCCTAAACTTTATTTCACCAGATTTTACATCTTCACTTAAATTCCATTTTCGCCCTTATACTAATTAAATATAAGCTTGTATTTTCTTCATAGGTGGAAGGTGGCAGTGGCAACTTTACCTGGGCCTCTTCTAATGAAACAGTGGCCATGGTAACCACTAAAGGAGTGGTGACAGCGGGTCAGGTGAGGGGAAACAGCACTGTTTTGGCCCGAGATGTCCAAAATCCCTTTCGATATGGGGAAATTAAGGTGAGCAACTTTCCAAACAATCTTTATACCTCCTCTGAGACAGTGTTGTCTAAATTTAATTATGGTAATGCATTAAAATTTTTTCCTTTTCAAGCTGATTGTTTTAAAATGATCCTCAGAAGTTCCTTAGTTTCCAGTGGTTAAGACTTTGCGCTCCCACTGCAGGCGACACAGGTTTGGTCTCTGGTGGAGGAACTAAGATCTTGCATGCCGCAGTGGTGCAGCCAAAAATAAAGAAAGAAAATAATGCTCAAATTCAGTCTTACAGTACATATTTCTTAAATATTCCTGGACCTGGGTTGAGTCCTGCTTTACTTAATAACCAGTTATTTAATGTCTGTATTTGTTTCTTCATCTTTAAAATGGGGATAATTATAGTATCTGCCTCAAAGGGTTATTGTCAGAATTAAATGAGATGATGTTTACACCTGTGCTGGGAATGTATTCACTACTTAATGTTATCTATTTTGTTACTGTATTTTGTTATTATTATCATGAATTTATCATGTATGTGAACTTTATAGATACTTTATTTCTAGTCTCATTTTTTTGTTGTCTATCTTGTTTCTATAAGATTGAACTACTTTTTACTATGTTATATAACCATTTTCTATTTTCTCCCACTTTTAATAAATATTAATTTATGTTGTCTTTCCCTGCAGACTACTTAGTATGTGTGTTATCATTCAGTGAATATTTAGTGAATACTAATGAGGTACTTAATACCATACTAGGTATCATAGGACATTCAAACAAATAACATATCATCCCTACTTTAAAGAATCTGAAGTCTAGCTAGGAAGATACATTAATGTGAAAAGTTAAATAACATTTTTAGGAAGTGATATTTGAGGTATTTTAAAGAAGTATATGATTTAAAGCTACTTGAATTATAGAACAAAAGTACTATTAGTTAATAAAAGAAAATCCTTGTGGATAGGACAAGTCGAGGCTATCATGAAGAGGTTGGAACTTGAATAAGACTTTGAAGGATGGAGCCAACCTAAGGCCTAAGAGTCAGACTCAACTTGCTGCCTTTCTAGTAAATAAAGTTTTACCGGAACACAGTCATTCATTTATATATTCTCTATAGCCACTTTCAGGCAACAAGTACAGATTTGGGTAGTTTACAAGATCGTGTGATCCCCAAAGCCAAAAATATTTGCTCTCTGGCCCTTTAGAGAGCATTGCTGACCTCTGCTGGCAACAGTAGGAAGCCAAGGACTTCCCTGGTGGTTCAGTGGCTAAGACTCCACGCTCTCAAAGCAAGGGGCCCAGGTTCTATCCCTGTTCAGGGAACTAGATCCTTTATGTTGCAACTAAGGATTCCACATGCTGCAACCAAAGACACACATAAACAGTGACCAAAAAAAGACTCTATTCTTTTTCAGAAGAAAAAACAGAAATATTTTAGAAATATGTATTTCTAAAAATAATTTTAGAAAACAGAATTATTCTGTTTTCTAAACTCTTGTAATGCTTGTCATTTTCTACTAGTAGTTTAATCTATTTAAATGTTTACTCCCCTTTAAAAAGTCCATTCAGGCTGCTGTAACAAAATACCATAGATTGGGTGGCTTATAAACAACAGAAATTGATTTTTCAATGGTTTTAGAGGCTGGAAAGTCCAGAATCAGGGCACCAATAGATTCAGTGTCTGGTGAGGAAAAGCATTCTGCTTCATAGTTCAGTTCAGTTCAGTCGCTCAGTCGTGTCCGACTCTTTGCAACCCCATGAATCACAGTACCCCAGGCCTCCCTGTCCGTCACCAACTCCCGGAATTTACTCAAACTCATGTCCATCAAGTCAGTGATGCCATCCAGCCATCTCATCCTCTGTCGTCCCCTTCTCCTCCTGCCCCCAATCCCTCCCAGTATCAGAGTCTTTTCCAGTGAGTTAACTCTTCGCATGAGGTGGCCAAAGTACTGGAGTTTCAGCTTCAGCATCAGTCCTTCCAGTGAACACCCAAAACTGATCTCCTTTAGGATGGACTGGTTGAATCTCCTTGCAGTCCAAGGGACTCTCAAGAGTCTTCTCCAACACCACAGTTCAAAAGCATCAATTCTTCGGCGCTCAGCCTTCTTCACAGTCCAACTCTCACATCCATACATGACCACTGGAAAAACCATAGCGTTGACTAGACGGACCTTTGTTGGCAAAGTAATATCTCTGCTTTTCACTATACTATCTGCTTCATAGAAGACTATATTTTTCGCCTTAACCACATATGGCACAAGGGACTAGGGAGCCCCAGGGGTTCCTTGTTTAAGGGCATTAATTCCATCTGTGGGAACTCCACTCTCAGGACCTAACCACCTCCCAAAGGCCCCATCTCCTAATACCATCACTTTGGGGGTTAGAATTTCTACATATGAATTTGGAGGGAGACCTTCAATCTATAGCAAAAAAGAGAAAAAAAAAAGATTTTTTTAAGATATCAAGAAAGAGTGTTCTATATCAGAGGTCAGCAAACTTTTTATATAAAAAAGATCAGATAGTAAATGTGTTAGTATTTATAGGCCACATACAGTCTTTATCTCATAGTCATTTGTCATTGTTGCTTTTTATTTTACAACACTTTAAAAGACCATTCTTAGTTTACAAAAGTCAAGAAAATTGTGCAGTGCTCATATTTTGGCAGACTCCCACTGAGAGGTATTACATGCATTAGAGAAGTTGATTGATTAAGGAATGAAGTGAGTGACAGGTTCAGCACCTGACACACACACACACCTATATATGCATATAAATGGTACATAGTTTCTGTTTTTATATGCAAAACATATGTGTATATATATATGTTATATATATGTGTATTTAAATATTTAAGGAATGCTTTTGTCTAAGATTTTCCTAATGTAACTTTCTTGAAAGATTAATTTTTTTCCCCTCAGATATATGTTCTGAGACTGAACAAGATGGAACTGTTACCATTTCATGCTGATGTAGAGATTGGCCAGATTATAGAAATCCCCATTGCAATGTATCATGTAAATAAGGAAACCAAAGAGGCCATCGCATTCACAGACTGCTCTCATTTATCCTTGGATTTGAACATGGATAAGCAAGGAGTCTTTACTCTTCTCAAAGAAGGTGAGAGTAGGCTTTTTATTTTTTCCTTTCTTTGTCTTTGAATTAAAGGACCAATCAACAATTCAGAAACTATGAATTATAGTCTAAATTCACATACTGGGGGTTCCATAGTGGTCTAGTGATTGAGACTCTGGGCTTTCACTGCCAAGGGCCTGGTTTTAGTCCCTGGCGGGCTTCTCTGGTGGCTCAGATGATAAAGCATCTGCCTGCAATGTGGGAGACCCGGGTTCAATCCCTGGGTCAGGAAGATCCCCTGGAGAAGGAAATGGCAACCCAGTCCAGTACTCTTGCGTGGAAAATTCCATGGACAGAGGAGCCTGGTAGGCTACAGTCCATGGGGTTGCAAAGAGTCAGACACGACTGAACAACTTCACTTTCTTTCTTTTGGGAAACTAAGATCCCACAAGCTGCAAGTTGCAGCCAAAAAATTTAAAAGTTAAATTCACATATTACCTTTCTTTATAATACTTTTATTTATTCTGTCAACTGCCTTAGGTATTATAATGTGATGTTAGAAACAAAGGCACAGAAATAGAATAAAATGTCCAGAGTTCATTGTGGCCAGACAATATCAGTTTTTAGTCATATCAAGGCCTTTTCTTTCCAGCTGCAAACTCTTTTCTTTCTTTCTTTCTTTAATTATGTACTATACCTCTTTCTAAGAGGAATTTAGTGCCATTTAATTTATATATATATTAAATTTATTCTAAAAAAGAAAATATCTTTTTAATAAGAAAATAATATGAATAAGCTATTCATAAAGATCAGTATCATTTACTGTTATGGAACTTCATACTTGATCCTGATCACCATCGTTTTTTCAGTAATAATGACAGTAGTAGCATCTAACATTTATTTGGCATTTACTATTTGCCAGACTCTATTATGAATACTTTTCACATATTAACTCATTTAAATCTCACAATACATCATCTCTGACTCTTGCGACCCCATAGACTGTAGCCTGCCAGGCTCCTCTGTCCATGGGATTCTCCAGGCAAGAATACTGGAGTGGGTTGCCATTTCCTTCTCCAGGGGATCTTCCCGACCCAGGAATCGAAGCCAGGTCTCCTGCACTACAGGCAGATTCTTTACCAACTGACTTACAAGGGTACAAGGGAAGCCCTATAGATCCGTAAGATTGATATCAACTTGGACTTCTCTTTTACCCTTGCTAATTATGCTGTATAATATCTCTCAGCTCACCTCGGTTCTTAGGTTCCTCATTTTTGCTGCTAAGTCACTTCAGTCGTGTCCGACTCTGTGCGACCCCATAGACGGCAGCCCACCAGGCTCCCCCGTCCCTGGGATTCTCCAGGCAAGAACACTGGAGTGGGTTGCCATTTCCTTCTCCAGGGGATCTTCCCGACTCAGAAATCGAAGCCAGGTCTCCTGCATTACAGGCAGATTCTTTACCAACTGACTTACAAGGGTACAAGGGAAGCCCTATAGATCCGTAAGATTGATATCAACTTGGACTTCTCTTTTACCCTTGCTAATTATGCTGTATAATATCTCTCAGCTCACCTCGGTTCTTAGGTTCCTCATTTTTGCTGCTAAGTCACTTCAGTCGTGTCCGACTCTGTGCGACCCCATAGACGGCAGCCCACCAGGCTCCCCTTGTCCCTGGGATTCTCCAGGCAAGAACACTGGAGAAAGTTGCCATTTCCTTCTCCAATGCATGAAAGTGAAAAGTGAAAGTGAAGTTCTTCAGTCGTGTCCGACTCTTTGCGACCCCATGGATTGCAGCCTACCAGGCTCCTCAGCCCATGGGACTTTCCAGGCAAGAGTACTGGAGTGGGGTGCCATTGCCGTCCACATTTTTAGGCCTTCATTATCTCTCACTGAGACTGTAACAATATCCTCCTAATTCTTGCCTTTGATAATCATGGCTACAAGATAGATCTTCATGAAACTCAATTTCAATATTAATTTTCCTGCTCAAAAATTTTGAGAAGCTTTTCATTGCCACTGGACAACAGCCAAAATCCTTTTAGTATTCAAGGCCCTCTACAATATAACCCAGCCTACTTTTTGGAACTTCATTTGGAACTTTATATGAAGCTTTGACCTCATATAAACCTATATGCAGGTCAGGAAGCAACAGTTAGAACTGGACATGGAACAACAGACTGGTTCCAAATAGGAAAAGGAGTTCATCAAGGCTGTATATTGTCACCCTGCTTATTTAACTTATATGCAGAGTACATCATGAGAAACGCTGGGCTGGAAGAAGCTCAAGCAGGAATCAAGATTGCCGGGAGAAATATCAATAACCTCAGATATGCAGATGATACTACCCTTATGGCAGAAAGTGAAGAGGAACTGAAAAGCCTCTTGATGAAAGTGAAAGAGGAGAGTGAAAAGTTGGCTTAAAGCTCAACATTTAGAAAACAAAGATCATGGCATCTGGTCCCATCACTTCATGGGAAATAAATGGGGAAACAGTGGAAACAGTGTCAGACTTTATTTTTCTGGGCTCCAAAATCACTGCAGATGGTGATTGCAGCCATGAAATTAAAAGACGCTTACTCCTTGGAAGAAAAGTTATGACCAACCTAGATAGCATATTCAAAAGCAGAGACATTACTTTGCCAACAAAGATCCGTCTAGTCAAGGCTATGGTTTTTCCTGTGGTCATGTATGAATGTGAGAGTTGGACTGTGAAGAAGGCTGAGTGCCGAAGAATTGATGCTTTTGAACTGTGGTGTTGGAGAAGACAAAGAGAGTCCCTTGGACTGCAAGGAGATCCAACCAGTCCATTCTGAAGGAGATCAGCCTTGGGATTTCTTTGGAAGGAATGATGCTAAAGCTGAAACTCCAGTACTTTGGCCACCTCATGCGAAGAGTTGACTCATTGGAAAAGACTGATGCAGGGAGGGATTGGGGGCAGGAGGAGAAGAGGACGACAGAGGATGAGATGGCGGAATGGCATCACCTACTCGATGGACGTGAGTTTAAGTGGACTCCGGGAGTTGGTAATGGACAGGGAGGCCTGTGTGCTGCGATTCACGGGGTCGCAAAGAGTCGGACACAACTGAGCGACTAAACTGAACTGAACTGAAATATAGTTAAAATTTCCCATGTATTTCTTTCATATATGCATTTGTATCTTATTTATATTTCTATCTTTGTTCATTTGTCAGCTTAAGATACCCTCTTCTACATATCTAAGGGAGCTTCCCAGGTTTCTCAGTGGTAAAGAATCCACCTGCCAGTGCAGGAGACACAGGAGACATGAGTTCAATCCCTGGGTTGGGAAGATCCCCTGGAGGAGGAAATAGCAACCCACTCCAGTATTCTTGCCTGGAGAATCCTATGGAAAGAGAAGCCATGGGGTTGCAAAGAGTCAGACATGACTGAGAGACTGAGCATGCACGCAGATATATAAATCTTTCTTGATCTTTCCAGCTAAAAATAATTATTCTGTTTTCTAAACTTTTGTAATGCTTATCATTTTCTACTAATAGTTTATTTAAATGTTCATTCCTCTTTTAAACTATATGTGCCTTGAGGTCAGGATTCTTGTTCATGCTTGTATCCTTACCTTACATAGAATTGTGTCTTACATGATATAAATTTGTTAATAGAACATACTTTTATATATCAACTTAATATAAATAATTGGTGCATAATAGTGTATGAGATTAAGAATTTTTTGATATATTAAAATTCTTATATTTCTATAGACTTTCTTTTATAGAACATACTTTTATATATCAACTTAATATAAATAATTGATGCATAATAGTGTATGAGATTAAGAATTTTTTGATATATTAAAATTCTTATATTTCTATAAACTTTCAATCTTCCTTGAAGATTGATTGCTTATTACCCTACTAAAGTCATTTTTTGATTTTCAGGTATTCAAAGACCAGGACCAACACACTGTTCTAGTACACATATAGCAGCCAAATCTCTTGGCCATACTTTGGTAACCGTTAGTGTGACTGATTATGAAGAGTACTTGGAAAGCAGTGCCACATTTGCTGCTTATGAACCCCTAAAGGTGAGATAGTTCATTCTAAGGAATTGGCATATCTTTTCATGGACCCTACTATGTCCACCTGGGGACTTCAGCAGCTATCTGTGATCTCTATTAAAGATCAGTGATATTTGTGTTCTTCCTTACTGAACACTCTCTTGTTTCTAGATCTACAGCACCCTCATCAAATTTCAGTATCACAAAGGTTATGCTCTTACGTTTCTGCCACAGAAATATTTATAAGTTGTATCAGCAAATTTTAGATATTCCCCTTTCTTTCCTCTCTTTTAACTGAGGTATAAAAAAATTATAGTAAAGTACGGTAATCTTAAGGTATTATTTGAATTTTCACATATGTATATATCTTTGTAACACTACCCTGCATAAGATATAGAATATTAGTATACTCTATTTTTTGAACTTTGATGTTGGAGAAGACTCTTCAGAGTCCTTTGGACTGCAAGGAGATCAAACAAGTCAATCCTAAAGGAAATCAGTCCTGAATATTTAATGAAAGGATTGATGCTGAAGCTGAAACTCCAATACTTTGGCCACCTTATGCGAAGAACTGACTCATTGGAAAAGACCCTGATGCTGGGAAAGATCGAAGGCAGGAGGAGAAGGGGACGACAGAGGATTAGATGGTTGAATGGCATCACTGACTCGATGGACATGAGTTTGAGTAAGCTCCAGGACCTGGTGAACAACAGGGAAGCCTGTTGTGCTGCAGTCCATGGGGTCACAAAAAGTCGGACACAACTTAGCAACTGAAGAACTGATTAGTATACTCTCTTTTGAAGAACTCTGAAAGAAAGCCTTCCATACCAGGGAGAGAAATCAATTATCTTTTTACCCTTTATACTTATGAATTCTCAGCACAACAGTCATTATTTTGGATCCCAAAGACTGGCCATTAAAATTGGGAGATTATGACAGGTGGCAGTTCAAAATAAAAGTAGATAGAGCCTGGCATGCTTTCTACATATTTGAATCCTTCAGGAACTAAAATGGATGTCTACAAGTTCTTGCTGATACATACTGAGAAACCTGACTCAATGCCTCTTGCAAACAGGAGGCATCCATAGCGGAAATGTTAACATTGGTGAAAGAAGCAAGATAAGCTGTTAATTTGAAAAAGGTAACTTGTTCATTAAAACTTGCATTTTTGAGTTGGCCTCTTTCTACATTGTACAGCCTACTTATTTATTTATTTTTGGCTGTACTGGGTCTTTGTTGCTGCATGCAAGCTTTCTCAGGGCTGCTGTTTGTTGTGGTATGCAGGCTTCTCATTGTGGTGGCTTCTCTTGTTGCAGAGTACAGGCTCTAGGCCCTCGGGACTCAGTGGTTGCTGCACATGAGCTCAGTAGTTGTGGCACATGGCCTTAGTTGGCCCATAGCACCTGGGATCTTCCCAGACCAGGGATTGAACCCGTGTCCTCTGCACTGGCAGATGGATTCTTAACCACTGGACCACCAAGGAATTCCCTAGTCTCGATTAAACATACAGTCTGAGCATAGTTCATTCATCCTCTTAGTGGTTGAATTATCCTTCTTGCCTAATTAAGTGAGAGTGCTTGGCTGCAGTTCATTGTCATTTCATAAGGTTTTGTCTTAGTTTTATCATTATCCTTACCCTAATTTTATATTTACTGAATGTCTCACAAATCAGATCTCCTCTAAATGAAAACTCTCCTTAAAAGAAGTAAGATGATTTTCTATTTCTACCTAGTTCTTTGGTCATATATTTTTTTTTAGCTGCTGAAAAATACATGTATGTTTTACTTTTGTTATCATTATGTTTTAGTACATTATATAGTTCTCAGTTTGTTCTTATGTATCTGTCCAATTCAGTTTATCTGATTAGTTTTAGACTATATACATCTAGGAACAAGGAATAACTCTAGTTTTGCTTTCTCAGGGAAACTTTCCATGAAGCCTCTGACTAGTTTAATTTCTTCTATTTGAGGTTTGTTTTGGCACTCTCTGCTGTGCCTTTTTGTAACACTCATTATACTCTTTACCTACTTCAGATCTGTCTTTTCCAGACTATTAGCTTCACTGTGAGGCAGGGCTTTATATTGGCTTTCTGTTGATATTACTATATCACCAGTAGGCCATCAATGAATACTTATTTAATTGAATTATGTATACATTTTCAAGAGAAATACTGCCGTTAGAGGAATTTTAATGTTAATAGTATTCACTATATATGAATATGTGAATATTCAGTATATATGAATCATATATATATGATTGACTAGTTCAGAGAAGAAATACTAAAACATAGTTTGCTTACATTTTTGAAATGATTGCTTCAACTATATATTTCATTTTGCAACTTAGTCATTGTTATAGACACTGTGTGCCATACAAAACTAACCTACACTTTGAGAATACTCCATTCCCCTAAAACCAGTTTCCTCATCTTTAAGTAGAATACAACTCCTCTGGATACTGGAGTGAATAATACCTGTCTTGACTACCTCTTAGGTGAGAGTTCTTTGAGAAACAGATGAACTGTATAGATGTATTATATTCAGATTTTTATGGTAAGAATTCTTTGATACTTCAGTAAAATATCCACTTAAGATTCTTATACAGGGACTTCTCTGGTGGTCCAGTGGGTTGAGAATGCGCCTGCCAATGTAGGGAACATGAGTTCAACCCCTAGTCTGGGAAGATCCCATATGCTGCCAGGCAATTAAGCCTGTGTGCTGCAACCACTGAGCCCACGTGCTGCAACTGCTGGAGCCTGTGCACCTAGAGCCCATGTTCCGCAGTGAGAGCCCATTGCAATGAGAAGCCTGCACACTGCAGCCAGAAATAAAAAATAAAATAAAATTCTTATGCAATATGACAGATGGTACCTAGACATTGTGATTATTTTCCGGTGTATACAAATATCAAATCATTATGGTGCACACCTGAAACAAGTATAATGTTATATGCCAACTAGACTTCAAGTTTTTAAAAAAAGAAAAAATGTTTATGCAGTTATTTATTCAAATGCCTCTTATGTGTCCAACATCATACTAAATTCCACTGAGGAAGAGAGATTATTTTAAAAATTTGGGGTATAAAATAATCTTTTCCCTTAAGTTTATGTAACTAGAGAGTTAAGAAGAATTATCAGATGTATATTTATGAAAATTTGACACATTTAAATAGCATAAGGGAATAAATAAGTATACAGATGAATGGTAGTAATAAATACTATAGGAGCTTAGAGGATATAGAAGTAGTTGTGGTCTGGAATCATTAGACAAATTAATGGATAGGGTGACACATGAATTTGGTTGAATGATAGGTGGGATCCAAATTAGAACAGAGATTGAGAACCATTCCAAATAAGAAGCATGACACACATGTCTCCTAATTTGGAAATTAAATCTACTGTCTTTTACATTATAACCAGTTTTTCACTTTAGAAAACTGTTGAATTCTCTAACCAGTTAGGGATTAATTTCTTTAAATGTCATCAGGCTCTAAACCCTGTGGAAGTGGCATTGGTGACATGGCACTCTGTAAAGGAAATGATATTTGAAGGGGGCCCTCAGCCATGGATCCTCGAGCCCTCACGATTCTTTCTGGAGCTGAGCATGGAGAAGACAGAGAAAATTAGAATAACACAAGTCCGACTGCCAGCTAAAAGAAAACAGAATCAGTACATCTATCGGGTCCTGTGCCTGGATTTAGGGGAACAAGTAGGAAAATGATCTTTTCTAACATTTCTTTTAGCAACAGTACGCTAAGTCTTTCATCCTTCTAGCCATCCCTTTTCAGCTGCTAATGGATTTAGTGTATGGACTAGATAGGAAAATTCTAATTGTTGACTAAGAGATCTGATTTTTAAACCTTACTATCCTTTAAATGTATCCAAAGGTTTTGGTTTGCTCATTTGAAAATTCTAACAGTTCACTAACCAAATAGTTCAAGATCTTTTTGTAGCAGGGAGTTTATTTCAATCATTTTATCACTATAATTCAACTCCTTGTTGTATAGACTAGAGGATATATAGTTTTTCATCTCCAAAGAATGTGAGGAAGGGAAATTTTAAGTGTCATCTATGTTTATCAGTTTTGAAGAACCAGTTGGATCTTTGCTGATATGAGTAATTAATATATTTCCCTTTATCAGTTGAATTAGTTTTGGTTATTTTTAGAGGTAGTGATGGCTTTAACCATAGCTATACCTTGGTAGACCAAGGCCAATAACAAAGGTTTTCAGATTGACCAAGATTGAGAATGTAATGTATGACTATGAAGCATAGCCCAGCTAACCAATCCTCAGGGAATCCATATATGATTTTAACTTAATAAGAACTGTGTTATATTCAAATGAGGTTCATTTTAATATCTCTAGTGAACTATTCTGTATAGTATGACTAGCTACTAGTGATTTCAAGCCTAGTTATCCCCTTTTGAAGCTCTCTAACTTTTTGTTTTTACATCCTATTATTAATTAGTATTTACATCAGAAATGAGTTGAAACACAAATTAGTTTTTACCAACTGGTAACAAAGGTTTGGTGAAGGAAAAGACTGAAGTAATTGGTCGGTTAGATTTTTTTTAATGTTCCCTTTGTTTCTATGATATCAGGTGTCTACCTCTTGCCCTTGTGTTTTCTTAAAGATCCTGACATTTCAGATTGGAAATCATCCAGGTGTCCTGAATCCTAGTCCAGCTGTAGAGGTTGTGCAGGTACGCTTCCTATGTGCCCACCCTGCCAGCATGTCTATAACTCCAGTATATAAGGTGCCAGCTGGTGCCCAGCCATGTCCTCTGCCACAGCACAACAAACAACTGGTAAGTATGGTGTTTTCAACCAACTTGCCCTTTGTCTCCCATGCTTTGACATAAATGGTCGGAAATACAGCTTTTGTCTTATTGAATTTAAGGAATTGAATTGAATTTAAGGAAACCCTTTTATTTATGTATTATACAGTCTCTGATAGTGTCTGAGAAGTGGTTATAGTTGGCTATACTTAGTGACAGTGACTTTGCTTGTTGTACTTAGGTGCATGCATGCGAACTAAGTCACCTCAGTCTTGTCTGACTCTTTGTGATCCTATGGACTGTAGCCCGCCAGGCACTTCTGTCCGTGGGATTTTCCAGGCAAGAATAGTGGGGTGGGTTGCCATGCCCTCCTCCAGGGGATCTTCCCAACCCAGGGATGGAACCCACATCTCTTATGGCTCCTGTATTGGCAGTCAGGTTCTTTACCACTAGCGCCACCTTATGACAACAGATAATTGAGAACTACCAAATTGTTTTGCTAGTATCCTTCCCTACTAAACCTTTTTATTAGCATTATCAGTAACATATTGAATTCACCTCTACTCCAAACTGATATGAAAAATAGTGATAACCAATAACGTAGCTAGAAGTTAGGCAACAGGGATTAAGGAATAAATGAGTTATTTAACCTAGAAACTAGAACATCAGAAAGTGAAAGTGAGTGTTAGTCCCCCAGTAATATCTGACTCTGTGACCCCATGGACTGTAGCCTCCAGGCATCTCTGTCCATGGAATTCTCCAGGCAAGATTACTAGAGTGGGTTGCCATCTCCTTCTCCAAGGGATCTTTCCGACTCAGGGATTGAACCCAAGTCTCCTGCATTGTGGGTGGATTCTCTACTGTCTGAGCCACCAGGGAAGCCCAAACTATACACTACATGAGGTTAACTATGATTTCAAGCGTAGGAGAAAATAAGTCATTTCTGAGATTTTGCAGAACAGAACAATGCATTAATTATCCCCATTTTACAGATGAAGAAACTAAGGATCCTAAAAGTTGAATAATTTTCCCAAGGTCATAAAGCTAGAAAGTAGCATCTTATGTCTAACTCCAAAGCACATTACTAACTTTTTTTGCTACACTGCCTTTTCATTGTAAAAGAACATATGAGATATTGCAGGTTAGGGAGTCATTTTTTTTTTCAGACCCAAATTCAACATTAAATACTATTATTTGAACTTTATAAATTATTCACCTTTTAACAAAGCACTTGGACTTCCCTGGTGGTCCAGTAGCTAAGACTCCAAGATCCCAATGCAGGGGATTCTGATCAGTGTGTAATCTATTTACAATTAGCATAATTACCGATAAGATTGGATTTATAGCTACCATTTTACCATTTATCTTATGTTTTTTTTGTTTTTTCTTTTCTTCCATTTCTTCCTTTTTTGTGTTAAGTAGATATTTTATACTGTACATTTTAATCCTCTTGTCCTTTCTTTGACTATATTATTTTAAGTTATTTTGTTAGTTATTGCCCTAGGGATTACAACTAACATGTTAACTTTTAACAAACTAGTTTGGAATAATATCAACTTAATTTCAATAATGGTTGAAACCTATTATTTCTATAAAGCCCTATTTCCTTTCCCCTTCTTTAAACTATTGTCATATATCTTTATACATGTATGCTCATCAGTCATAATTATTGCTTTATGCATTTGTATTTTAAATAAGATAGAAAAATAATTACAAGCAAAAGCATATTTATACTGTTCTATATATTTACCTATGTAGTTATTGTTACTAAACTCTTATTTCTTCACGGGCTTTCAAGTTACTGTCCAGTGACCTTTCATTTTATCTAGAAGGACTCATTTTAGTATTTCTTGTAGGGCAGGTCTACTACCAACAAATTCCCTCTATTTTTGTTAGATCTTGGGCTTCCCTGGTGGCCCAATGGTAAAGAAACAGCCTACCAATGCAGGAAACACAGGCTTAATCCCTGATCTGGGAAGATCCCACATGCCGTGGAGCAGCTAAGCCCGTGCTCCACAACTATTGATCCTGTGCTCTAGAGCTTAGTAGCCACAACAACTGAAGGTGGGTCCCATGCTTGGCAACAAGAGAAGCCACTGCAGTGAGAAGCCCCGGCACCACAATAGAGAGTATCCCCACTTGCCACAGCTAGAGAAAAGCCTGCACAGCAACAAAGACCAAGAACAGTATAAATAAATCAGTAAAATTATTTTTTTAAAAAAAAGAATCCGCCTGTAATGCAGGAGATGTGGGTTTGATCAAGGCGTTGGAAAGATCCCCTGGAGAAGAAAATGGCAAGCCACTCCAGTATTCTTCCCTGGAGAACCTGATTCAAAGAGGAGCCTAGCGGGCCCCAGTCCCTGGGGTCACAGAGTTGGACACGACTAAAGCGTGAGCACACATGCAGATCAGATCAGATCAGATCAGTTGTTCAGTCGTGTCTGACTCTTTGTGACCCCCATGAATCGCAGCACGCCAGGCCTCCCTGTCCATCACCAACTCCCAGAGTTCACCCAGACTCATGTCCATCGAGTCAGTGATGCCATCCAGCCATCTCATCCTCTGTCGTCCCCTTCTCCTCTTGCCCCCAATCCCTCCCAACATCAGAGTCTTTTCCAACGAGTCAACTCTTCGCATGAGGTGGCCAAAGTACTGGAGTTTCAGCTTTAGCATCATTCCTTCCAAAGAAATCCCAGGGCTGATAGCCTTTAGAATGGACTGGTTGGATCTCCTTGCAGTCCAAGGGACTCTCAAGAGTCTTCTCCAACACCACAGTTCAAAAGCATCAATTCTTCAGTGCTCAGCCTTCTTCACAGTCCAACTCTCACATCCATACATGACCACAGGAAAAACCATAGCCTTGACTAGACGGATCTTTGTTGGCAAAGTAATGTCTCTGCTTTTGAATATGCTTTCTAGGTTGGTCATAACTTTCCTTCCAAGGAGTAAGCGTCTTTTAATTTCATGGCTGTAGTCACCATCTGCAGTGATTTTGGAGCCCAGAAAAATAAAGTCTGACACTGTTTCCACTGTTTCCCCATCTATTTCCCATGAAGTGGATGCCATGATCTTCGTTTTCTGAATGTTGAGCTTTAAGCCAACTTTTTCACTCTCCACTTTCACTTTCATCAAGAGGCCTTTGAGTTCCTCTTCACTTTCTGCCATAAGAGTGGTGTCATCTGCATATCTGAGGTTATTGATATTTCTCTCGGCAATCTTGATTCCAGCTTGAGCTTCTTCCAGTCCAGCGTTACTCATGATGCACTCTGCATATAAGTTAAATAAACATGGTGACAGTATACAGCCTTGAAGAACTCCTTTTCCTATTTGGAACCAGTCTGTTGCTCCATGTCCAGTTCTAACTGTTGCTTCCTGACCTGCATACAAATTTCCGTTCATCAGCCTAGTTCAAAAAAGATGTCCTTTTCATTATAGGGGACTGGAATGCAAAAGTAGGAAGTCAAGAAATACCTGGAGTAATAGGCAAATTTGGCCTTGGAGTACAGAATGAAGCAGGACAAAGGCTAATAGAGTTTTGCGAAAAGAACCCACTGGTCATAGCAAACACCCTCTTCCAACAACACAAGAGAACACTGGACATCACCAGATGGTCAATATTGAAATCAGATTGATTATATTCTTTGCAGCCAAAGATGGAGAGGCTCTATACAGTCAGCAAAAACAAGACCAGGAGTTGACTGTGGCTCAGATCATGAACTCCTTATTGCCAAATTCAGACTTAAATTGCAGAAAGTAGGGAAAACCATTAGACCATTCAGGTATGACCTAAATCAATTCCCTTACAATTATACAGTGGAAGTGACAAACAGACTGAAGGGATTAGATCTGATAGACAGAATGCCTGAAGAACTACAGACAGAGGTCCATGACATTATGCAGGAGGCAGGGATCAAGACCATCCCCAAGAAAAAGAAATGCAAAAAAGGCAAAATGATTGTCTGAGGAGGCCTTACAAATAGTTGTGAATAGAAGAGAAGTGAAACGCAAAGGAGAAAAGGAAAGATATACCCATTTGAATGTAGAGTTCCAAAGAATAGAAAAGACAGATAAGAAAGCCTTCCTCAGTGATCAGTACAAAGAAATAGAGGAAAACATCAGAATGGGAAAGACTAGAAATCTCTTCAAGAAAATTAGAGATACCAAGGGAACATTTCCTGCAAAGATGGGCACAATAAAGGACAGAAATGGAATAGGCCTAATAAAAGCTGAAGATATTAAGAAGAGGTGGCAAGAATACACAGAAGAACTATACAAAAAAGATCTTCACAACCCAGATAATCATGATGGTGTGATCATCAATCTAGGGCAAAATATCCTGGAATGTGAAGTCAAGTGGGCTTTAGGAAGCATCATTACGAACAAAGCTAGTGCAGGTGATGGAATTCCAGTTGAGCTATTTCAAATCCTGAAAGATGATGCTGTGAAAGTGCTGCACTCAATATGCCAGCAAATTTGGAAAACTCAGCAGTGGCCACAGGACTGGAAAAGGTCAGTTTTCATTCCAATCCCCAAGAAAGGCAATGCCAAAGAATGTTCTAGCTACCACACAATTGCACTCATCTCACACACTAGTAAAGTAATGCTCAAAATTCTCCAAGCCAGGCTTCAACAGTACATGAATCGTGAACTTCCAGCTGTTCAAGCTGGATTTACAAAAGGCAGAGGAACCAGAGATAAATTGCCAACATCTGTTGGATCATCGAAAAAGCAAGAGAGTTCCGGAAAAACATCTACTTCTGCTTTATTGACTATGCCAAAGCCTTTGACTGTGTGACCACAACAAACTCTGGAAAATTCTGAAAGAGATGGGAATACCAGACCACCTGACCTGCCTCTTGAGAAATCTGTTTGCAGGTCCTGAAGCAACACTTAGAACTGGACATGGAACAACAGACTGGTTCCAAATAGGAAAGGGAGTCCATCAAGGCTGTATATTGTCATCCTGCTTAATTAACTTATATGAAGAGTACATCGTGAGAAACGCTGGGCTGGATGAAACACAAACTGGAATCAAGATTGCCAGGAAAAATATCAGTAACCTCAGATATGCAGAGGATTTCCCTGGTGGCTCAGACGGTAAAGTGTCTGCCTACAATGTGGGAGACCTGGGTTCGATCCCTGGGTCGGGAAGATCCTCTGGAGAAGGAAATGGCAACCCACTCCAGTACTCTTGCCTGGAAAATCCCATTGACAGAGGAGCCTAGTAGGCTACAGTCCATGAGGTCACAAAGAGTCAGACACGACTGAGCAACTAAAGTTTTCAAACTTTCAGATATGCAGATGACACCACCCTCATGGCAGAAAGCAAAGAACTAAAGAGCCTCTCTATGAAATTGAAAGAGAAGAGTGAAAATGTTGGCTTAAAACTCAACAGTCAGAAAACTAAGATCATGGCATCTGCTCCCAACACTTCATGGCAAATAGACAGAGAAACAGTGGAAGCAGTGAGAGACTTTATTTTTGGGGGGCTGCAAAATCACTGCAGATGGTGACTGCAGCCATGAAATTAAAAGACGCTTGCTCCTTGGAAAAAAAGTTATGACCAATCTAGACAGTATATTAAAAAGCAGAGACATTACTTTGCCAACAAAGGTCTACCTAGTCAAAACTATGGGTTTTCCAGTAGTCATGCATGGATGTGAGAGTTGGACTACAGTGAAAGCTCAGCGCCAAAGAATTGATGCTTTTGAACTGTGGTGTTGGAGAAGACTCTTGAGAGTCCCTTGGACTGCAAGGAAATCCAACCAGTCCATCCTAAAGGAGGTCAGTCCTGGGTGTTCATTGGAAGGACTGATGCTAAAGCTGAAATTCCAATAATTTGGCCACCTGATGTGAAGAACTGACTCATTGGAAAAGACCCTGATGCTGGGAAAGATTGAAGGCAAGAGGAGAAGGGGATGACAGAGGATGATATCCCTGGATGGCATCACTGACTCAATGGACATGAGTTTGAGTAAACTCCGGGAGTTGGCGATGGACAGGGAGGCCTGTTGTGCTATAGTCCATGGGGTCGCAAAGAGTTGGACATGACTGAGCAACTGAACTGAACTGATCTTCAAGTTTTCTGATATTTTCTTCTGCCTGTTCTTATCTGCTGTTGGGTTCATCTAGTAAAATTTTCATTTCAATTATTATAATTTTCAATTTAGAATTCCTCTTTGGTTCTGTTTTATAATTTCTGTCTCTTTACTAATATTTTATATATGATGGTACATCATATTTATGCTTTCCTTTAGTTATTTAAACATGGACTTCTTTCTTTCTTTGAACAAAACAGTTGATTAAAAGCCTTTATCTAGTAAGTCTAATATCTGGGCATCCTCAGGGACAGTTTCTATTGACTGCTCTTTTCTTTTTTCCTATGTATGGATCCTACTTTCTTGTTTCTTTGCATTTGCAATAATTTTTAATTGAAACCTTGACATTTAAAATAACATGATGTAGCAACTCTGAAATCAGATTCTCCCACTAATTAGGTTTTGTAATACTGGTTTTCATTGTTGTTTGCAGTGGCTGTTTGTTTAGTGACTTTCCTGCAGTAGTTCTGTAATGTGTTATTCTTTGTCCTCTTTGTTTTGTGGACATAAATTCCCTCAAATCTATGTCTATGTGGATATAGATTCCCTTAAATTTTTGTTAGAATTATGTTAAATTCATATATAAAGTCAGAACAACTGAAATTTTTATGATGTTGAGTCACCCTGGTCATCCTGTCCAAGAGCATATGAATATCAAAATCAAATCTAGAGAAAAAAATTTAAACAGGTATAAAAGACATTTGGGGGGCATTTGGGGAAATTGAAATACTGACTGTATAATACATAACATTTAATTAAGTTTAATATTGTTATGTATTATAATACATAATACATAACATAGTTTTTGCTATTCATTCTTAAGAAATGCATGTTGAGGTAGTTAGGGGTGAAGTGCCATGATACCTACATCATTTGGCCAAAAAAAAAAAAAAGACACACACCCACACAAATACACTCACAGGGAGTGTAAAATTAGAGGGAGAGATAGAGAATATAAATGGTGAATTGGGATGAAGTATATATAGGTATCATTATACCATTCTTTTAACGTATCTGTACCTTTGAATACTGTCAAAAAATATTGGGAGAAAACATGATCCCTAGCTTCAGAAATATCTTGCCACCTCTTAAGCTATTGTTTTTTTCTTTTCTTACTTTTTATTTTCATATAGATTCCTGTATCAAGCCTGAGAGATACAGTCCTAGAACTGGCAGTGTTTGATCAACACAGGAGAAAGTTTGATAATTTCAGTTCACTAATGCTAGAATGGAAATCCTTAAATGAAACACTAGCTCATTTTGAAAATTATAATTCAGTGGAGATGGTAGCAAAGGATGATGGCAGTGGGCAGACCCGGCTACATGGTATTGTAAACATTTATGAATCTTTTTATATACCTACTAAATGGTTATGCACTAAGTATTTCCCTGTGCGTGAGAGTTTATTTATCCTATCTCACCATTCATCTTCAATCTTTGTATTTTTTAGAAAACATAAAGGTAAATGCCCTTGTTTGCAAAGTTAGGATCTAGAGTCCAACATTCCTCACAAGAACACAAAACTAAATTAATTTTTAAATGGACTGGTTGCCTATTATTTGCCTAAAACTTTGGAAATATTATTCAGTTGTTAGCCAGTGTTTATTGAGTGACTTCTACATGTAAGGCCCTCTGCTTGGAGGTTTAATGGTAAATGAGACACTCACAGCCTCTGCCTTCATAGACTTACAGTCCAGTTGGGAAAACCAGACTTTAAACATTACAATTGTGTTAGATGTTCTGAAGTGAAAATGTGGGGTGCATTTATAACAGAAGAACCTAACCTAGTTTAGATCAAAGAAGGCTGCCCTGAGAAAGTAACATTTACACTGGCAAGGCAGAAAGAAGAAATAGAAGATGAGACTTACGTAGAGAGAGAGCAAGAGGCACAAGATGAAATTCTAAGAGGGCAAAAAGCCCTCATGGGCAGTCAGTCATCAAGCCTCTGCTGGTATCACACTTGCTGAGGTTCTGTTCTCCAAAACAAGTCACCTGGCCAAAACCAGAGTCTTGGTGGGCCAGGACTACTCAAGAGCATGGATACCACTGTAAGCCATTAATATAACAATCTGAGTGCATGCTCAGTTGCTTCAGTCAGCTCCGACTCTGCTACCCCATGGACTGTAGCCCGCTAGACGCCTCTGTCCATGGGATTCTCCTGGCAAGAATACTAGAGTGGGTTGCCATGCCTTCCTCTAGGGAATCTTCCCAACCCAGGAATCAAACCCACTTCTCCTGCATTGGAGGCAGATTCTTTACCACTGAGCCACCAGGGAAGCCCAATATAACAATCTACCACAGATTAATCCCAAAAGTGAAGAAGAAAATGGTTCAAAGGGTAATTTTAGGTTTCTGGTGTGAACATTTGGTAACCTTTTTTTTTTTTTTAAGATTTATTTATTTTATTTTTTGGCTATGGTGAGTCTTCGTTGCTGCACACAGGCTTTCTCTAGTTGCGGCCAGCAGGGGCTCTTCTTCATTGAAGTGTGCGGGCTTCTCACTGCGGTGGCTTTTTTGTTGCAAAGCACAGGCTCTAGGCACACGGGCTTCAGTAGTTGCAGTGCATGGACTCAGGAGTTGCAGCTCATGGGCTCTAGAATGCTGGCTCAGTAGTTGTGGCACACCGGCTTAGTTGCTCCACAGCATATGGGATCTTCCTGGACCAGGCATTGCAGGACGCGTTCTTAACCACTGGACCACCAAGGAAGCCCACCATTCATTCTTTTAACTTTAAATTTTATGTTGGAGCATAGTTGATTAACAATGTTGTGTTAGTTTTCAGGCATACAACAAAGTATACATGTATCTATTCTTTTTCAAATTATTTTGCCATTTAGGTGACCATTCAATTGAGAAAGAAACACCAGAGAGGAACTTCCCTGGTGGTAGTTAAGAATCCACCTGCCAATACAGGGGACACAAGTTTGATCCCTGATCCTGGAAAATCCAACATGCCACAGGACAACCACGCCCGTGTGACGTGACTACTGAATCCATGCCTAGACCCCATGCTCCGCAACATGCATCACAACAAAGAGTAGACCCCACTCGCCACAACTAGAGAAAGCCTGCTCACAGCAACAAAGACCCAGCACAGCCAAAAATAAAAAATAAAAAGAAACATTAGAGAAATAAGATTTAATCTTTTCCTTACCCTCAGGGAGTTTATAAGTGAAAGTGAAGTCGTTCAGTCACGTCCAACTCTTTCCTACACGGACTGTAGCCTAACAGGCTTCTCTGTCCATGGGATTTTCCAGGCAAGAGTACTGGAGTGGGTTGCCATTTCCTTCTCTAGGGGATCTTCCAGACCCAGGGATAGAACCCGGGTCTCCCACATTGCAGGCAGACCCTTTACCCTCTGAGCCACCAGGGAAGAAGCTCCCTCCACCAGGGAGTTTATCAGTTCAGTTCAGTCACTCAGTCATGTCCGACTCTTTGCGACCCCATGAATCGCAGCACGCCAGGCCTCCCTGTCCATCACCAATTCCCGGAGTTCACCCAGATTCACGTCCATCGAGTCAGTGATGCCATCCAGCCATCTCATCCTCTGTCGTCCCCTTCTCCTGCTTCCAATCCCTCCCAGCATCAGAGTCTTTTCCAATGAGTCAACTCTTTGCATGAGGTGGCCAAAGTACTGGAGTTTCAGCTTTAGCATCATTCCTTCCAAAGAAATCCCAGGGCTGATCTCCTTCAGAATGGACTGGTTGGATCTCCTCACAGTCCAAGGGACTCTCAAGAGTCTTATCCAACACCACAGTTCAAAAGCATTAATTCTTCAGTTCTCAGCTTTCTTCACAGTCCAACTCTCACATCCATACATGACCACTGGAAAAACCATAGCCTTGACTAGACAGACCTTTGTTGGCAAAGTAATGTCTCTGCTTTTGAATATGGTATCTAGGTTGGTCATAACTTTTCTTCCAAGAAGTAAGCGTCTTTTAATTTCATGGCTTTACT